>NC_092690.1:28326977-28636977 GCF_964275005.1 Diadema setosum
TTAGTACAAGAGAGCAAAGGATATACATTGTACTTGTAAAGCCCCCTCCTCGTTTCCATTAGAATATAGGTAAAATATCTACGATTTAGGGTCATATTTCCCATGAAGCCGTGAGCTGAATGGAGCATGGCACCATGCCGCGGATATTATTTCCGGTCTTTCGCGAGAACAAGTAGAGTGTAGAGATTTCATCTTTTTAAAGTGTAGGCCATACATCTTGGCAAGATGAATTCTACAGTGTATTCTCATTAGTTCGATGAAAACATAGGACTACAT
Source organism: Diadema setosum (assembly GCF_964275005.1). Taxonomy (NCBI): domain Eukaryota; kingdom Metazoa; phylum Echinodermata; class Echinoidea; order Diadematoida; family Diadematidae; genus Diadema; species Diadema setosum. The sequence continues at coordinate 28,327,254 of NC_092690.1, forward strand.
GTAATTCAGCACTGATATGCAAAACATCAAATACAACTCTTGAGCAGTGACCTTATTCTGGAAATACGTAACATATTGAGGGGATGATTAACCAATGTGATTACATAATATATGATCACTAAGAGATAAAACTGAGTCTCCTTGATTTCATGTACAGACTAAAGAATTATACTGAACGCTCCTATGCCCAGCCATGGAAGACTTGCGCTATGACGGCGTCTTTAATAGTTTGCTTTACGTATGAATTATAGGTAGAGCTAGTGCATGTTGCTATACTGTGACGTCACTCTTTCATGAAACCATTATGAAACGAAACAATATAATTTGCCAAGTTCATATGAATTCATATATTGGTGGATCCTCTATCGCGATGTTCACCTGATTCCAATCTCTGACCTGAGGTCAACTTGAATACGAGGTGATCCTCCACTTTATGGTACAGTTTCGGTGAGATGGGGCTACAGGTTTCAAAGTCCAACTTGTTTGATGATTTTTTTTTTTTTTTTTGATAATGACAAACCTGTTATGTAATATGACCGGGCATATAATTCTAAATGAATTCAAAGTCTATTTGATGAAAATAGGTTTTGAAATGGATGAAATATCCAAAAACAAAGTAAAACAAATCGACCCTAATAAAAGGTGAGTTCCTTGAATAATCCATTTCAAAACCTATTTTCATCAAATCAACTTTGAATTCCTCTTACAATTATATGCTACTCATATAAGTGGTTTTGAATTATCTAATGAAAAGGGAAAAGCTGATTCCACATCCCAACAAAACTACAACATCCCTTCAACCCACATAAAGAACCAAACGAACATGTGAAGAGTTTGTTTGCAAAAACCGATAAGTCCATTTTTGAAGATTTTGAAGTACAGTCTCTGTCATAAAGTACAAAATAATACCTTTTAAATGATATACTGGTCACTACATAATAGAGGTACATTTTTGAAGTTATGGTCAAAAGAAGAAAAAAAATTCTTATTATTCTCTTTATTTTTCTTGACCTTTAATCGCAAACATCTCCATTTGGCAAATATGGACTTATCGGTTTTTGCAAACAAACTCTTCATGTGTTCTGCCACGGAGCTTCAAACAGAGCTACTTGGTTCTATCTCTTGCGTATCGCCAAGGAGGTTCACGCATCATATACCATGCAAGGACATACTGTATACACAAACCTCTTCGGTATAATTGCAGGAGGTCATATAATATAGATGACCTTACACACCACTTGCTTCATGTTGACAATTTATGTCTGGACCTCTTTCGGCAGATGAGCCGATGACACCCGGCATGCCCGTAAACATTCAGCAACTGGGTAAAAAGTATGGGGTCCATAAATTCATTCACATGCCTCTCTTATACATGATGGAAGTAAAACGTTGTTACATACACAGGATGTTTCTGCTACATACATTTAGTATGTAGGTCAAACCCATGTTTACATTTGCCAATCGACCGAAAACAAGTTATGCACTCTCTACCTGTTAACTCGTTCAGACTCGTCGCAAGTTGAGTTCGTACAAAGTCAACAACATTTTGAGATGCGGGTCTCCAAGGGTGTTAAATAATGTAACCATAAACAAGCACATACATGTACGTGTCCTTGAAAGTTAATTTTCACATTGATAAATCACCTTTACACAATAGAAAAATGGCAATAAAAATATCAGGGAATAGACTCCACAGAGTAGTATCCATAATAGGCAGGCCTACAAACGTTGTAGGTCACAAATTCATGGACTCATAATGCTATTCCACCCCACTATATAGTGGAATGTCGAGGTCTCTAAAAGCGAGTACGAATCCCCATGTCACGCGTGTATGTAGAGCCGTCTGAAACAGTCGCACACCTTGAGCTTTTTATGGGGGTATTATTTCAGAATCATTGTCTGTTTTAAGTCGCATACAGACGGACAATTAGATATGCAGACTTCAAAAAAAATATTAATAATAAAGCAGCCCGCTTCGCACGGAATCCTTCACCGGCTTTGGAAGTGGCGAACAATGAACTTCAAACACAACCATTGTTACGTATCATATCCATGACGTTCCAACGGTGCAAAATGACATTTGTGGCTTCAGAACGTGCCAGCAGCGAAACATGTAATCTGTAGTGATATCGACTTGTTATTGGTGTGGATGGGGCGGGGTGGAAAGGGCTTCTTTGAAAGCAATTTCGGTGATTGCGTTAACCGATGTTAGCTGTCATTCACTGTTTGAGAGCGAAATTCCATAACGCTGTTTATTATTAAAAAACCCTCCTCTAATCTGTTTTGCACCGCTGCATAAGTACACATTTTTCATCTAAATTTTAAATGGTTTTCTGCTATCGTCAAGAAAAGAAAGAAAGCGAAATTTCTGCAAAAGAAACATATTGCTAACATAAGCTGAGGAGTAAATTTGTTCTGATATTGTTATGTTCAAAGCAAATCAAATCAATATTTCTGACCTTTTTTTGTTTCGTGCTGCTTTCAATGTGTGTGTGTTTGTGTGTTTGTTCCTTTTCGAGAGTTGTTTGTTTTACGTGTTTCTTTTATCTTCATTTTCCAGTTTTCTGATATACATTGTGATTTGGTCCACTCTGTCGTAACTGTGTGGCGTTTTTGTGCAGGCTGTTCTGTAGGGCTTTTACATATGTCTTCCTTTCCGTCATAACACCTCACCCGACTCAGTCACGGTTGACCTGTGCTTTTATTAAACGAAACCAGTCAAGGTGTGTGCTGCTGAGCTTTTTATGCGGATTTACATCCCTCTGTATGTATATACCGAGTGCATTCATTGTGCCTGCCTAATTTGTACATACATGTGTAGGCCTACACGCAAGATTCGAGCTTCAAATTTTGAAGCTCCGAAGTACACGACACGATCTGCGTGCCCAAGATTGTTATTGTGTATTACGCGAACTTTTGTCTCGTGTGCGTGTGTGTGTGTGTGTGTGTGCACGTGCTCTCAACTCATCATGTTCATCAAATACTGCTGAAAATGTGAAATTACGCTGTAGAAACTAAAATCTTGGCATGGCTAATTTCACGGGTGAAATTATATGGAACAGATAAAATGCATTCAATATGCATAAAATTTAGAAAAATATCCATAAAATCTATAGGACGGAGAGGCAAAAACATTAATTCTTCGAAACGTTATCACCAACATTTAGAATTAGCTAGAAATTACGCAATAAGAATACTTCTAAAAATGGAAACAAAAGAAACTTCTTTTTCTTTTGTTGATGAACAACGATTTCAGATGATAAAAATATCTATTATTTTCGCTCTACCAATAAACCATGAAAATGCGGTTTGTACAACTTTATGCATTGAATGATGTGTCACGGATCGTTTCATTCACAATGCACGATAATGCCGGATCTAATGTACGCACAAAAAAAGCTGTCGCGCCGTGCACGTGCATGCACATCAGTGCAATATACGGTTGTGATATAAACGATATTATCATTGGTGTACATTGCAATATACAACAGTGTGAACCAGTAACTATCTTCCGAGTGCTACGCCTATAATAATCATCATTCCCCAGAGGATCACTTCTCTTCTCGAAATTGGATGGCAATTTTAGTCGACGGAAAAATATCTTGAACAAAATGGTATAGTAATTCCATACTCTGTTAAATTGAAACACAATATGAGTTTCTGTACAACAGTCACATTTAGTTTGCATGGCAAGGTGCCATGCGATACCAGGAAAATATATTCCCTGTTCCTCCGCTGGGTAATGATGCTACTCCTACGCAAAGCTCTCTTCAAGTATTAACACCATACTTAAAGGATAAGTTCACCTTCATTAACATAAGGATTGAGAGAATGTAGAAATATTAGTAGAACACATCATTGAAAGTTTGAGGAAAATTGGACAATCCGTTTAAAAGTTATGAATTTTTGAAGTTTTTGTGCAGTCACCGCTGGATGAGAAGACTAGTGCAGTGTATGATGTCACATGCGTACAACGCTATAAGGAAAATATAAATAGAATTTCACAAAATTTCATCTTTTGAAAAAGTACACATTCCCTTGACTCGTTACTGACATATGTTATGGGTAATATTATTCCCATTGCCTTTAGAAAGAGGCAAGTCAAGAGCTCTTTTATTATGCGAAAAAAGTGAAAATATGTTGAATTTTCTTTACATTTTGTTTATACTGTTGTCCTCATATGACATCACGAGCCTTAGTAGTCTCCTCATCCAGCGGTTCCAACACAAACATTTTAAAAATTCATAACTTTTTCATCGATTGTCCAACTTTCCTCAAACTTTCACTGACGTGTTCTACTAATATTGCTGCATTCTCTCAATCCTTATGTTTATGAAGGTGAACTTGTCCTTTAAGATGTTTAACACATGGGGATACAACATTAAAGGCATTATCTACTATTTGCAGATGAAACAGAAACCAAGCTTTAGTGCTTCAAAATAATTCTAAAATGTGAGTTAGGAATAGAAACAAGCAATGTAAAAAAAAAAATAAAAAATAAAAAAAAAATCATCAGTACAATCAGTGTGAAATATTGTCAACTATATAAAATGTCAGCAATAGTTACGATAAAATTGTTTCTAAAATAAACTGTCTACAGTTATGGTTTATTGAAAGGAAAAAAAATAGTGAAATCTCCCTACAGGATTGATTGCGAATTTTTCATAATTATGGTAAGATGTTGCGCGATACAACTGACCTACACAGATGCATCGAATGTGATAGCTCGAACATTTGTTACATCACTGCTTCCAATGGTAAACAATATCTTTAATCAATCTATACCTGACACCCCGTACAGAAACCAGTCATGTGGGAGAATGACTATCTCAAAGTTATTATTGGTCGAACACATTAGTGAAGATTTAGGAAAATCGAACCATTTGGTCAACAGTTGTGACTATCTAAAAGTTTAGATGCCGCCACCGCTGGATGAAACAGTTCGTAGAAACGTCACCTCAGGACAACGATATAAAGGAATTATACAGAAAACTCAACATATTACTTTTCTAGCATGACAAAAGAGCACTTGGCTCACCTCTTTCAGAGATCAGGGGGAATAATTTTTGCCCTTAAAGGCATAACTTACCATTTGCAGATGAAACAAAAACCCAGCATTCGTGCTTGAAAATAGTTCTAAAATGTGAGTTAGAGATAGAAACAACCACTAAAAATTTGAATCGGTAAAATCGATGTTAAGTATTGCGGAATATACAAAATGTAAACAATAGTTATAATAAAAAATAAAAAAAATTCCAGACGAAACCGTCTACAGTTATGGTTTATTGAGAAAAATACTGATATCTCCTCATTATATCTTAGGTTTTATTGCAAAAATTGTATATGGTAGGATGCTTTGTGGTACAACAGACCTACACTATATGCATGAAATGTATTATATCTTGAACATTTTTAAATCACTGCTCCCAAAGGTAAAAAGGACCTTTAACATAACAAGTTGAGGGAATGTGTATTTTTCATGAACAAACAAAAATGACATCTTTAAATTTTCCCTATATCGTTACACTTCAGTGACATCATGAACTCTTGTATATCTTCTTATCCATAGATGGCGGCAGTGAAAATTAAAAAATCTGAGATTTTTTTGGAGAAACAGCGTAATATACCTGAAACTTCATAGTTGCGTTGTCCTAGTATTGATGCATTCACTCAATCCACATACTGTTTATTTCGGTTTCATTCCCCTTTAACTGCCTCAAATCACTGCAGGCATCGATGAAACACATTTTATAGTCATTATTTCAATTTATCTCTTGTTATTTTTTATGAGCTCTGACACTGTACCAAGGTTACAGGCAAACGTGCCCTCCCATTATACTCGGATAGGTTCAGCGAGGGTAGAATAATCACCAACTGACGACTGCACTGAAATATGAGAAAAATTGTAATAACACTAGCCATGATGGGACCTGAAGTCAAGAGACCACTCGAAACAAATAATAAATGTACACATACACTTTTGTAAATGCAAGAGTGTATGCTCCATGTAGATCACTCTATCTATATGCAAAGATGGGGGATAACATTCTCATATGTCGCCAGTGTTTGGATTGGCGAATGTGTACATGTTATACTTTATAGCCTACACTCTAATAATACAGCACCCACGGATCTACTTAAGTCCGCCATGTCCGCGTGCTCAATCGCTTACCAACTTGTTTTCTTTGGTTCACTTCGTGATACAGCTGTACATGTACAAAATGTACATCGTCCGGAATTCGACATCTTTTCCACTTCTCTGCCTCCCCCTCTTTGTCTCCATAATTTTCCAACCTTCTCAACTTTTCCCTCTCCCTTTCCTCATTCCTGGTTCGTCTTCCTCCTCCCGCCTATACTTACTAACACTTTACCCGATTCTCACTCTATTCTCCCTTACAACTACCCCTGTCTTCCTTTCTGCCGTCTTCATAAATACAGTGTAACCTCAACTTCCAGTTTTCAACTTCCAACTCTTATCATTCCGCATGGACTAGTATCCATTGGAGTTATGTAGGTACACATTTACCTGTTACGTTTGAAATGCTTTTTTTTTTCTTGACTAACCACTAAACAAATTAAAAACAGAATTACTAAATGCCCGGATGTCCACACCAGCGTGTTATCTTGTTTGGGGACCATAAGTCCTGCATGAGAATTTCCAGCGTGTGCGGTGATGGGATTCTTTCATGAAGACCAGGGCCCTGTTTTTTATGAAGAGTTTATAATTGATTATATAGTTGATTTCTATCATAAGTCTATGGCGGCCTTTGTGGTAAGGAAATGTATAATCGATTATACCTTTTGATAAACGGGGCCCAGAAGAGATTCGACTGCGTCAAGTTTGTAACCACGGAGGTACTACCAATGAGGTAGATGACAACCAAGCGAGCTTACCTAGGATACCTCCTTCTACAATGTAAGTACCAGGTTCTCCATACAACCATGGAGCTAGTAGCTCCATAATAAGTGTCTCTATGGTATAACCATGGAGGTACATGGTATAACCATGGAGTTGTACAACGGAATCCCTTGAACAACCTAGCTCCAGTGTATAACCAAGGAGATAGGCATATACACTTTGGGTGGATATAGCAAGAGGAAAAGCGTCAGAAGGCGTTTGGAAGGCAGCCAGTGGAACTTTAATCGTTTGCATTTGACTGGTTGGGAAGGCGGAAAGGAAGAACACATGCCTGTGTCTATGTACTTCACAGTCCATAGACAGAAGTCACGGAAACAGAGCAACAGGGAACATTTTTTTTTTTTTTTTTTCGGCAGAAATTTTGTGAAAACAGCTCACAGTTGAGCGAACACTGGAGCTGGCGCAACAATAACCAGAAGCATAAAACCGTTGCCTCTCATAATACAGTACCTAATCAAACGGAATGGACTTCCTTTATGTCATAGAGAGAAGGTACAGTATGAAGAGTTTGTTTGCAAAAACCGATAAGTCCATATTTGCCAAATGGAGATATTTGCGAATAAAGGTCAAGAAAAATAAAGAGAATAATAAGAACATTTTTGTTTTTTTTTACCATAACTTCAAAAATATACCTTTACATGTAGTGACCAATATATCATTTAAAAGGTATTATTTTGTACTTTATGACAGATATCGTACTTCAAAATCGTCAAAAATGGACTTATCGGTTTTTGCAAACAAACCCTTCAGTTGTAACTTGTAAAGGGCAACCGCTTCCCACGGACTAAACGTGTATTGTTGTCAGTTGTCAGGTGCATCCTTACTTCTTTGGCTAAATTACTTTGGCTAAATTAGCTGCCCCGTTATTTCTTTGGCTAAATTACGTTTTACTGTTGACATGGTTATGTGAGCCCCGAAGGGACATCTGTAAAATAACCAGTGAAAATGTTTGCGAACATCATGCGAGAAAAGTGTTTTTTGCGAGGTCCCTCCAATCATACACAGTGGCACATTGACAGGTAAAAGAAAATGTTAGCCTATACTCTACCTGCCACCCCCCCCCCCCCCCCAGTCTCTCATCATCTGCACATCTCCTTCACCTTCTCATTCTTCTCCTCGCTTTTCTCTTCTTCTAATTCTTCTTTTTCTTTTCTTTCTTTTTTCCCCTTTCAGTTCAAGTAAAAATGCAAGTGTATTTTTATAAATAACAGTCTACTAAAGTTCTCTTCACTCACGTGACACAGATAATGAAAACCAATGTTCATATCGTGTTCTTCTTGTCTGGTAGGCATCTACCGAGACAATGTCCGAGAAAATAAGTTACCTTACTCTTGGAGAACTGCAAGATGATTATAGTATTACAGTTAAGCATTTCAGTTTTTCAGCAGTTCAGACAATGTTTACTGTGCTGTTCTATCTCTCCCTCCCTTTCCTTCTCTTTATTGAAACTATGATTTATTTTCCATTCATTTTGGCTAATTCGATAGAACAAATGAAGAGTTTGTTTGCAAAAACCGATAAGTCCATTTTTGAAGATTTTGAAGTAGGGTCTCTATCAAAAAGTACAAAATAATACCTTTAAAATGATATATTGGTCACCACATATAAAGGTACATTTTTGAAGTTATGGTCAAAAGAAGCAAAACATTTCTTATTATTCTCTTTATTTTTCTTGACCTTTAATCGCAAATATCTCCATTTGACAAATATGGACTTATCGGTTTTTGCAAACAAACTCTTCAAATGTATACCTGTCTTTTAATCGTCAGACACGGGCCAATATTGCTAATTATTGCTGGTCATTTTGAGGCCACGAACAGTTATTATGCACATCGAAAGACTGGACGAAAGACTAATTTTCAAGTGCCACAATCCTACAAACAAAACAGAAAATGATCGGTCCCACAACCGAGCAACAATGGTCCAATAAGGCAGCTACTGTGTGTTCTCCATTCAAATCAATCATCCATAAATACACAAAGCACAGTCTGTCCTTCACAGCATACATGATAGCACATTAAGTCTACACCATAATGGTCAAAATGTGTGTTCAAGTCGTTCAGGATATTACTGCTATCACAGTTTACAGTGGATAACTGCACCCCTGTATGTATGCATGAACTCGGAAATCCTGCCTTCATAGATAAATCCCCTAAAGCCATTCGCTGGTAGCTGATGACACGTAATTATTTTAACCTCAACACTTATTACAACATGTGTGTATTACCCCTTCTCTTTTCATCAGTCTCTTTCAAATCACAGGGTACTGCTATGCCAACGCCATTCATGTCTCGGGTAACCGTTTGTCGGCCTTCGCTTGTTTTGTTTACTTTCTCCTTTTCTGTTCTGTTGTTTTGTTTGTTTTCAGGATACAGCGGCTCCGGTGGAAAAACTCCGTTTATAAAGTGGGATAAGAGTCTACACATAAACGCGAACTGCCGACGTGTTGATAAATTGAAAACACAATGGGCGGTATTCAACACCAATCGCCTCTGCATGCAGCTCTGAAGAGACTAGCCGCGCAGCGCAGTGGGTTTGCAACGTAGGCCCTTTGTTTGACCATTGACCATGGTAGCTCCATGGTTTGACCATGGAGTTACTAGCTCCACGGTTTGACCATGGACTGGATGGAGCCACTATGTACTAGCTCCAGTAGTTTGGCCTGGGAGGTGGACACCGTCCCTCCCACCCCCCCCCCCTCCTTGTTATGACAAGCCGCTTGGTGGCAAGATGTTTGAAGTATGAAGCCATTCGCCGCTGTATAGCTTTACGCACATAATACTCTCTTTTTTTTGGGGGGGGGGGGGAGGGGGGGCATGTTCCCGAGTACATTGATTGGAAGGCATCGGAAACTCCAATGTCAATTTCTACATCAGAAAGGCTTACCTTTCAAGCACAAGGGCGCCAGGGCAACAAGCGATCGATGGTAAGGCCTATTCACACGGAGATATTGATCTGACAGCTGGTACTATTCTACGACCAGACGTGCGATGAGAAGAAAAACCCCAAATACACGGGAAAACTGCTGATAGTAGTCGAGGTCGGTCCGCCCTAACCAGCGGCGGGGCACAGCTGCACAGGAGGCCAGCGGTGGAGAGTTCCGAATTCCGTGCACCAGGTCCGCTGAAAACCTCGCTGGGCTCAGCAGCAGAGTACTGTACGTGGCATCTAGGTTCGGAGTCGCACAGCCCTGTGAAATGGAGATCAACCTCTTCTGGTAAGCGTCGAAAGATCAAGTGAGTTGGTGGAAAAGGTGTTCACCGTAAAGCCCCACTAATACTACACACGTCCACAGCAATCGCCTACATTCAGTGGGTGGTGCGATCGGGTCTGATATTCCCAGCACAAAAAGGTGTGCAATGTTCCGCAGTGGTTGGCCGCAATCCACGAGCGCGCAGTGAGTGAAGAAATGAGGGGAAACCCGTAAAATCAATCAGAAACGACGGAGTTGGCAAACTACGGGACCTTTGTGTGGTGTGCGTCTTTGCTGCGCTCTACTGAAAGTAATCGACAGAGGGCGCTAGTCATATCGAGGAGAGTTATCTGCGTCGCGGAATGGTCACAACATTCACGATAATGAAATACCTTATACATGCATAGATGCAAGCACACAAAACACGAGTGATCCACTCGAAATAATTCAAATTTCCTAGCTTTCCCATCCTCTTTTACTTTCTGTGCCTCTCTCCCTCCCCCACTACTCCCCCACTCTCCATTCCTCTCTACTGCTCTCTCGACTTCTTTCTTGCTCCCTCGATTTCTCTCCTGCTCTCTCGATTTCTCTCTTGCTCTCTCGATTTCTCTCTTGCTCTCTCGATTTCCCTCTTGCTCTCTCGATTTCTTTCTTGCTCTCTCGATTTCTCTCTTGCTCTCTCGATTTCTTTCTTGCTCTCTAGATTTCTCTCTTGCTCTCTCGATTTCTTTCTTGCTCTCTCGATTTCTTTCTTGCTCTCTCGATTTCTTTCTTTATTTCACTCTGTCTCTTTACTTGCATACAGTTAAGGTTTGCGATTATTCTGTACAAGCTTGACTAACTTATTCTATCTAGAATATGATCTATAAAATATTCAACCAATAACGGAACGAGACATTTTCTGTCTGGAAAGACAGGGAGGGAAAGTTGAAGTCATTATTTATCATTTGCAGATGAAACAAGAACCGGGCCAGCTGTAGTGCTTCAAATATAGTTTTGAAATATGAGTTAGGGATAGGAACAACCAACGTAAAAAATGTTAATCAGAATAATCATATAAAAAATAATATTAGAATACAAAATGTGAACAATAGTCAAAATGAAATATTGTTTCTAGAATAAACCGTTTACAGTTATGGCTTGTTCAGAAATATAATGGTTATCTCTTTATATCTAAGGCTTTATTGAGAAATTTTCATATGGCAGATCTTTTTTTTATTGTATAACTGACCTAGACAAATGCATCAAATGTGAAAACTCGATTTAAAAAAAAAAGTATATTGGATGCTCCTGATGGTTAAGAAACAATACCTGTAATCGAATAGGAACGAAAATAGATTAATCATGGTCGAAATTTTGAATCCATTTACCCTGATCATGCGTATGTCTTCACATCATCGTCTACTAGCATTGTAAGTGGTTTGAAAATAAACAACTGCATGAAAATTATTATCTAATGTCATCAGCGATTATTTTGATTATCAGCATACATTAAGGCATTCGTCATGATTATTTAAGACCCGAGCAAGAAATTTAACAAAGCTAGGTACAAGCATGGACCTACGTGGTGCGCGACATTTGCTCCTGTGACAATTGCTCAAGTCTTGAGTTATTTTCCCAAATCTTTCTCGAGATCACTGTTTAAGGATGATTTACCTGCAATAAATTCTGAGAGTTGTTGCGACAGAGCGCTCAGGCCAACTGTAAAGGGATAGTATAGTATTGGTGGAGATGAGGATTGGGGTTTAATTTAATTTTTTTTTTTTTTTGCGAGATACGAAGAAATTACTTATATGAAATATTAACCAGAGCACACATTTCTAAGAAGTTGATGAAAATTGGTTTTCGTATGGCTGAGACATCTAAAAACGGAATAAAACTAAACATTCGTAAAAGAGGGTGGGTCCCACCTTTTATTAGGATTGCTATTTCTTTTATATCTCAGCCATTTCAAAACCAATTGTCATCAAATTAACATTGGGGTCATTTTCGAATTACATGCTCTTTCACATTTTGATCTTAAGTTTCTCACTAAAATGTTTGAAACCTGAAGCTTGGTCTCAACACAAACTATACGATCCCTTTTAGTCGATTGCCCCGGACTGTAATTATACGTCAGTTTATTAGGAACAATAGTGACGAATCGGTTAATTGACTTCTATTATCAACATCTAAGAGATTTCAATAAAAATTAAATGGAAATTATTCATAACACAACGGACTCTTAAAAGTAAAAAGAAAAACATCAAACTGCAGTAATATCATCAAAATGAGTGACGACTTACCAATGAATTCGCTGATTCGCTAACATGATATTGTGCTCTTGTGAGAGGACGAGATTTTAGACATTCTTTGGACTCCCTGCGATGTTTAATCAACTGTATTGGAATCTGTCTGACATAAATTGCAACAAATGGACATCGATATAAGCCAAGAATCCTTGATATAACCTCAATCCAATTTAGTCAAGCATATTCCATTACACTCATGGAAGGCAGGATGGCAGTATTATAGGAGATAGATTTACCCCGACTATGATATCGTTGTTGCTCATGCTTTCCAATCGGTGTCCCTCCTGTGTCTGAGTTCGTAATTGTGTTACCTGATTGATGATGTCCATCAGCAAAAATAAATGGGTTCATTTCCGTTTCATCTAATCAAAATTTCATTCATTGGCCTGGAGGGATGTTGAAGTGTGCTCGGACTGGTCACTCGATTACATGATGTTTGTATGGTTGGTTTGTATAGTGGGTTTATTGATGGTCGTTAGTATGTTTGTTGAGGATGTGATCATGTTATCACCATTCCGATGACGTCATTCCCACCACGATTATCGGCATTGTCATAATCGCAATATCCACCTAATTGTCACTTTTGTCCCCGTTATCATCGTTATCATCATCATCATCATCATCATCATCATCATCATTCTAATTATCATCACCACTTCCAAGGTATTACATTGTTCTTCTAATTTCGCAGTGAATTATAGACAGCTGTACGACAAGTTCTCTACCATTGATTTTCAAGTCAACTTCATCGTCGTCATCATCATTCTCATTATCATCACCACTTCATCATCATCCCCATCATCATTGTCATCATCGTCATCATCATCTTCATCATCATCGTCATCATCATCACCAATTCCAACTTATCACATTATTCTATCTAATTTCGCGGTGAATTGTAGACAGCTATACGAGCAAGAGGTATACCTTTAATTTTTCACCACTTCATCATCATCATTATCATTTTCGTCGTCGTCATCACCATTCTTATCATCATCACCACTTCCAACTTATCACATTACTGAGTATTCTATCTATATTCTGATTTCGCAGTGAATTGTAGACAGCTATATACGAGCAAGAGCTATAACTTTGGTTTGCACGTCAACTACATCATCATCTTCTTCTTCTTCTTCTTCTTCTTCTCCTTCTTCTTCTTCTTCTTCTTCTTCTTCTTCTTCTTCTTCTTCTTCTTCTTCCTCCTCCTCCTCCTCCTCTTCTTCTTCTTCTTCTTCTTTACCATCAACACCATTCTTACTATCACCACCACTTCCAACGTATCACATTATCCTATCTAATTTCGCGGTAAATTTCGGACAGCTGTACGACAAGTTCGGTCCTTTAATTTTCACGTCAACTTTCTAAACTCATTCTTAGGAGTAAACACTTCAATCAAGAGTGTAGTGTGTCAGCGCAAGCAGCAATCGAAACTGTACAAAGACATCCTCTCTCACAGGCGGGACATCGGTAATATAGTCCCATGAGATTATCATATTACTATATTCTCTAATTACTGTACAATGTACACAAGAATATGCCAGTTAACATGGTTAACGCGTTGTGTCTCAAATATTATACATATTCTATCCGAAAGTGACATTGCTGTTGATGATGAATACAATGTGGTATTTTCGCGAGGATGTATGTATGCGTGGGATATCAAAATAGTCCGGCCGTCTAGCATAGCACAGATGCTATATCCCTAACACGTCATTCTCAATTTGAAAAGGAATTTGCACGTGTTACTGAAAAGGGCGATCTAGAATAACTGAAGAGGCCACATTTTGACGGAGGATGCACATTATAATAACCATAGTATAGCTGAAAAGAGGATAAATTGCACGTGTGTCGTTTACATATGCAGGTTCAGAAAACTGATCTTATTCATGTTTTTATATACTTCAAAATAGATGAAACTGTTTGAACATTCAAACCATCCTTCTGTAACAACAACTTGATTGAATAGACTCTCTTTTCTATCTCCCTTAAACTGTCTCTTTTACAAACAGCTTTTCATAGGCTCTATTCAGTTCTCAGGAATAATAACATGTTTGCTGGGTTTAAAGGGATGGTATAAAAGCTTTGGTTGAGATGAGACTTCAGGTTTCCATTTGTGTGTGTGTGTGTGTGTGTGTGTGTGTGTGTGTGAGTGTGTGTGTGTGTGTGTGTGTGTGTAATGAGAAACCTCTTCCGAAATATGAAAGAGCTATCAAAAACAAAAACAAAAAAAACAAAACAAAGAAAGTAAAGCAAAGTGTTCCTGATAAAAACTGGGTCTCATCCGTTATCAGGACCACTTTGTTTCTGGATATCTCAGCCATTTCAAAACCAATGTTTCATTACATAAACTTGAAGACCTCTCAGAATTGTGTGTTCTTTAATATTTTAAAATTCTTTCTGTTAAATCCTCTCTGATGTTTTTTTTTTAATGTTTTTAGTTAGATCTCATCAACTTCAGGGCTCATCATCCATCCACCAATCAATCGATCGATCACTGAATTCATTATTACGTAATGAAGTAGCCATCATAATCTTTGCACATCCTCAATCACCCCCTACATTTTTTTTTTTATTATGATCGCTTCCTTTAACCTTGTTTTTCATATCTCAGCATTTTGCATTTTAAAACCGATTTTTTTATTAAATAGACTTTGAATTCCTCTTAGAATTATATGCTCTCTAATGGTTCATAAGTGGTTTTATGACATATCTCGCAAAAAAAAAAAAAAAAATGCGAATCCCAATCTCAACCAAAAGCCAATCTCAACCAACCAGAAACTATGCCATCCTTTAACGGTATTGCAGCTATTATAGCTCACAGTGTCCCTGAAAACGTTGCACGAGAATGCGTAGTAGCTCATCAAAAGATGGCGCTCTTAAGAGCAGCAAATACTCGTCCAGTGTAAGTGACAAGCAGATTATAATGTAAGTGATAAGTGATATTCCCGACCCCTTGCAAAGGAAACATAAACGACAGTTTTGGTAAACCTTCCTGCCTCTTTAGTCCATTTGATCATTAAAAATCTTTAGTGTGCCAGGCACAAAAGGATAAAGCTTCTGTTAAAGCTCCGAGACTAGAGTATCAATACAACTTCAGACTGTCATTGTAACTATCACTGACCGTTCTGAAATAATGCCTATACAAAAAAAAAAAAACAATATAAAAAGATTTGCTTCTTCTTGGCACGTTGTCAGTTTAAAACTTCATTTATCGAAACCTAAAATATTTCAAAAGTAATTCATGTCGTCAGTAAATTATTCGAAAAATGCATAAAATGTAGTATAAGAAGAACTTCGCTGCAATTCAACGGTCTTTTGACCATGTGAGAAAGTTTTAGAACTACATGCATAATAAGGCTCTTCTTTTGAATAATGTCGAAGAATTTCACTTTTCCGAAGATACTATCGGCTTATTTTGCCTTTTCAATGTTTTTCTTCAGTAATTGTCTCGACGGCGTGGAGAATGTTTCTGTAGTAAGATAATCATTCATTATTTCATTATAATCCAGATAATCCAAACACGCCGGGGTGCTCCGCCATGTATATACACATGTTAGGTATTATATACAAGGCTATGGCCTCGTGTACCATTCGCAACGATGTTGATTCTGTTTCTTCTGTGTTCATGTTCGTTTCCTTGTTTTGTGTGTGTTTCATGTTTCTCTGTACTCATTTCGGTTTCCTTTCTTCTTCTAGGCCTGCATACCCCAACGTAGCTGCTGAGTTAGGTCCAGGCGGGAAGCCAGCTATTAACTCCCGAATGTTTTATATTTTAACCCATGACTACTACAACAAATTTCGCTGTCAATTCTTTGAAGAGTGACAAATTTTATGACACAGTAAGGCACTCTGAATTTGATCATGCAAATATTTTTTCCAGCTCGTATGAAGATTACATATCCAATAAATACAATACCTCAGCACAATAATTTGAATATAATTTTGAGTCAAATGATCCAGTTCAGAGTCCATCATGTGTTTATTTGACTGAAAATCAATATAAAAATCGTATTACGAATACAGTCGATAAAACATTTTTGTTAGCTCACTTTAAAGGGATGGGTACAGTATGGAGATGAGAATTAGGCTTTTAACTTTTTGCAAGATACCACGAAAACACTTATGATATAGCACAGAACATACCATTTTAAGAGGAATTCAAAGTTTATTTGATGAAAATCGGGTTTTGAATGACTGAAACATCCAAAAACAAAGTAAAACAAAGCGATCGTAATAAAGTGTGGGTCCCACACTTTATTAAAATCACTCTTTTTTTGGATATCTCAGCCATTTCAAAACCAATTTTCATCAACTAAACGTTGAATTCCTCATAGAATTACATGCTCTTTCATATTTCATAAAGAGGTTTCTCATTATCTCACCAAAAAATGTTACAAACTTGAAATTAGGTATCAACCCAAACTAAACCATCCCTTTTAACATACGCAGTATCAATAGAAACTTTGACAAGTTGCGCTTACTCTTGGAAAACCCAGATCAAAAATCTTGCTCCATCATAGGGCTTACAGAAACATAGTTGAACTCCAATATCAGTCATTTATTTTCTCTACCCGGACTCGAATTTGTATTTAGAAATAGAAACGAGAGAGTTGGTGGTGGAGTTGGTTTGTACATCTAAAAAAAAAAATAAATAAAATAAAATATATATATTATACATGAGGAGATTAGTGTTATGAGCGATGTACTCGAATCTCTATTTATTGAATTGATAAACCCACACGGAAAAAACACCCTGATTGGCGTAATTTACAGATCCCCTCGGTCGAATTTGAATGATTTTTTGACAGTTTTGCAGGATTTAGTACAAAATCCCATCATACTCAATAAAGATACATTTTTGAAGGGCGATTTTAATATCGATCTTATGAAATGTAACTCTCAAAACAGCCCACAAGAATTCATAGAAATATTAATGTCTGCTTCGTTTTTGCCATTAATTTCCAAGTCTTCCCGCGTCACCAGCCAATCGGCTACCTTCATAGACAACATTGTAATGTTCTTCCACTACCCGAGTCTGGTATCGTCCTCTCAGACATCACTGACCACTATCCTATATTTGCCCAGGTTCCAATTAAATTGACTAAGCAAAATAATTATTATAAGCGACGTAAGATTACTGCAGATAATCTTACAAGTCTTCAAAACAGTTTAAAGAGAAATCGACTGGTCTTCTGTATACATCACTACCGATGTCAACTTGTCTTATGACTACTGCATAGCTACTATTACCTCCGAAATTGATAACCACATTACCCTGCGTAACATTAAAAAAATAGACATAAGCAAATTCCAAGACTCCCGTGGATAACCCAGTCTATATTACGATCCATAAATAGGAAAAATAATTTGTTTTATAAATACAGATGCAAACCCCACTGAAAAAAAAGGAAAAAAAATGTTTGCCATACAAAAACACACTCACCAAAATTTAATTATTACGAACGCAGAAGAAATATTTTTATGTTAATCAGATAAGCAAATATAAAAATGACATTAAAAACACATGGAAAACATTAAAAAATGCTATGAATACACCTAATAATTCATCTAACATTTCTGAAGTTCGATGGGACAATGCCTCCAGCAACACTCCCGCTGGCATGGCTGAAATTTTCAATGGCTTCTTCTCTTCAATTGGAAAAAATCTTTCTCAAAATATTCCTTTTTCTAGTAAATCCTGTAGTGATTTTTTAGATACACCTAACTCGAAAACTATATTTTTTTGACCCAACCTATAAAGAAGAAATAACACAGATCGTTGCCAATTTGAAAGAAGGAAAAAGTCCTTGCCACGACGGAATTGACAACCACTTGATAAAAGACATAATTCCACAAATAGTGGATCCCTTAGTACACATTATCAACTCATCGCTTACAACTGGCCATGTGCCAAATAGTATGAAAATTGCGAAAGTAATTCTTTAGAAGGGGGAGAAGGATGATGTCAATAACTATAGACCCATCTCTTTATTATCTTCTATTTCTAAGATTCTCGAAAGAATAATTCACATCAGGACAGTACGTTTTCTCAAAACCTGTGACATATTTTCAAACTTTCAATTTGGATTCAGGGAAAATCACAGCACAACACACGCACTACTCGCCCTCATCGACAAAGTCACACACGCACTCGACACATTTTCGCATACAATAGGTATCTTCCTGGACTTCTCCAAGGCCTTTGACACGATTAACCATGGAATACTTCTCGCCAAATTATCCCATTATGGCATACGTGGAAAGGCCTTGGAGTGGTTCACGAGTTACCTATCAAAAAGATCCCATTTTGTACATGTCAAAGGCTTTGACTCTCAAAATAAAATAATTGCATATGGTGTTCCACAAGGGAGTTTACTAGGTCCACTGTTATTCATAATTTATATCAATGATTTTCATAGATCCTCGGAGAAACTATGACTCATATCATTCGCGGAAGACTCTAACCTTTTCTTTTCCCATAGCCCTGACCCAAATATCTTAACAAGAACAGTAAATGAAGAATTGAAAAAAGGTCACACAATGGATATCCGCAAATAAATTGTCACTAAATATTCAAAAAAAAACAAACAAAATATATGCTTAATTTTTAGTAACTCTTTAGATATCCTCCCAGGCAATATAACATTTGATACTACTCCCCTAGAAGAAGTTTCTTCCTTTAAATTTCTTGGTGTTTGTGTTGAAAACAAGCTTTCATGGAGGAATCATATTGATAACATATGTAAGATTATGTCACGTATTATTGGCGTAATGAACAGATTAAAATATTATCTTCCTTCATCTGCATTATTAACTCTTTATTCTAGTTTGATACTATCTTATTTAAACTACGGGATCCTTGCTTGGGGTAATACATATCAGGTATTACTTGATAAACTTTTTTTACTGCAAAAGAAAGCGCTCAGAATTGTTTTTAATCTACATACAGATGTTTTGTTTTTTGACCATAAAATACTAAAAATAAAAGATTTGTATGCGTTTCAACTTTGCCAGTTTATGTTTAATTATAACAGCAACTTTTTACCTAAGATATTTCACGACTCATTTCATCGAAACAGTCATATACATAACTATCCCACGCGACGATCCGACGAATTTCATCTTCCATTAATGAGAACCGCACATGCCAAAGTACATTTCTTTATACCGGACCCAGACTTAGGAATAATCTAGATAATAGTTTAAAAGATTCCCCCAAATTTGTTGCATTTAAATACAAATTCAGAAAACACCTACCCTCTACTTATAATTCTAGATAACACAAATTGCTTTAATTCATGCTTGAGCTTTCACCTGTCCTGATGTCGCAGCACTTGGCGTGTTTTGTATGCAGACCTCTCTTCTTTCTTCTCTCCTCTTCCTTTCTCGTCTTTTGTTCTTCGTAGACTTGTATTGTTACCGTCTTCTCTCCTCTCGGTACTGTCTCGAGTCTCTTATGTGTATGGGTAATGTGTGTACGTGCGTGTTGTCCTTGTCATATTTTCCCGGTACACGTGGTTCAGTGAACAGTGTCCGGGCATTAGCACTGATATTCTATTTTGTTTTTTTATTTTTTCCGACCTGCGTATCTCAATATAACTACATGTATATCTTTACAAATGACTTAATTAATCTATATTAAATACAATACATGTAGTTATAAAAAGAACCCTCGAATAATATATTATTTACTCATTATTTATCTAGCGATCCACGTCCAACAAGCTTTGCTTTTTAGTGGATCACTATTTTCCATAAACGAATCTATTTTCCGCACGCCCACGAAGTATAAATTATGCACTGTTCCTCCTAATTATTGTATATATATATATATATATATATATATATATATATATATATTTCTTTCGGATACTACATTAATCTTTCACAAATGAGACCGAACACAAGAATACACGCGAGTCAATAAAGAATGCACAAAAAGACAAACAGCGCCCTCAGGTTATGACAACCATAGTCGCAATTCAACTTTGACTGGTTTTTATCGTTGTTTTTGCATATTGGTTCTCCTTCTTGTTCTTTTATGGGCTTTTCTGTTCTGTTTAAATCTTTTTCTTCTTCATTTTTTTTCTTCTTCTTTTTCTTCTTTTTGTTCTTCTTTTTCTTCGCTTCTTCTTCCCCCTTCCGTTTTTTTTTTTCTGCAATAGGAAGGGTATAGTGAATCACTTTAATATCACGTATGTTTGATTGATTGATTTTGTTTTATTTTCCGTAAAAGACAAGGACTGGGTAGCCCATATTCAGCGATGCCAACGCGACATTGCTGGTCTTCCATGCGGTCCAGAATGTTCCAAAACATCACTTCTCGTGCATGTTGTTGACAAGATGTGTTAGACAATCAATATTAAATTTTGTTGTTGTTGATACATCCCAACTAGTCTACATTTAACAGGCAGGTGATTTAGCACGAAACTCTCTGAATTTACTAAAGATTAACATGCAGTAAACAACAACAACAACAAAACAAAAACAATATGCATATTCTTTTATCATTACGCTAGCCAAAAAAAAAAAAATGAGAGTACGTCACATTCGTTCCACACGTGACGTCATGAACTGTTAAAGCCATCTTATCTAGCAATAACGGCACATTGACAAGACAAAAAACTTTAATCATTCATTACTATTGTCAGATCTAATATTTCTATGTAAGATTTGTATAATTCTTCTCCTCTATCTTCGCTGATATATTGTTCTATATCATTTTTTACAGTCACTGGATGAAAATCCTTTGAGTATTTCACATTTACAAACTTGTGGAATTCTTGCTTCCCACCTACAACCACGACAATATCAACATAAATCATGTACAACCTTGCATTAAAACACACACACACACATACACACACACACGCACACACACACACACACACACGCACACACAGAGAGAGAGAGAGAGACACACACACACACACACATATACATGCACACTCAAGATCACATATGATATTTGAGTTAAGGAAAAATTTAATAAAAAAAGAGAGATTCTTTACATCTGAAAACCAACATATCACCAAAATACACGACGGACAGTAAAATATGCTACGTTTAAGAATTAAGCTTTTGAATGGCCTGTATTCATATGCAGTGAGTCTCCCTTTCATGTACATATTTAAGGAAATTAAAAATATCCCTTGAAATCACAACGAAGGGCTTATCAATTTAATTCAATTCAATTTAATTCAATA
Organism: Diadema setosum; assembly: GCF_964275005.1. Taxonomy (NCBI): domain Eukaryota; kingdom Metazoa; phylum Echinodermata; class Echinoidea; order Diadematoida; family Diadematidae; genus Diadema; species Diadema setosum. Next base: position 28,348,863 of record NC_092690.1, read on the forward strand.
TTTTTTTTTTAAACAGCATAACACACAAAGAAAATTAGTAGTGATTAAAATAGGCCTTGCATCTAGATAATAGGCCTACACAAGAAGCACAATGACAGTTTGTTCACGTCTATGATCAATAAAAAAATTATATTATATATAGTATAGACTCATATATATATTCTGCCAAAAAAAATGGAGGTACCCACTCAAAAACTATTTTGTGATAGGTACCATGGAAAGAATGGAAAAGGTATTAAAAGCTTACAACTACAAATCGTGCATAAAATGTATGAAATATCTCGACCTCTATACCCTTGGTTCATTATAACTGGAACCTACGCTTTAACAACAGCTACGCTTAACAAGCTTGCTTTTAAGTAGGGTCCATCATATTTCTGCAGCATTTATACTTTGATCCAAACTTTCATAGACTGAAAACCAACATTCATTACTCTATATGTTTAAAATAATTTATTGTGCATCCTTGCCGGATATTTATGCGTCATTTTACTTTGTTATATTATGATTTTTTTTTTCATTGAGGAATATGACAATAGATTGAATGTTGATATTGAAATTGAAGATGAAATTGAAAAATAAGAAAAGCTGGAACAGAAATAGGAAGAGAAATTAAGAAAATTCAAAAAAAAATGAAATAAAGAGCCAAGAGGAAGCAGAAACAGAAGGGATGAAATATGTGATTATTTCATATCGTTTAAAAATTAATTTCAAGATCAAAACCCACATCAATGGTCAAAGCCACAGAGACAACTCGTTATAACAGGACAGCACAGCGTAAAACAACTACCAAAGTGGCACAGGGGTGCACGTCACGAGAACAACACCCACGAGTCATACAGCTCATGAGTTCGACACTATAAAAAGCAAACACGGCACACGAGACCGACACATTAAGCCCGTGTTATATCTGTCGAACTGACTCGTGGGCTGTTTTTATCTAGTGTCAGTCTCATGGGCTTTCTTTGACTAGTGTCGAACTCGTAGGCTGTATGACTCGTGGGCAGTATGACTCATGGTTGTCGGTCTTGTGGGATGGCCCCGGCACGGGGAACTGCCGGCAAGAGAAATGACTATCAGATCAACCTAGCGCCCATTGTCAGAATTCTACACTGCAAAAAGTCCGGTGTTAAATATGAAACACCGAGCTGGTGTTAAAATTTCGGAGCTCATTTGTAGTGTTAGATCAACACCTCCGGATGTCACTTCAAAATTGTTTTTTGAATAGTTTCCTAGTTACTGTTTTTCTTGTTGATTTTGAAATTCAACAAGACGATCAAGAATTTTTCGATAATGTACTTGATTTTTGAAAAAAAAAAAGTGTGAACACATTTACACTACAGTAACACCAGTTGGTGTGGTCTCCTATTGAAGCTGGGCGGATGTTATACCATTGACATTAAAGGGAAGGTAAACCCAAAGAGCAATGTGGATTGAGTGAAAGCAGCAACATTAGTAGAACACATCAGTGAAAGTTTGAGAAAAATCGGACAATCGATGCAAAAGTTATGAATTTTTAAAGTTTTGGTGTTGGAACCGCTGGATGAGGAGACTACTAGAGGATATGACGTATAAGTGGACAACAATACAAAGAAAATATAAAGGATATTCAACAAAAATTCACTTTTCTAGAATTATGAAAGAGCAGTGGACCAACCGCTTTCAGAAAGCAGGGGGAATAATTGCTACCCTTAACATATGTCAATATCAAGTTGATGGAATTTGTAATTTTCATGAAAAATGGATTTTTGTAGTATTTTCTTTATATTTTCTTGATATTGTAGTCCACTCATACGTCATAACCTCTAGTAGTCTCCTCATCCAGCGGTTCCAACGCCAAAACTTTAAAAATTCATAACTTTTGCATCGATTGTCCGATTTTCTTCAAATTTTCACTGATGTGTTCTACTAATGTTGCTGCTTTCACTCAACCCACATTGTTCTTGGGGTTTATCTTCCCTTTAAGATCAGCAATATCAAATCAACACCATGCGGTGTCATTGTTGAATTAACACCAGCGCAGTGTCAGAAATATCATCAGCTGCAGTGTCAAATTAACACCATGAAGTGCCAGGTGAACACTTTTCAACACCATTACAGCATACTTTCTACACCTGTGGGTGTGGTCCTCTATTGACACTTGATCGGTGTTAGATTGAACACCCGTGGTGTTAAATCTAACACCGATGTTTTTGCAGTGTATTCATGATTCTGTCAATCATACCGCTGCTGACCGTTTTTTTTTTTTTTTAACATCTTTAGGGTTGAATATTGTTGTATACATTTTCCTATACACCTCATGAATAGAAGGAGAAAGGCAACTTGAAAGACGAAAAAAAAAATACAAAAACTGTTGAAAATTATGCTCGTACTTGATTTCATATTTCAACACTTCGGACTTAACTCTGTCAGAAAATAACAATCAAAACCCTTAAGCCGAGTTCATCTAGGGTGTTATTATAATGCCTGCGGGAAAGAATTGTAGGTTTTTTCCGTTTTTCTATTTTCATAGAGTCAACCTGAATGGAATTTTCTTTAAAAAGGGGGTCAAGCAAAAGAAAAGGAAAGAGGAAGAGAATGGGAAAGATTTATATAGAAAAAAGAGAGAGAGATTCGAGGTAGCGTAAACAAGGATACACCTAGATTGCTTTATGTTTACTAGGTAAGTAATGAAAACGGTTGCTTTTCTGTCACAATGGCTAACTCAGCCGCAGGCCGGAAAGACAGAAAGATAGGCTTTAAGGTATTAGCTGTAATCTGCAGCAGATTTATATGAAAGGAGATATCTGCTTTTCTTTTTGTTTGTTTTTTTTCTTCACGTACAAATCACACGATGTACCTAAAACGGATGACACGACTCGTCCTACGCCTAGTCTTCTTCGTTTTTCCCTATATTCTTGAAGCCTTCCACTGAATTACGATAACTAATCTGAGCAAGAAAAAAAAAAAAACACAGGCGAATCTACAATAAGCATGAAAGGCGACAGGTTTATCATATTCAATCTCTATACTGTTGACGGGGTACATTCTCCCTTCCCCCACCCCCACCCCTTCTCTCTCTCTCTCTCTCTCTCTCTCTCTCTCTCTCTCTATGTGGTTGTGTGCGTTTGTATGCGTTCACGCTCGTGCGCCAATATCATCAAACCCGAAACAAGTTGTTGAATTTCCTAAAGACACAGGCCTACACAACCCACCTACAAAAAACAAAATAAAACAAGGGTTTACCATCAAACGAAGTAAAATTGGTACATGTTTACGATAGTTACCTGGGAGAAATTCTGTGAGAAAAAAAAAAAAATCCTCGATCAGTTAACGACTACTTTGACTTCGCCGTTCGTCGGGAGGAAAAGCAAAAAATGATAATAAAAATATTACAAAAATAGCAGAGTTGCTTCCAAGAACAGACGACGCCTTAAGCCCCTACTGACAAATTGATGAATACGTTAATCATACGGAGGGATTAGTTGGTTGTGGCCAGAAGGGGGTGGTCTGCGCGCACCGCACATGCATGGTGAGATGATTCCAAATAGTTGTTTGTTCAGATTTCTTCGCGAAAAAAGAAAAAACCCTACAAAATGGACCAATATTAATGCGCACCCATCGCTCTCTCCGACAGCTGATTGTATACATACACTTTTTTTTCTTCTTCTCGCTTCTTGTTTGTCTTGGTAGTTTTTTATTTTCTTATGAGGAATCTTTTCTCGTAAGGATGATCTCGTATCATCTTCGCCCAACCTAAAGCGCGTGTCGCGTGCTCGTGAGGAGGAATCATTTTCTCAGAACTATCTTTGTTCCCTTTCACTCGAATATAGATTATGAGCCTCCTTCTATGATTAACATCGCCTTTGCTGTCACATCCATCATTGCTCATCATTTCTCGAGCAGATTTTAAATGTCACCTTATGTTTCCCATGTTTTTTTTTTTTTTTTTGGTAGACTTTGCTTGTAAGCACCCTATAGGACGAACCTATTATATATAGTATATATATATCCTACATTTAATATACAGTATGTGGATTAGTGGATTATAATAATTAAAATGATATTAATGATAATAATAATAAAAGCAATAACAATTATTGTTACTATTATCATTATCATTGTTATTATTATTATCATATAAATATATATATATATACACACACACACATATATATATATATATATATATATATATATATATACATAAATATATGAATATGTATGGTTATATTATTATGTACATAATTATTACACACACACACACACACACACACACACACACACATATATATATATATATATATACATACATATACGAGTTTACATGCAAAAACAGATATTTCCTTTTCTATCAATTTGAGATATTTTAGATTGAAGCTGCTGAGAAACAAAGACAATCATTAGAATAATGTATGTGTGAATATATTCGATTGTGGAAAATGAGCAAAGAAAATGGGATTCCATCGGAATTCGAACCCGAGACCTCCGGATGCTAGTCCGGTGCTCTATCGACTGAGCTATAGAAAGCCCCAGTTCATTCAGTGTTCGTCCCAGAAACCCTAAATTCTCAATGCTCATGGTCAGAAGCTATAGCAGTGTGCTAGTGTGTGACACACAATATGCAGCGTTAAACCTGGCATAAACCTGAAGGATAACTCAACTTGGGGATAAATGCGAGGGATCACAGAAGTGATGCAGCTTTTTCTGTTTGCGTTTTTTTAACATATTTGAATGATACAAATCTTTAAAATATTTCTTTTAATGTAACGACTGATTCTACATTTGAATGATGACCTTAAAACGCAAACTTTAATGGCGTTTGACTGTATTTGCATCTACATTCTTCATCATACATCATATAACGTAATGATGATTTTAGGAATATACATTTATTATAACATATACGGGGGGGGGGGGCAGTTATGCAGTTCATATGAATAACCCGTGCTAATTTTGGCCAAATGTGATTTTTGACTTTGTGCTTTAAACAAATTAATTTACTTGTGTTTATGTGAATTTAGATGATCTCCGAGTAAAATAGCCTACATTATATTGTATAATTTTGTTCATCAAACATCGTTCTTACAGAGTGCATTTGATTTTAAAGAGAGACTTAAATTCAGTGTGTCAAGACGTATTGTTCGTTTGAGAGTCGCAATTCTCTCGAGTTTCTTCAAGCGAAGTATATACAACAAGTGCCCCTCACTTTTTTTGACAATAGCTGCGTAATTACGACAATCACGTAATCAGAAGCTTTAACGCGAATTAGCCTCGGGCATTTATAATGAGTAGTCAGCGGGGGGACGGTCAGCCGATTCCTCCTAAACCCTTCTATCTACGGCAATTCGTATAACCCTCCGGCCCTTTTTCAGCCGAACGATTATAGCCACGTGGTAGAAATACAAGGACAAAGCAATGTTTTATTCTGTGCGTCTTGCCGGTTTTTGTTAAGATCGGTGTTTATCAATTACGAAATTGCCGATTACGAATTTCAAGTCGGGAGTCCGTGATTGTATGATTTGACGGTTATTGCTTTCAAAGGTTCACTCGAATATTTTTAATTTTGTCACCTTTTGCGCAAATCCATCTCACCTTTACATGACAGTTGTAATAGTTAACACTTTGATCGTCGGAACTAAATAATAATAAAAAAAAAAATCTTATTTCTGGCGGGATCACTCGGGCTCTTAGATTTTTTTTTTTTTCGCAGAGCATTTTTATTTTTATTTTTTAAGAATTCAAAGTTCAAGAAGCCACCGAAAACGTAACAAGCAGTTCGCTTAATTATTTTAACCACTTGTATCCTAGATGTGATTATATTCCCCATGAATTCGACAGATGGCTATAAAACCGGCTTCCACCGATGAGGTAGATAATATCTCGCCGCATTCGAAGGAAAAACCAGTTTTGGAATCCAAAAATTTGGAGTAATTAGGCATTACACATTGCTCACCCGATTTAATTCTAATTTTGTGACCCACGTCAGAGTGATAAGTTGCCTACTATTTACTTTCACACTTTGCTATCAACACTTTTGTCCCTGACTCTCACATTTTTTTTTTAATGATTGATTTGTCAGACTTTATCTTTAAAAAGAATCTAAACCAACTTCAAAACAGCCACAAAGCCAGGGCCTTGAATTGCGGTGTATGATGTAATGTTTATATATAATATATATAGTTTATATATATGTATATATATATATATATATATATGTATATATATGTATATATATATATATGTATATACAAATAAATGCACTGCATTCACCTCCAATGTTCTTTGTTGTTATTGTTATCATTGTTAATGCTGTATTAGTATAAATTTATATAACTAAATAGCGAACGATTGTAATATCATGCTATCACTGTATACCGAAATTAACGTGATGCAAATGACGATCAGCAAAATAGTAATAACATTTCTACTACATATGTTATCATACATAATAATTATACTATGACTATAAAACAATATACATTATCCTAACCATTAGTATGATTAATGGTGATTTGCATTACCATTATTGTTACATTTGTAAAAGTCTATTATAATCATTATTATATGCTATCAGTGTATCTATTAACATTATTATTTTGTAAGTGATTAGCAACTGTTTAATACCATGAGAGCGGATGAACATGGTATAATGTTCTATCAACAATAAATAAAGAGGAGAGAAAGAGAGATGATCCCTTTGATAGCTAGTCATTTTGTATGAAAGACATTTCGATGACGGGTCCTTGCAGTCGGTCTTGTTTGAAGCATTGTAGTTATGAGTAGACCACTTGCAGCCGATATAATGTGCTAATCCCCCCAGAGAGCCATAGTCCATAGTACCTGTGGCTCCCATAGGTGATTAGTTAACGACCTAAGGCCAGATTACACCCAGTTTCACATGTAAATGCTTCTGATATTTCCTAAAACACTATTAACTGTTTACTTCCCCACCCTCCTCCCCTTCCCTCTCCTTCTCCAAGATCCCCCTCTCTCCTTCTCTCTCTCTCTCTCTCTTCTTTTCTCTTATTTTATTTTTTTTTTCACATTGTGCCTCAGTACATAATGTAATTACATCATCTCTCTTGTTTTAGTGTTGTAGACAAGCCATTCTATCACCCCGCGCTCATACTGGATGCAGGACAAATGAACCAGAAAATCGTCAAAGCGAAAATTCCATAAACATCAAAAACTGTCATAATTCCTATCATACATGAGATCTCCCCCCCCCCCCCCCCCTCCCTCCCACCATCCCGGCCTCTCTCTCTCTCTCTCTCTCTCTCTCTGACTCTCTCTCTCTCTGGTGGAGACAGGAAAGATGCTGATGAGTGAGCAGAGATGAGGGAGATAGTGATGTGGCAGGAGCGCATCTCGTCGCCTAACTCTTAATGGATTTCTTCAAGCAAGGTCGAAAATTGGGCCAGAAACCAGCTGAGATCGACTATTGTTATGTAAGATCTGGTGAAGCCGGCTTTTAAAGGGAAACGTGCTGGCTGTGAAATTTCCATGTGAACCAAAACATGGCTTATATATATATATATATATATATATATATATATATATATATATATATATATATATATATATTCGTATGGATGTATCTTTGTCCTTCCCTGGAAGTACATTAATATATCCAGTCAAACGCCTTGAACAGGGCGTGTCGTCGATCAATCCTATTCGGGAGTAAAGTTAATCAAAGGCAACACGTTGATTCAGATAGATAAACGAGTGAACGAACAAGCAAACAGTGTGAAAAATGTTGCTGGAATCTTGTTTTATTTTGTATTTACCAGTGAAGCATGTATTTTTTTTTTCTCTCAACTTTAGCACATCTTTGTATTTTTGCCGGTATGCATGTATGTCTTTATCTGTATCAGTTTCTCCTTTGCAAAGTCGAGAGTGTATGCTTATGATACAGTTCCTTATTCATTCTGTATTTTATTAATTTTTTGTAGGGGAAAAAAGAATGAAATTAAATGAATTGAATTGAAAAAAAAAAAGATGATTTGGGGAAGAAAAAAACAAAAACAAAAGCATCATTTCCTTTTCCCTGGTACAGCAGAATAAAAAAAAAAAAAACCACGAAAGGAAACGCTTTCTTGTTTATGATTTGAAGGATGTCAAACAGTTTGTCAGATGACAAACAGTAAGGATGAAATTATTCATGTCTGCTTTGCTGCTATTGTAATAATCTTAAACACAGGCAATGAAGAGACTTTATTATTTTCGATTTGATGATGTAGGTTTTGAAAATAGCGTTTGTCTGTTTTGTTGTTGTTGTTGTTCTGTTTTGCATTAAAACTTTTCATGTGCTTGTTTGACTTAAAAAAAAAATAGATATGTAATCTGGAGAGAAAAAAAGAAATGGGAAAAAATCCACATACTAGTTTATGACCAGTCTCGAGCACAGGAATACGAGAATCATTAAATTTCTTTCGGGCTCTATGTTTCTTTTGTGTCACTCTCGTCTTCACGCGTTCTTCTTGGAGGATGCGTTGTTGGATTTAAAAATGTTCTCCTTGTTTTTTGGTTTTTGTGTTTTGCTCTGTTCTTTTTTTAACAATGGGAGCAGGTGTCTTCAAATGCCATCGATAGTCGACCACACATAATGATAACACACACACACACACACACACACACACACACACACACAACATGTATTCCACTGTCTCTCGTTGCTCGTTATAATGATTCAACCGCCCTCGGATAATTAGCGCAGCCATGGTCGTTTGTAGATCAGGTACATACAACAGCATGAGGAGGCACTGTTAATCACCAGCAGTAGAGTCTGCTCCACGGATGTATATGTTTACCTTATATGTATATAAATATATATATATATATATGTATGTATATATATATATATATATATATATATATATATATATATATATATATATATATATCATATATCATATATTATATAACATATGTTATATATTGTATACTACAATTATATTCAGTATAGTACATGCGGAAATTAATCAGATGTTTGTTTGGTTGCTAAAGATGAAGAAAGTGTAAAGAAAAGGTAATAAGATGAAATACATGTAAACATTATACCAAAGGGGGACATTGGTAAGGAAAATAGAGGAGATAATTTTACTTTATCATTATTTTAACCAGACCGCTGGTTTCGTGAAGGATTATAAAACATTTTGATTGATGGCTGACAGGGATGACTCGCCACTTCTAAAGACATGCAAAGTTGCATTTTGTCTTTGTCTTGTTCGTTTTATATGAGTTTACATCATTTTGTACTTCAAATCTGTTTTATATTCATCGCTAGATCCTTTAATGTCACCACCGTGTTTTCATATCCTCTGACACCATTACCTTTGTTTGTTTGTTTGTTTTTTTTTTCATGTGGATCGAGAGATTTCTGCAAAAAGAGAATTAGGCTGATCTTGAGATTATACATGTAGTTCATTTCGATCACTTCTGTTTCTTTCTTTACAACAATGTATAATTACTATAAGGTCCTCAATTGTTGTACATTCTTTTCAATACATAATGTTCTGTTTACCTTATTCTCTGTTGTCAAAAGAAGTGTAACTTATGTTTTGTCGGAAAATGAAATAAACTTTGAATTGAATTGATTGAATTGAGATGAAGGTCTTTCTTGTATTACTGCCAATGAATACTCAAGTTGTCTGTATCTTCGCGGATTTAGACTCCGTTGATTTATGAAAAACAGGGGATCAAATATGATTTCGCTGTTTTCCTCCTCCGAATTATATGTTTACTAAATTTATAACTGGGATAACCTAATCGTTCTGTCGAACAAGAGAAACAGGTGTTACTTGGGGCTTACAGCCGAACAAGTTTGCTTTCATGTATAGGTCCTGTCTTACTTTTCTTTGTACAAACCGAACCGTATTCGATCATGCAGTTATCATTATAACTATTGTATATACCATGTATGTACATTGTACATATATATATATATATATATATATATATATATATATATATAATATACATATATGGATATTGAAGAGCTTGTTTGCAAAAACCGATAAGTCCATATTTGTCAAATGGAGATATTTGCGATTAAAGGTCAAGAAAAATAAAGAGAATAATAAGAAAATTTTTGCTTCTTTTGACCATAACTTCAAAAATAAACCTCTATATGTAGTGACCAATATATCATTTAAAAGGTATTATTTTGTACTTTATGACAGAGATCGTACTTCAAAATCTTCAAAAATGGACTTATCGGTTTTTGCAAACAAACCCTTCTTATATATATATATATATATATATATATATATATATACATTCTTTATTCTCACCTACATAGAGGGGTCTATATATAATATATATATATATATATATATATATATATATATATATATATATGTATGTATTGCATATTTATTATGACAATGTACAAGAACTTGTGGTATTACATTAATTTTGATGTAATATTGATATATACGAGAAGTATGAAATAAATTGAAATTGAATAGAAATTGAATTAAAATCTACTTATATTATTCAACAAAGCACTGTATCAACTTTAAGAAATTGTGATTCTGAAGACAGTCATCTTATTTCACTTTTAATGGACCTGTCTACTGCTGGAAGGTAATAGTATCTTGATACATAGTAATTACCATTATGGTACCACACACACATGCAAAACTCAACTACAGTTGCTAAATCTTAAAGCTGAAAGGGGTGGTACAGTTTTTGATTTTAGATTGATCTTCAGGTTTTAAACTGTTTTTTTTTTAAGATGATGAGAAACCACTTATAAAATATTAAAAGGCATAGAATTGTAAAAGGTATTCAAAGTTGTTGTTTTTTTTTTATGAAAATTTGTTTTGAAATGGCTGACATATTAAAAAAAAAACACCCAAAGTGGTGCTAAATTAAAGTTGGGTCCCAACTTTTATTAGGAACCCAAAACAAAACCGATTTTCATGAAATAAATTTTAAATTGCTCTCTGAATTGTATGCTTTTTTTCACACTTTAAAATTGGTTTATTTATGAAAATCGGTTTAATTGAATTAATTGAATTTAATTGAATTACTGGAACAGCACTGGTCTTACACTTGAGACACAGTGAACAGTTCCAGCTGTTTATTTTCATATTTCACATAACATCAAATCTGTAAATGTACTTAACAAAAAAGAAACAATACAAACAAGCAAATTAACAAAATACAAAATATGATGTAAGGTTGTCATTACAAGAAAGTGTGTCAGCATTATGGATATAAAAGACAATTCTCTATAACATGTGAAATACGAAGGAACCGCAAAAGCAAAGCTTGTAACCGCGTGTTCCAGGAAAAAAAAAAAATATCAATGTAAATTCGTTTTGCAATGGAGATAGGACACAAAGTGCTAATGACGAAACTATTTTGAAGGCTAAAACAGCAACGTACAAAGAGCAGAAGAAATAAAAGAAAAGAAAAAGAAAAGCAAAAAGAGAAAAAGGAAGAAAATAAGTACTGTTTGATAAAAGATACCACAAAATACACTGGTATACGGGCATGACTTTAATGACTACTTGGGTGTTTTTTTTTTGTTTTTTTTTTTTTTTGTTTGTTTGTTTTTTTTGTGTTTTTTTTTTTTTGGGGGGGGGGGGAGGGATATCCCAGCCATTTAAAAATCGATTTTTATCAAATAAATTTTGAATCTATCTTAGAATTTTTCTTTTTTCATATTTTGTAAGCGCTTTATAATATGATGTAAATTGGGTTTGAAATGATTTACATATGAAAGAACAAAGTCGTCCTAATAAAAGTTGGACCCCAACTTTTCTTAGGAACACTTTGTTGTTGGACATCTTAACTTCTTCGAAAGTGATTTTCATCACATAAACTTTAAGTTCCTCCTGGAATTGTACGCTCTTTCATAATGTAATTTCAAAATGGATCTTTCTATAAAAAAAATTGGTTTTATAACTATTTTGTCTTCTTTTTTTGGATATCTCAGCCACTTAAAAACCCATTTTCATCCAATAATGCTACTGATTTCCTTTTAGAATAATTGTATGCTGTTATTATTCTATAAGCAGATCCTCATTATCTCAAGAAGAAAAAGAAAATCTGATGCCCACTCTCAACCAAAACTGTGTAATCGCGTTAACATTATTTTAAACTATTATCGAACACTTCCTCATTAGCTCACCAAAAAAGGACAATATGAAGCCCACTTTTAACAAAAACTATGTTTACAAGCCCTTTAACACTATTTTTAACTAGCATCGAACACTACCTATAATGTCTTTTTTTTTTTCATATACACCGTTTGTCTGAGTTTCCCCTTCAAAGTTCATTATGTCCACCTTGCTTTGTAATCGCAAAATTCATTTTAATTGAAATGACATTCCTGTTTCACAAGCATCAATGTTAACATGACTGTATCCTTTCATATTTTCCATCGGGAATCTTTTAGGCAATCATTTCAAGATGGAAATAAAAACTTTCTTTATGGACAATTTCGGCCAGCGTTCCCCGCAGCGGGCGGCAAAAGCCTTTACAACAACGCAACTCGCGAATTCTCCACGGGGTAGTAACGCAGAAGTGCTCGTGTGAGAGGCAATTAAAACGAATTGTACGCCTTTTCGTCAAACCGCGTTATCTCGCTACTCGCGCAGTCAAGGCACTGTGGCCGAGAAGAGCGAGCGTACGGAGAAGGAGATACCAATAACAACGAAGAAACGGAGAGAGAGAAAAAAAAAACACGGTGTAAGGAAGGTATGGGAGGTACAAACAAAACGATAACATAATGCATGTTGTTTGTTGTGTATGTGCGGAAAACGTAGACAAAAGAAGGCAAGATTAGAGGAAAGTCGGTAGAGGAAGAGGGGGAGTAGGAGAGACGGGGGAGAAAACCCGGCGTATGTTGAATTTCCGGCTTTATGACAATGTATGAGGAGGCGGAAGGGAATTTTCTTGTACTGTCGAAGCAAGGACGGAGCATATAGGCGTGTACGAGAAACAGAGAGATACAAGAAACAAAGGAAGTAAGCCAGCAAAAGACAGAGACAGCGACGATTGGGAAGCGATAATTAGGCCCACAAGCGCAAAGTGTGTTAATGCGTTAGCAACGTCTTCGTGGTCTTGCTGCGACGTAATGAAGATCTACTGCAGAAAGCCGGATTTTAACTTCCGATGCACTCCGCCATATGGCCGCTTCGCCCAGCTCATGTGGTCACTCTCAGGCGCAGTGACTGCCCCTGTATTATGCCATGCGCACGATGACGCCAGGCGAAAAAAAAAAACAAACAAAACAAAACAGAAGTCAGGGATAAGCATTCCCACGAAGGTTTTCCAGTCATTTTGTGTATGTGGGTTTGCATGTGTGTGTGTGTGTGTGTGTGTGTGTGTGTGAGCGTGTGTGCTTTTTCAATCAGCATAATATCATCCTTACATCGATGTAAATTAGCGCAGAATTGAATAGTTTCAGTAGTAACCAGGATGGAAAATGATGGGTACTCAGTTGCAATCAAAAAAACAAAACAAAACAAAATCTTCATGCAAGGATTTCATGAACATAGATAATATGCAGCCACATTTTTGTAACTGATCTATCCTCCCTCAGAGTGCATCTTGGTCTAGTAAATCATATTATGTTATACGCCACAATTGAACTCTACTAGTATAGAGTTCAGTGTACGCCACAGACATCATAGAAGAGCAGTGGAAGTAATGACCTTTGGACGTACGATTAAGATTAAGAACGGTCTTCGATGCCGACCACAAATCCGTTAACTCGTTAAGACTCTTTTTGGACTGAAGTGTGAATTAGTAACGCTACTCGCAGATGTGATTAGTCCCCTGCTAAGACGTGAGTGAAATCCGTGGTCAGTGATTGGCTGACATTACAACAGAGAGGTTCGACAGGCTGGGGCTGAACCAGGAGGTGGGTATAGGGGGATGGAGTTACTTAATCCCGTCTCATCTTGCGTGCCAGGCACCGTCAACATCAGTCACCTCGTTTCCTACGAAATTCTAGAATCTCTTCAAACTTCTCTAAAGATGCACCTGTTTCTCACTAGTAGTGGATTATATTTTTGAATAACAGTTTGTAGAAAATGTAAATCATGGTGTGATTACTGGTGGCTGACTTCCAGCTTTATTCTTGAGCTTTGGTCATACATAGGTTGTGCAGAAGGGGTGTATAGGACAGGACAAAACGAGCACCAGGCTCTGGCGAAACAGCCCCGTGCAGGAAACACGCCCGTTGATCCGTCACCTGAAATCCAAATGAATGTCACAAGAAATCACAAATCGGCCGAACAACAGAATGACCAAGTTTTTAATCTCCATCAGTTGTCTTTTTGTCTTTTCTCATTGTGTATGCAAGATACTCTGTATTACCACCATTTTTTTTTCAGAAATGCAATTTATACACTACAAATGACTTTAATGCTGACTTACATGGGCAGCTGGAATCATTATTCCTTTGACGTACCCATTGGCCCGAATTCACGAAGGTGGTACAAATGAAACCATGGTTTAAACCATGGACTAAAACCATGGATCGCCAAGTGTCGCATGGAATATTTCGTAACGAAATTGGTCATTTCGTTGACAAAATGACCGTTTCGTTTCGTGGACGAAATGTTCATTTATTGACAAAATGTTGTCGTTACGTTACAAAATAATGATTTCATAGACGAAATGACTGATTTCGTAACGAAATATTCCATGCGACACTTGGCGATCCATGGTTTTAGTCCATGGTTTAAACCATGGTTTCATTTGTACCACATTCGTGAATTCGGGCCATTGTGACTACATTACCTTGACAACAAAAGGAGCAACCTTTTTGAATGAATTTTATATTAATATTTCGCTCCCGTGTTAAGATGAATTTAAATCTACGTTAATATTATTATCATTCCCACAGAAATACGTTTCATCATTATGTATAATATGTATAATTGTATATCGTCGCTGGGGCGACAAGACCTCGTATCTACAAAATGTCAAATGTTCAGGAGAGCTAAAAGACATGGCGGCCAAATCACTATAGCGAATGGGATAGCCTGTCCTTTGACATGCCATGGTGGCTTCTTTTTTGGAGTAAGACAGTTGGGATTTGGACAGGACATCACTTAACCCATTATTTGACTATTAATCCAAAAAAGTCATTTTCACCAAAATTGCAGATACAATGTCTTGTCACCCCAGCAACGATATATATATATATATATATATATATATATATATATATATATACCTACAAATATACATATATATATACATATATATATATATATATATATATATATATATATATATATATATAACACACATACATATATATATATATATATATATATATATATATATATATATATATATATATGTGTGTGTGTGTGTGTGTGTGTTTGGGTATTTGTGTGTGTGTGTGTGTGTGTGTGTGCGTGCGAGTATATTTTTCGGGAAAAACACAGACAGCGCGTGAGTTACCTTGTGAAAACCTTTTGCATCGAGATTCTATCAGAATTGAGCAGAAAGATATGACAGATAAAAGGAAAGAGACAGAGAAAAAATAAAAGCATTTTACAAAAATAGTAAGAAGAGTGAGGGATGAACAGAGAGGCGGGGAGGGGGGGGGGCAGAGAATCACGCTGAATGAACCGCGCTGCCCCAGTTAAATGAGCTGCCTGATCTACAGATGGGGATAAACAGAGAAGCACAATTCAATTACCTGCTAGAATAAATGATAAGGGATGGAACAATAACAATCAAATTTATTCATTTTTTTTTGGTGATCATTGCGTCTTTCTCAGATGTTGGGCATACATACAGAGATAGATATATAAGGGTTGGGATGGGAGAAGGTGAAGAAGCTGGATTGAGTGAATCGCCCCCCCCCCCCAAAGAAAGAGAGAGAAAGAAAGAATGAAGAGAAATCAAGGAAATAGAGAGACATCGAAACAGATGTGCGTCGAAAGGGCTGTTAATTGCCTGTGATGACGTATCGGGAGAGACGACCAATGAGCGAGCGAGCAGTCAAAGAAATCCGAATTGACACCTTGGTAACAGACGGTCTAAAACAACGCGCGCGCTCCATTTTCCCGCCTTCTACTCTCGTCTGCTACTGCGCCGTCGTGGCGATCTGTCAAGCCTGGACTAGTTAATTAGCCATTAGAGAAAGTCGTGAAGCGTGACCGTGAAGTCGCGTAGAGTAAAGGAGGCTGAGAGAGAGTGAGAGAGAGAGAGAGGGAGAAGGGGGGGGGGTGTTGGGATAAAGGAGGGTGATAACCTTATTTTCCGTCTTTCTATCTCACTCTATCATCGCTTCGTTTCTTTCTCTCTTACCTTCTCTCTGTTCTATTCTTCTTCTTTTTTTCCTGTCACTTAGTCTTACATCTTTCGTAAGTTCGCCGGGCGTAGGTTTCTCCCGTGGCGGCCGAACAAGTCTACTTCAGTTTCTTTCCGCTGGTCTGCACTGACTGCGTGCGCGCCGTTTATTTTCCCAGCACATGTTACATGCGTCTTCCAGCATACGGTCGTCGTCGTCTGCTACAGCCCCCTTGTTGTCATCACCATCAACCTGCGCGTCGGGCGGCGAGAGCTGCCCCGGCTCTGACCCGGCGGATATCTCTCCGCAAGACACTCCTTCCACATCTCATCCTGATAGCTGATTCGGCGATGTTAACCTCAAGCACGGTGGTTTGTTTGAATGGATAAAAATTTGCCTATACAAAAAGCAAGAGACTCTTTTCTGTTTAAGTTAACAGTGCTGATGAGTCTGTGCAATTGCCTCTGAATCTTAAGCTGTGTAGATACGTCGGACACAGACTGCGCGAAATCTACCTCAATGAGTCAACTGGATGATTTCCGAATCTAATACAGGTAAGAGAGCTGCAACCATTGTGTGGTATTTTACCTTTGTTTATCTCTCTCTCCTTCCCACCCCAACCACTTTATCTCCCCCCCCCCCCTCTCTCTCTCTATCGCACCCTGTCTCTCTCCATAGAGGAGATATTATGTTGGAAATCTTGTCAACAAATATAATCGTACGAGAAAAATGACACACTCGACCCGATTCCTTCAAATCCAGTGTGAAAAGGTAGTCTTAGAATAGAAGACAGTCGTCCCTTCGTATATTGACATCTTTATCAGTAACAGCGACCTGATTCCGTTAATCCAGTCTGAAATATTGGTACTTGAAGACAAGACAGGATAATCGACTTCAGTATTATCATATTCATCAGATATAGTCTCTATTTTTTTTTTCTTTCTTTGGGGCGGGAGCGGGGGAGAAAGTGGACAAGGATGCAATATCTGTCATCACGTTTCACAACCTTTACGAAAAGATTACCAAACGGCCTATCTTCATTGCCGTGTGGACGTGTCTTAGGTAAATAATCAAACCAAACGACTTGACTATCTACTACTTGGGAGGTCCCCCCCCCCCCTTCACACTCTTCCACCCACACACCCCTCCCTTCCTCTATTTTATCCATCGATTCTCTTCCGCGGCTCGACTTCTTTTAACTTCTCGAACATTTTTAGATCAGAATTCGTACCTTCATCATCATGATCATTCGTGTCACTCAAACATGATATCTTGTATATCCTCGGGCAACTAACTTTCGAAATGATTTACGAACTTCAGCATTCGGGTTAGAAGCGAAATTGCTTTGTCAGTTGCCACTTGTTCTCAGTGAATATTTTCCGATGTTTGGTTCGTTGTCACGCCTTCGACGGACCATCAAACGAGGGGCTGCTAATGTGTTTTCGATCCATGACATCAAATGGAGCCGACGAGACGAAAACTAAATCCAAGGAAGCCTCAACAGCAGCAATAATATCATCAACATTAAAACAACAACGTACAAAACCAGACAGATTAAGATTGAATTAGATTCAAATGCTGAGAACCCTAAGAACCCACATGTAAATCAGCTTTTTGCTGACTTGGATAATCCAATCTTCAAATGATGAATGGAACACGAATCCGTGAGTTACATGCTCTATATTATTGTTTGATCACAAGTGAGACATTTCAAAGCGATTCGAAAATGCAAACAAGAAAAGATATCTTGCAACAACTTCTGTGAATATTCGAGATTTATACCTTTCAAAATATTTTTTTTTTTTATCGGGTTAGGTTAGCTTAAAGTGATGTTTGTTTGTATGTCTGAATACATACCAACTTGTAATCAAAATTAATGTCGAAATTAACATTTTCTAAAAGTGATTCCTCACCTAGATTCTTATAGGGGCTCTGAAATCCAAATGCACATTGATTTGTGTTGATTTATGATACCCTCAACATCACTTTTGCCGTGAAACGAATATCTAGAAACATTCCATATAATCTTATGTTTAACAATTTTTCTTCTATTTTTCTTCAGATTACTTGGGAACGCCCACAAAAAAATCCTTCCGAACCAATCAATATTGATATTCTTGAGATGACCAAATCTGTCAATCATTGCTAAAGTACTAAAATGTTTAACAAAAGACATTGGAATGCACCTTCCCCTCGACTCAGCATAACTTGCATGTTCCCTCGCCATGTCTTTTGTGAGACATATTAATATGACAGAAACATGCAAGTTATGCTGAGTCGAAAAGGAGGTGCATTCCAGTGTCTTTTGTTAAACATTTCAGTACTTTAGCAATGATTGACAGATGAGGTCATCTCAAGAATATTAGTATTGATTGGTTCGGAAGGATTTCCCAAGTAATCTGAAGAAAAATATAAAAAAAAAATTTGTTAAAAATATATGAAATGTTTCTAGATATTTGTTTTACCACAAAAGTGATGTTGAGGGTATCATAAACAAACACCAATCAACATGCATTTGGATTTCAGGGCCCCTTTAAGCAAGATAAACAATTTATGAGAAAACAAAGACTGAAATATTGATCGTAAAAGAAAGCTACGTGCACTTTAACACGGAATTATATTTGGCAGTGACATTGGAATTGTGTTTTTAAAGGTCCTAGCCAAATGTTTCTAATGGGGAAAAAAAAGTAAGTAAAAAAAAATCGCTAATCAAACTGGAGCTGAAACCCGACAAATTAGTTGGCTCTGAAATAAAATGGTTGCGTTCTGTATGGCTCCTGTTGGTTTTTATTTAATCATCTGAATCTCATTTTCCCTTCTTCCATTCGACTTGCCTTCTACCATGAAACTATACCAATTAGCTGCGTTAAGAATTAGCCTCATAATAGGGTTCGATTCACTCCTGAGACCAGCAGACTGATTCAATTACATCGGTGTCAAGATCGACTGAAACACGTTATCCCCGTCAATGTTTCTTTTGACACTACCACATTACGACATGGGTCCCATTTAACTGAATTGATATCGATGTCTCATTTGGACAGCACTGATTCCAATAGTCTCTTTTCTTTTACTTCGATACCTCTATAATATAAAACCTCCTTCAAATAAACGGAACTATGATGTTTAACTCTCTACAGATTTGCATAGTTCAATAATTATACCAATTTCTCTCTTGAAAGAAAGATATTGTTCAGAGGGGTGAATGTTCAGGTGCGAGTTTCTTCAATTTGTCTCCCTCTACAAATTCAATTTGTAGGGGGAAACACAGCGAAGAAACTCGCACCTGAATTTCTCTCTTCTTTGATATTTTTACGTGGCCTTCCAATAAAAGGGATTTCTGATCCTTATCCGTCAATGTTAGTATGGCAGTTTTAACTTTTAAAGTTCATCAACTATACATTATAAAGAGACATCGTATCTCCGATGTAGGTTTATAATTATAATATATATACTTGTCTTTTTATTATACAATATATTTATTCTATTCTGCTCTAATATTACAAGACCTAGAATACCGCAAAAACCAGAAGTGTCTTTGTTAACTTTTTGGGATGATCTAGAAATATGACTAAATATCCTTGAATTACATTTCGTTCATGCATACATGTTTATGTAAAGCAATGCTTATTAGTGTTATTTTTTTTTAAATAGCTGCATATTCTGCTTCTGTTCTACTTTACCAGCAAGTAGAGCAAGGACAGGCAGTTGAAGAAAAAAGAATGCTGAAAGTTACATGTTCTTCAAAGCGCAAGATGCGTTTCACAATGATTCCCTATTGTATGTACACTTTTTCTAAGCAGTGGTTTTCTCAGTTGTCGTAAAGAATAAGAAATCTGTGTAGATCAGTCGTTTTTGTCAGAATGTATTTATAGAAACTCTTCATATCCCGATTTAACCCTTTTCCCCATCAAACTCTGAAGTCTTCAATTAACTTTGATCTTACCGACCGTGTTCTTGCCGGCGATGTGTTAAGTGCATGAACAAATAACACCTATAATAAAACACGTCACTTTTTTTTTCGTCAATAAGGACCATGGCATTTGATTAAAATGTATTTTTCTAAATAGAAGTATTTCTTGAAAACATTATATTCCGTCGATCCAGAGGAACAATGGCTTCTACGCATCTGTAGGAAAAATTTTATAAAGAGATGTTATTATCATCATTACTATTATCAATATTATTATTTTCTGTTTATTTATTTGTTTATTTATTTATTTATTTATTTATTTATTTATTTATTTGGCATTTTAACATAAAATACAAACAGAAAATCATATTACATGATATAAAGATTGTGGTGATTCTAGATGCATACCGCTGGTTGCCAGTGGAGGAATAGGCAAACTTAATCGCCGAGGCTCGAGGCCTACCTCCCCGACCAGTGCATGTACCCAGAATCAGCTATATCATTGTAAACAGTTACAAACAATATGAAATGATACATTATTACAAAAAAAAAATATATGCACTGAATTCAAATACACAAATAGATATAAATGAAACTAGAACTATCACTGAATGTGACCGATACCCCATCCAAACCTGATGGTGTTAGCTCATTCAACAAAACTGGTGATTTAATATGTTCTTTGAAAAAAAAAAATGTGTTGCCACGGCAATGCATCGCCCAGAGTACAACGCTGATTAAGTATGTTCCGCTCATTTCAAATGATCAAACTCGCCAAAATCTCAATTTAGATTCCCAAAACCAATGGAGTGAGCAAAATCCACTGGTAATACTGATGTTATGTAGCAAGAGTTATTCGTCATACCTCATGCGTGTTAAATCAGACATCTGAAGACACGTATGACATGGGAGTTCAGACATTCCCTAGAGTGGCTCGACTCGGTATTTTCCCCGCTTGGGTTTGAGCCTGGTCATTTTCTATAAATATACAACATGGGACATCGTCCCCTACCTTTTCATTTTTTTCTTTCATCCAGCGTTTGTTTTCATTGGCAAATTGCGATCCGGTTGGAAGGCGTGTGCTGTAGAGACAACTAAAACCGTCTAATTCCGCTCTTCAGTAAACGCAATTACCACTGTGTGTGATCGGCTGCCATCCGATACCGCTACTGTCACATTTCGATCATACTCGCAATCGCCTACCCGTGACTCGGCCCGGATCGATACCTTCTGAAGATGTTGAAAGAGCGGGAAAATGTCAAATGACATGATAACAATCTCCACCCAACACCCCTCTCGGTTTACTTTGTATAATTGCCTTCGTCTTCCCCTTATTCCCTGTCGCTAGCTGTAACGGTGGACGGAAAAGATGGGCCTAGGTCTTTTCATGAGGGAAGAATGCACCCAAACAGACACGGAATGCTGGGAGTATCGTATTACCCATGTCTCCTCTTTCACAACAGACATGGCAGAGAAACAGTTAGATTTATACACTCAAGATTCCCCTTTCTTGGTTTTATTTTAGAATAGAAACGGACGTCTAAGAGAGCAACATCCACCTTAGCTATAAAGAGTGCAACTATTATACCCGAGGCATGAGAAGAGGATAAGCCAATGCTTAAATGTTTATAATCTGTAAAAGCTTAAGGTGGTTGTCCTTACGTACGAACACTTAGTGAATGAAATTGGATACAATGTAGGAGCGAAGTTTAATCTCATGACTTTGAATAATCATTACACTTTCTCCTGTGGCCCCGATGTCAGGAATGGGTGTAAGCTGCGGTAAAAATGGGACCAAAATTGCATGCTACCTTTAACCACTGCAGGAAGACGCTTTTTCTCCGCTGTTTCAGCTCGACGGCTTCTGACGGACACACTCCCGTCTGTTTACTCTGGGTATTCGCATTTTGCGCGCGTCTCTTAAATTATTCACCATCAAGGCACAGAAAGGTTCGACGGAGCAGCGTCAAGCGAAGCTGCGCCCGAGCGGAGCGCTGACGGCCCGTCACCCCGGGAGCTCTCGGGCGCTTTACCGCTAAAGACCCGAGAGTATTGGAACACTGAGCCGTAAGTGTAACACGTCCATAATACATTAAGCGTTCCTCCGGCAGAGACCTGTATTATGAATGGGATGACGCGCCGAGTAAGCTAACATGTTCATCAACGTGCTTCTCCTTTGCAATAGTGTTTGAAAAGATTAATGGCACTCCAGAGTTACATCGAACTTCAGTCGAAGCACAGAAACATTTTGTAAGTCATATATTCAGCAGTAAGAATTTCGCGGAATAAGATGGAGGCCATGACACTATAGTTGCATTGTAATCTAATACTATATCGTCGAAATAGCACAAAACCTCACGTGTGTAAAGTATAAAGCTTCATTCTTTTGAGAGTCGTCTGAACGCGGTACTATTCAGAGTAACGCAATTGCAAGTTTTACCTCCATTATAATTTGGCTGCGGATAAACTGCACCTTGATTAGTTTTACGTTTAACCCATCCCATAACGGGGATGGCAATACTATGGCATTATACTGTATGAATAAGTACCAAAATTCCGCGGAAATAATTAGATTATTATCTCACCAGGTATAGATGGTGCTTTTGAGTAACAAATGACGCATTCATGTCTTAACAAGTAGTACGTTATAACATTTATATTTTTATCGTATCTATTTTAACTATAGTACATGTATATTATAAGGAGTAAGATAATGATAAATATGTCGAAAGAAAGCTTAAAGTAGGATATCATTAATATCGCGTAATAATGATTAAAACACTGCGACAGCTCACTATATGCAGAAAGTAATGAAGGTTTGACAGAACAATAATGAAGAGCATGAATACACATTCGGCTGAGTGGATGGTTCATTTCATCAGCCTCCAAGGAGGCTGTGTTGTGCATGTACAGAAAAGACAATTCTCAAAACTACATCAAATAATGTTACGACCAAATGAACTGCAAGGATGGTGAAACAAAAGAAAAGATAATAAGAATTAGGGTATTAGCAACAGCAAAACGAATTTATTATATTTTTTTTTATCATGGCTGTTAAAGCACTGAATAATCGGTGTTTGTTTACGACGATGAGGGACGATTGTTTATCTTCTTCTTCTTCCGGGTGAAGTGCTGACCTCTGGGAAGAGTATTTTCGTACTTTGTGCAGTGCTAAAACTATAGTGCCATGCTGCATTGTTTGATGCTGTTTTGTTGCAATTAATGTATATACACTACAAAAAGTAAAAAGTGCTCTTTGTGCAAGTAAAATTAGCTCCTCTTCCAACTAGATTTGACGCAGTGTCACCCCAACCAGCTGCCTCCTAAACTGTTCTGGGGAAGAAGCAGCTGTAACACTGGTGGGGAGCTGGTTCCAGAAGTATATAACACTTGGGAAGAAGGAGTTTTGAAACCCAGAGGTTCTGCAGAGTTGCTGTCGATATTGAGTAGGTCTTCGTCCAGATGATCAGTTGCAATAAAAACAACTCGAGGTGAGGATAGTTAATTAGGATACAAAGTAAAACGCAGTACTCGTTTAACTGGTTAAGGGATAAGAACCATCACTGACTGTTGGGCAGAAGCTCCGGAATCTAGAAGATAAAACGTCTGTGTTAGTAGTCGGGAGATCGTTGGTTCAAATTCAATCCGAGTACCTATAATGCACATTCATATATTTTTTAACCCGTTAATGAGGAGCTGATTTTATTCCCGTAGACACCTACCCGAGTGTACTTGGGATTTGTCTTCACCTGGATAATCTGTTTACTACCAAACACTGAAGAAATGGCGCCAATTTACGTCAATTGAGGACAATTTTACAATCAGCTGCAAGAGCACCCTCCTTCTTCCTCCATATGTTGTTACTTCGTTCCCAAAGCCATTGCTAAAAAACCAAAGATGCCATCTTCTATCACCGTACAAGAATTCTTCCGGAACTTTCGCTCGCCTACATAACACCTATTATAATATAGCAAGATGCGATACAAACGCTATGCCTCTATCACCTCATAAATGGTGTTTAGATGACTGCGACAATATCTGATAGGCAGACAGAGCAATTTACGGGTCAATTAGCTCCAGTGACTGCTTAACGCCTAATAAATTATGATTTGGACGGGAGGTGACAAGAGCAATTGAGAGAAGAAAAGAGAGAAAGGAGATAGAGAAGCAGAATGAATGGAGATGGGGCAGATACAGAGAGAGAAAGAGAGAGAGAGAGAGAGCAAGAGATAGATAGATAGATAAATAGATATTATCAGATTGTGAAGAGATGTATAAAGATAGGAACTTGAATAAGAACCAGAGAGTTGAAAGCAAGAGGAAATGGTTATGAGTATATACCAATGATATATGAGTATATACCAATGATATATGAGTATATACCAATGATATATGAGTATACCAATGGTGTATGAGTGTATACCGATGATGTATGAATATATACCAATGATATGAGCATATATCGTGAGAGAAAAGAGATAAAATTGACTGTGATATGAGATAGACTGCATGAGGCAGAAAGAGAGAGGAATTATGTAGAGTGTAGAGAGAGAAAGAGAGAGAGAGAGGGAGAGAGAGATGAAGAAAAACTGGAGTTTGAATAACCAGAGATTTGAAAAGGACGAGCATAACTCAGGAGTGTACACCGTGAGAGACAGATGTCCTTATGTATGTTTTTGCATGTAGCTCCATGGTTTGTGTTTGTGTGTGTGTGTGTGTGTGTGTGTGTGTGTGTGTGTGTGTGTGTGCATGCAGCTAGCTCCATGGTGTGTGTGTGTGTGTGTGTGTGTGTCCAAGACTTCAAATTTGGTGTGCATGTATTTTGCAACTATTTTATACTGTATGACAGTATTCTACATTCTATACATTTGAATTAATTAACAAAATTACATAATCATTCTTACAAATTTTTTCCATCTATAATGATATTTTTTCATTCATAAGTAAGGTCATTAATCCTTGCCCAGATGTTTCTCTTTTTTTTTGGGGGGGGGGAGGGGGCAGTACAACAATTTATTTATCAAAAATTCGTTTTCATTACACAATTTACACTGTACATTTGTTCATGTTTTCCATTCAGTGAATTATCTTTGAAAGAATGAATATTATTTATCACTTTGTAATTAAATTGTTTCATCTTATTGAATGTCAATATCGACAGTTTGAAATCAAACACTGGCATTCGATCAAAAGTATACGGTAAATGTAGTTTACGTTGGAAAATGATAATCATATTAGGTTGTAGGTTTTAAAACCTTCATTTCTTTTAAAAAAAAAAGTATACGTGTAATACATTTTGGCTTTTTTTTTTGCAGAGAATATAAATGACATTGCCTTTGACACTTCAAACATCTGTTGACTATTCATTTCGTGTACATCTTTTTGATTACGTTATCTGTGTGACATAAAAAAAAAAATGAAGGAAAACAAGTTTATGCCTTTCTGGTATTGAAAAAAACAAAACTATACAAGTAAACTGTCCGACTACATGCAGACTACTATTGACTTGGGTTTGATCAACCCGAAATCCGTTATAGTGTCTGATATATTATACTGAAAATAGCTACTGATGATTACATACAGATATACTGATAATACATACTTATGATTATAAACTTATACTTTTACTACACGTATATACTAATGATAATATTATACTGACATAAAATACTAAAATACATACTAATAACATAACATTATACGACATTAAATGATGATAGGATTGATCACCTTCTTTCGTCTAATCAATGAGAAATCGTCAGTCTTTATTGCAGACGAGTAGTATTGTGACATGCCAAAAACTTCCCATTCGCATGTAAGGTTATCCTACCTCCAAATAAACTGGAGCTGCTTCACTCACTGGCATCTTGATATTGTTATCAGCTGATATAAGATTTGATATTTAAAAAAAAAAACTGAGTTAGAACAACAACAACAACAACGCAACATACGGCATAAAGTTATATCGAAGATATTAGTATAAGAATAATAAGAAGTAAACAAGGGATATTGGTGAAGGAAGAATATTAGGCACTTACACTATATTTGCCAAAGTGTTAGCCCTTTGCTGGGAAATAAATACAATTCCTTGTTACACTACAGACGGCAACCCCAACTTTCGTTAGCAGTGGACTAGACATAATTGTATAATATATCTTTTACAGGACTCTACAAAAATAGTATCATTTTAAAGGCAAAGGACGGGGAATGACCTGGAGAAGATGGTATAGGATTATGCGATAGTGACTGGCTAATATAAGGAGGTTGGGTTGTGGGAAATTCGGCAGGAGGGACGCTGTTCTGGTCTGACGTAAATGCTCTGTACTTTTTTGACGCCTCGACAATAACCTACCAGATAAATGCCCGCCTCCTTTTGACGAGCCCCCTCCCCGACAGTGCCCGATGTGTCAGTTTAACGAATGTGTGTGTGTGTGTGTGTGTGTGTGTGACAGAGAGAGAGAGAAAGAGAGAGAGAGAGAGCAGTGGCCTAGTCTGTGAGATAATTCTCTATTAGTTTTAATGACTTCCCGTTCCCTGGTGTGTTTTTGAGCCGATAATGACCAATTATGTGCTATGCGACACGTGTGTCCATACAGAATTCATTTTTGGTCATCCTTACCTGGACTCGAAAGAGGAAAAAATGAGATGTTAAACGTGATGGTAACAATCCTATTCTGTTATTGTTAGAATTTTTGTATGGTAACTTCATTTCTTGAAAATGCACTCCTCAATTTGACAAGTCTGTCAAAACACTATTGCAAGTATCACACCACTACACAGTATAACCACTAGGTATTATCACTCGACGTAATCATTCAGAAGCATCGACGCTAGTTTAAGTTCTCCAATGTATAACTGCAGGGAATTAAATTATGTCCAGCACACGCATGCTAAAAAAATACACACGAAGATGGCAAATTGAAGAATAGCATACTCATATGTAATAATAGCATTATAGGTGACAACATTATTTTTAGGACCCATGTATGTCATGAGTTTAGAGAGGATGCTATTGAAAGAGTAAGTAGAAACAAGATATTTCTTAAAATATTGCACTTCGGTTATTGCACCGCTATCGTATTCAAAGTATGGATGAAAGCTAAGTCAAAGCAAGCTTACATTCCCAATCGGGATAACGTAATAATATATGTGTATAATATGTAATTGTATACATGATAAAGTCTTTGAATGATTGATCAAAATGAACCTAGCTTTATAAGCTTGAAACCAGGTCAACTAATTCTGCTCTCTTAAACAGAATCTCTGTGTGTGCCCCAAGGAAAGACGGATTTATCACAGGTATATAAATCCAGAAAATTGACGCTTATTTCGGTAATCCTCTGGTCTTAAAAAGAATCCTAAGAAAGCGGACAAAATAGATGTTTTTTTTTTCATAACCTAATTCTGTCGACACACTTGCATGCAATGAAAGTATGATAGAAAAGTTAATGAATAACAGCTCTTCTTATGAACCTTTTTTTAGACTCTTAAGCCTTCGCGCTGCATTGTGGGTACGCCTTGCGCCGAAGTATATCTCTCTCGTACGCCTTCCAGTGGCAGTCTTCAGAGCTAGCCTTATTTCAAAGATGATAGACGAGGAAGTTGCAACCTATAACAGACTCGCGTTACACACTGCAGTAGTAATTCTTACCTGACCAGTTTCAATTCATCATCAGATCAATGGCAATAAAGTTATTACATTTTGGAAGCGTCCTTCCTCTCATTTCCAAAATCAAAAGTCCGTAGCATATCATTATATTATATATGGAGGCCCCTATCATGCCTACACAGAAAAGATAAGAAAGGATTAAACATTGCTGTTGAATAGAAATGTCATGGATAGACACAGTCAATTCATGGAGTGAAGTCCATGGAGTTTGCATACCCCCAAAATATAATTATAACAAATAAAAATAATCATTATGTGTATATATAATATATATCAAAAATTTAGTATTATGATATAAGATGTCATGCTATTTTGATTTGGTTTGTACCAGCAATGTGGCTGAGGTTTTGTTTTTCGCTCAAAGAGGTATTTATTTCGTCAATCTAATTCAACATAGTATACAAACAAACCAAATACCGTAATCACTTTGAAAACAGGGCTGCATTCATAAATAAATTTCACTTCTTCAAACTTTTCTTCAGTTATCTTTGTCGCGTTACTGTTTTCTGGAAATTTCAAATTAGTGATCAATTTCTTGTTGAATTTCGATAATAAACAGAAATAGTTGAATTGTTTTGGAGTAAATTGACAAAGTATGCACTTACTACATCGTGAGCTGTGCAAAAAAAAAAAAATCAGGATTACATTTGAGAGAATCATATCTTCGTTTTCAGCATCATAAGCTATTATAACATTTTCTTATCAATTCTAATGTTCACATCGATTCAATCACCGATGAAATATTTTAATTTTTGACAGAATGAGTTTACATGTTTGCAATGTAACGAATTATGAACGACATTTCAGCGTCTTTACAGTTACAAATCGTATCTGATATGACCTTCAATCGAAGTATAATTGTGTTCTTTGAAGGGCAACTCCGATGAAAATATTTGAAAATATCTTGCTTTACTCTATTATCAAATAATTTTGCAAATTTGAATTTCTACAATTTCCTCAATTCATACTGTACTAAAAGATTCAGCCCAAAATGTAACATTGTTAAATGATATTTTTTCAATCACCCAAAAAAACTGCTTATTTTTTATATCACACGTATTTATTTGAGTCAATCTATTATCTTTATTGTCTTATTTCACATTTTCTTTCCATTGATAATTATTCAATTTATTAAACCGAAACCTTGGAGAAGCTACTTTCCGTTTCACACATTGAAATATAAGCACAAAGAATTATTCGTCAATATTTCATCAAATATCTTTCCAAAACTTCTCCATAATTCATTTACACTGAATTGATTTATTTTCGTTTTAATTTAATTCAGTTTCATTACACTTTTTACACTTTTGAAATGCAATAATCTATTATGATTTTTTAATCATTCCAAATAATTTCATTTTCAAATGTGATTACTTGAAATATCAAGATGATGTAATTTAATTATGATATATAAAACATGATATTCACCATCTTACGTCCCATAGGCTCAGCTGTGAATGGCTGAAGAAAGAAAAACAGATGCCATAAAATCTCTGAGTAAAACGGATAATGATATTTTCAACATCTGAACCTTCAGTGTTTGTTTGTTATCGCAGTGATAATAGGGTACAATGAGCCAGACATTTCGCTCAGAGATATTAATAGGAAGTCATATGATTCTCCATGTTTTTGAGATGATATCTCATTATATGAGCATTGCATAACGGTGTATTGTAAGAACGAAATAGTATGATATGATATAACATAATATAATATAACATATAATATAATAGGATATAATATAATTATAATATTATTTTATGATTACACTGTATATCGCAATACAATCTTACATCATATGAAACTATATTGTATGAAATATGGATTATATACATATATATATATGTATATATATATATATATATATATATATATATATATACGTGAAGTGGGCTCGGCCTCGTGCGTGATCGGTGCCGCATTTTAAGTATAGCTCTGACGGAGGAAACTGGGCTGCTGGCAGACGTTGCAGTAGTTACAAGTATCTATATATCATGTATATATGTATATATATTATATATATATATATATATATATAATGCCTATACATATATTATGGGAATTTTCGTTAAAAACAGTCATTATGGAAGCTCGGAAATACTTTGATGAGCAAACTACCACGATGCCGACTATAAATTTTGCTAGGTGATTAACACGACTCCCCTAACGGCCACCGCCGCCTCTTTCAATGAATTCAAAGTAGATCCCGACGATTTAAAATCCGGGAATCTATCCACTGAAACACGTATGATCCACACATTTTGTTTTTCATATTTTTTTCAAGTAACCTTAGAATGATAATAATAATTTCGTTCATACTGGGAGACATTGTTAGACACCAAATTAGTATTTGAAAGGTTTGCTTGCAAAAACCGATAAGTCCATTTTTGAAGATTTTGAAGTAAGATTTCTGTCATAAAGTACAAAATAATACATTTAAATGATATATTGGTCACTACATATAAAGGTACATTTTTGAAGTTATGGTCTAAAGAAGCAAAAATTTTCTTATTATTCTCTTTATATTTCTTGACCTTTAATCGCAAATATCTCCATTTGGCAAATATTGACTTATCGGTTTTTGCAAACAAACTCTTCATTTACATTATAATGTTTGTTGCAGAATGATCCATATCATTAATGAGAGACAAAAATATAAGATGAGACTGTTGAGGCAGTGAGTCTTGAAATCAAGACTATTCATCAGGGCACACCTTTTCGTAGGAGAACCTGGCAAGGTTCTGACGAGGTGAGAACCATCGTCAGTGCGAAATGTGACGCATTGGAGCTCATGAATATACATGAGATATAGGCTAACAAACGACCAATTTTGTAAGTCGCTTGTTCAGGTTTTAAGCCCCCGTCACACTACAGCGTATAAATCAGCGAATGCCTAGCGGATGGGCAAAATTTGGCAAAGTCCAGATACGCTCGAATCCGCTCGAATCCGCAAGCAAAACGTCGTTTTCGAACGTTCGCCTAACGAATGATGAGCATATGCTAACCGTGTTACGAGCGGATAAAGTAGCGAATGAAAGCGAATGCGTACAGTCCGTCCAGCGGATGCTGAGCGGACAAAGCGAATGAGGAGCGAATGCCCAACATATGCAGAGCGATACTGCGGCAGTCACGTGGCGGATTTCGACTGACGCACATTTTCCCAAATCATTTTGAGTAGTGACAGTGTCGAGTAACGTTGTGATTGTGAGAATGGCCCCCAAAAGAAGGAAGGAGAAGTCACCACCAAGTGCTGCTGATGTCATTACCCTCGACAGTCCTCAAGATTCATGTGCTCCTTCTGATGATCACGTTGACGATGATGTGGGGAGTCCAACATCCTCCATTACGTCTGGTGCCTCCAACTGTTCCTAGCCTGGACCTTCAGCGAAATAAAAAAAAAAAAAAATGTCAGAGGCAAACGCCGGGACTTTAATATCCCGGAAGTTCGATGAGAAGCTGATTATACAACCCGAACTGCCCTCGTCTTCGGATCCAGGCCCTGGTCCACATCGTTCTTCGATGTTTTCCTCTCCTCCGTTTTCTCTTGTCTTGGATGTATTTGGCGATTGCCAGCTGGTTTAGGTCATACTCATGTTGATGAACAGCTAGAAGATATTGCATCTGAAATCTCTGAGCGTCCTCCATTTCCGATGACCAACTGATAAATGCTACCTGTGCTGTCCAGATTTGCGGTGCGAATTTGGACGAACGGCGAACGAATGAGAAGCGAACGCAGAGCGACCACAACTTTCGATCAGCGGGCGCTAAGCGACCACAAAGCGTATTGTCATTCCGTTCGTCATCCGCTCAAGATTTTGGACATGTCCAAAATCAAAATTTGTCTCCGGCGGATCTCTGCGAATCTCTGCGAACAGCTAGCGGATACAGCGAACGCCAAGCGGGTCACGAACGATGAGCAACGGATGTGAGCGTATCTCCAAATTTTCGGATCCGCTGGGCATTCGTTGGCTAGATACGCTCTAGTGTGACGGGGGCTTTAAAATGACATTGCGTTCAACCCCTCACACCCCCCCCCCCTCCTTTACGCTCCCTTCTTCCACAAAAGACTGGATCTTCCGTGGGTGTACTTAAACCGGCCGTAGCATTTTGTATGGGAGCTTTTAAGTCACATGTCCTCGAAAGTTCATTAACCTTTCGGAGTATGTCATCAAGGGTTGGATAATCGGAAGAGCTTAAATAGAGTCATTGAGACGAGTGGGCATACAACAAGCGTATCAGATATCTATCATATTGAACAAATTAAATTTATGCATATTTATCAAGTTTCTTTTTTTTTTTAAAGAAGAGGTAACTCACATTTTGTCGCAGTTTTGCCTTGAACAAACTTGATGGCTTGAACTTGGGCATATCATCTTTTGTTGTTGTTACTGTTGTTGTTTTATATTTGATATACATTATCATACATTAATGTTATTCTGATTGCCATGATTGCGGAGTTTAATTTGCAAATTTAACAGACCTCTAAGGAAGAAATAACGTTACTTTCGTGAGCTAATTGTGAATGGACAGAATGAAAAGTTTAAAGAACGACACAAACTAACAAAATGACAATCATGGACTAACTAGAAATATATTTCATTTGTTTCTATATCAGAAGGATGCACAGTTCCCTATTGTGACAAGTGATCAGCAGTCGAAAGTCATCAGCGCAACTGGGCACAGGGGCTGTAATGGACTGCCTTGACTGAAGACATACAACGACAAAAAATCCACCGGAAACTCGTCCCGTCGAATGCTTCGTGCAAGCACATTAAAACGATCATGGTATTACCACGGGGTCTAGAAACAAGAGGTCAAAGTTCAAATATCCAGTTGACCCCTCTTGGCGGAGTGAAGCAACAGCCGGGCAGTACCAACTTCGCACAAATGGAGAACCAAACAAGAGGAGGTCGAGTGACAAACAGCGCCACCGCACGTTCGCCGCGCAGCGAGGCGCAGCTAAGCAGAGAAGAGCGCAGGCGCAGGAGGCGCGCTACGGCAAAATACCGGACTGCGCATGCGACGCGGGAGCGCATCCGCGTCGAAGCGTTCAATGTGGCCTTCGGTGAGCTGCGGAAACTCCTACCAACGCTACCGCCGGACAAGAAGTTGTCGAAAATTGAAATTCTCCGCCTCGCTATCTGTTATATCTCCTATTTGAACCATGTTCTTGACGCATGAAAACAGTCCGTGCTAAGAGAACAAAATTCGGCCGCAACGTACTTCATTGATTTGTATCAACTAACTCCGTGTATGCATACTGCAGATGTGTAAACACTTATAAAGGCCGATGGCTGCAAGAAGCTGCCTTTTGTCAGAGACGCTTTTGATGTCTGGTGCTATATGTTCACGTAAATGCAACCATGGCAACCTATGTAGTTGTTGGTGTTGCTGACTGCATCCTGTGGTTATTGTTGTTTGTAGGATAAAGCCCCTTATGATGTGTGTTACTATATCATTTACACCAATATAACTAATGTATTTTATAATTGTCAACAACAGTTGAAAAAATGGGTGTGTATTACAAGTTGCTGCTTTTCTTCTTTTTTTTCCGAGCACGTACCAAAAAGATGGATGTAAAACACTTATTTGCAATGATGAAACAGCCAAGATTAAGACCTATATACTAATTCCGTTTGGCCTCCTTGACTTGTGTGGGTTCGTGTTTAGCGTTCTCATTGTTCTTGTTTTTTTTTATGAATATATACTTTTTCCACTGAAGAGGCACGTAGAAACTGGTAAAGTAGAACGTAAATCTATTTGTTGACAAAATCATAACTCAGTGTTGGTGACGTTTTGCCACTTGTCAGTACTAAGACGTCTGTGTGATTTTTGAGAAAGCGATACTTACGATGATTACATTTACTCACGCATTAAAGTTAAACATTACCATGTCTCATAACATTTCTTGCAAATCTAAATCGTCAGCAAATTCGTCCATGAAAACATCTGATTTTATTCATTATTAAACACGTCTTAAATTCATCTACCAACGCATTATTTACATTCTAGTATTATATCTCACATGTTAGTGTGTCAAAACGTATATCATTCTGAATATTATTACGTTCATCGTTAGGTAATGCATCACGTGTTTTTAGTTTTACTGAAAAGCAATCCTGTTATTACTCGGTATATCAATCACCACTTGACTGACTTCTTCAATTTTGATGTCAACCGTCAACTGTTGTCAATTCAGAGCTCAAATGCTGCCAAGTGTTAATGAAGGGATACGTATATTTCCAGTGCTTGTTAAAGGGGGGGGGGGGAGGGTAGAGAAGAAAAAGAAAGTGAAAAGAAAGATAATCTGAAAAAAAGGATTTTCTTATACACGAAGATAACGAAATGACTTTATTCGAGTAAACACGTCTTTGCTATAATGTATACAAAGTGTGCTTACAATGTATGCGTCTTTAACGTTGTGTTTTGTGAGAATCACAGCATTGAAATTGGTCTCATTTCTAACAACAAATGTCACCTTTTTTGTAATCTCTGAAGATTAAGTAAGCATCTGGAAAACATCGAGTTTGTGTCAGACAGTTTGTCAGACGTTAGTCTGGAGTTTTAATACGAGAAGGTTGTTGCAGATGTTATCACGTATTTTCATGTTCTTAAGGTGACTATTTAAGTCATCACAGAAATACTGCAGGAGGACAGGAATCGCGAGAGTGCCAGCCTCATGCCTTCCCGTGATTTATTATTTTTTATTTTTATTATTTTTTTTTTTTTATAGAGCTATCTCCTCCGAAGCCGTCGGCTCCGGGCCCCAGTGGATAACGTGTTGATAAAATAAAACGTCACGTGTAATCTGGATATTGTTTCCTTCGTCACTGTTCGTGAGAGGTCTTACAACCTTTCCTGCTTTAACTATTCATCTCTGAGCCGGTTTAATCAAATCATGGTGCAATGTATATTTGAATAGTTTGATGGCAAAACGTGTTAAGAGCCATTTTTTTTAACATTTTAAAGTAACTCGATTATCAGATAGAGCAAAATGTAACCTTTTTATTAATACCTCACGTGTTACTAACAAGGAATATTCTTGAATTATGATTTAAAATATCGCAAATCTTCTTGCCATTTTTAGCAGCTTTAATCTCGGATGTCTCAAGTAACGTGAATGGAGATAGCTCGTTTGGCGACCAAACTCTTTATTACCAGAGATTTCTAGCAATGTACCTATACAAGGTCATTCTGATATAACGTTGAATCATACTTGGTCCGTATCATTTCAAAGATTGCGTCATATCAAGGTGCGAAACTATTATTCGTTAGAATAATCGTTGTCGATGTAACATTTGTAGAGAAATAGATTTTTATCAAGTTTTCTGTCTTTAGGAGAGATGAGCTGTGACTACAATTTACCATTGTTGTAATGTGCAATACAACTAATTCCGTAATGTTGTGTGGGACATCACTGTTAAATTCAAGGATGTGTGATATTTATATCAGTGTGAAGTTTGTATGTGAACATGCTATGACATGTTGCTTTTTTGCACAACGTAGTTGAAATGTTTATTAAATGAATTTAAGAACAAGAAAAAAAAAAGATATCTTGATGCGCACGTCAACCCCTTGTTTATGGCTCCTTCCTTGTCTGTTGTTATATCAGATCACTGTGGGTTCGTCTTATTTACCCTCGTGCTTTGCCTGGTTTGCTCATGAAACATTCTCATGTAAACATGCAGCAAGAGTAATTATATTATTTCCATAATCATAAAGATTTTAAAATCAGAAAAAAAAAAGTATACCAAAAGTATGCATGAAATTGCAAGATGAAGCAACACAAATATAACAGCCGACTGAAGTAACACCAGAAAATCGCGGCTTTTGTGTTTTTATTATCATAATTATAATTATTGTTATTATTGTCATTATTATTATTATTATTATTATTATTATTATTATTATTATCATTATTATTACTATTACTATTTGCTTGTCAGCTGATTAAACCCTGGAAGTTTGCTTACTATTATGTAGAACGGGATGTCAAGTGAATTATGGAAATAAACGTGCTGGAACTGTTCACTGTGTCTCGAGTGCAAGACCAGTGCAGTTTCAGTAATTCAATTCAATTAATTCAATTCAACATTGCCTAAGTCGAATCTGTTTAGACTGCAAATATAGCTTCGACTTACTTGGAGAAAAATTTGACTAATGAGGGATTGAAACCAACTTGAATATAAAGAGGACATGAAAAGATTTTCGACTTGGGAGATGATTCGACTTATGCGAGGTGTACTTAAGTAAGGTTGATTGTACTGTCAAAAATGTGTTTCGTCAGGTGTTTTCATACACCCACAGTCGTCCAAACTCGTGTAAATCTTATTCGTTACAACGGTCTCCTGTTCCTCAGCTATTAGTCATAGGGTACTGGAACCATTAGTCGCTTCAAGTCTGACAAATGAAGACACTGAATCGTTTCCGGTTTCTCTTTTGAATAGAAAACACGAATAGCTTTATTTCACCTCTCACACCTCCTCTGTACTACACGATTCATGGTTACATAGATCTTCCTGATTTCATATCTTGTCCTAGAAACTTACAAAGGCTACCGAATACATTGGCATCATTAGATAGGATATCTACAGAAGTGGTTGGTAATTTATGACCAAGGTAATATAGATGTGGCACTTTTGACCAAGCAAGGCGGAACTGTAGAAATATTTACACAAAGGCAAAGGTCGGTGAATTTTTGTAGTACTTCTAATCAGGATACAGCATTCGTAACATTTGGTTTCTAAGCACACACACATTCACACACACTACAATGAATTCTACATAGGATGTAACATGAAAGAACTTCTGAATAATTATTTTCAATCCTATGTACACGATGCGTATAGATCGAGCAGTAAAATCTCGTTTCATAGAGTAGATCAATAGACACGCATCATGGCCAAAATTATTTTTGGATAGATTGTTCAAAACAGAGCTCAGCATATTGATTTTTTTCTACGAATAGTTTTTATATATATATATATATATATATATATATATATATATATATATATATATATATATATATATAGATATGCACATTGTTCTTCAAAAGCAATGTAAAGATTAAAGGAGGCGCAACGCTAAATTTCACAAGCGAAAAAGACTAAAAACTACAGCAAAGACGAGTTAATTACCACCTTAATCGGAGGCGGTCAAAGCAACGAGCAAATATTCTGCATATAGCCTAATGTTCACGAAATGTTATGTTAAGAAGGAGTGCAATTGAATCCGTATCAAATTGAAAAAACAAAAACAAAAACATATGTACAAAGTATTGATTTCATCAAATGCGAGCAAGCCGAGATTTCATTTCGACACGTCAAAATGGCTCAGCCATTTCCATTGTATCAAACAGAAAACTCAGTGAATATTGGTAAATCAGATTTTTTTTTTTTAAGAAAAGATAAAATTGTCAAAAGGCAAGGAAGTCTTCCCTCTATTGTCTATTCTCCAAAGTTCGTAACAGTATGACATTGTGCAATAAAGAATTTGAAATGGCAATGATAACATTTCTTTGAGAGCGAGGTATTCATTATCTTTGTTAGAGGTGGAGAAATAAACTTGAACTTGAAATTGAAATTGAAATTGAACTTCCGTTGTACTAATTCTGGGTTCTTTTACAGTAAAAACAATAAGATAAGAATATTATGGAGGCGTGAAGAAAATATTTTTGTTAACCAAGACAAAGCGTTCATTCCTCATATGTTCCTCCGCATAATCTTTAAATACGACTCTTCCGCTTTTGCAATCAGGTATAATCACGAAAGCAGGCACATATTCCTCTTGTATTTTTACTCTGGATACCTTGTCATAGAGCTGATCAATGACGAAAATCATAGATATCATTGCTTATACTACGCAATCTGATGCGTAATCCACAAAATTCTACCCCCTTTTCTTATGCTTTATTGTTCTCCTACAGAATGGTGCATCCTCTTCTATTTTTCCCTTCGTGGTCTTACACTACAAGAAACAAAAGCTCTCTCTACTGGAAACAGATTTAAAACGGATACCAATCTTCTCCGAATCAAAACAAAAGTGGGAGTCAATACCCGCTATCGTCTATCGCAGTGCCCCTTGGTGAAAAATACTTAGGGCTGGTGGAACGGACGATAAGTTGACTCATTGATCTCGGATTCTTCTGGGCTTCCCTCAAAGACAGCCAAGGATGCGTATGATAACGTAGGATATTAGGAGGTTAGAAAAGCTAAAATTATGCCCAGCTTTCCGAGGCATAGCCCTTGTTTGAGCGCTCGCTGTCGGACGGGACATCGGGGTACGGCAGCCTCGAGTCCGGGTACGGAAGCGTGCTGGGCTCCGGAGTTGTCGAGCGCCCGTAGCCTTGTTGCCCATAGGCAGGTTGTCCGTAGGCGGGTTGCCCATATCCGGCCGCTCCCGAAGGCGACTGTCCGTAGCGGACGTTGGGTTTCTCGGCCGGAGGCGGCTCACGACCGTACGCCGGTGCCGACGATGTCGGCGGAGGCGATGTCTTCATCTCGATGTCGGAAAACCTACGAGACGATCATAGATAGATCCTGTTATCATTGTTGTGTGGAACATCTTGATTTGAACATTGTATCATAAATCTCTCGTAAAGTAGGCCTACTACATGTTAAAAAAAATGATTTCTAGATTTTGTACAATTAACACACACACACACACACACGCACACACACAATCTGGAAAACTTACGAATTTCAGTGTGGGAAATTTGGAAACCAGTTCATTTGCCGGTGTATCTATTTTCACATTGACATTGTCATTATTTGAAAAGTTCAACTCTCAGCACGAGCATTTTCCTTACATTCTAGATTGATAAAAAAAAAATGCTGCACTATTCAGAAGAATAACTTTTTTCAACTTCTTATAGGAGATAACTTGGAGAATAGCGCGGCATTACATGCTTTCAAAAAATAGAATGAGGGGAAAAAAGACGCCAAGGAAAGAAGACTGATGAATACTAGTACTCACATCTCCTTCTCACGCTTGATGCGGCGATCCTTGTTGTCCTTCCTGGCGGCCCACACGAAGATGAGAATGGCTGCAGCCACTATCAAGATGGCACCGACGACGCCCCCTACGATGGCCATGGCCAACTCCAGAGGGTTGAGTTGCTCTGCGTATCCATGGAGAGAGAATGCCGAGTTTGTCATGATTACAAGCACATCCCATTTTCTTTATTTCCATGTTTTTGTCACTCTTGTTAAAGGGACGTTATGAAAGACAATTCGACCAATCACTGAATGGCATTTTTCGAAGTTAGTTGGCTGTCGTGTGAAGCTGCCTTTGGAATCAATGTTAAACCCCAAATCGGAAAACACATCGGATTGTTGAAATAATGCAAAGGTCAAGTCCAATTTCAACGTGGGTTTGATATATACCATGCATACAGAGAAAAATATAATTAGCAAGTGTAGCAGTTTCACCAAATCGTGAAAATGATACATTATCTTCTGGGACTTTATCTATCGATTCATGTATGTCCAAAAACAAAACCATAATATTTTGCCGCAAACACATTCAATGTAGATAAAGTGGTGATGATATCGTATCACAATAGTCATGTATTTTGTACGCACAAAAATCTTTAATCTATCTCCATCAATGTGACATTACCAAAAAAAAAAAAAAAAAAAATCCATTCAAAACTAGATAATTATAATGTAAGCCTCCAATGGTGACTTTTGAAAGCAATTCCGGGGTCGCAACTTGCTAAAGAATAGAAAACATTTATGATGTCAGCATCTCATGGTATCTGCCTGTGTGAATGTGATTGATAGCAAGGCCCGTGTTGTGGGAAAACAAAGAAAACTTAACTGTTCCTAAACGATATTGAATACTTTACCCAAAGTAAACCAAGCTTTTCGTATTATGCC
Organism: Diadema setosum; assembly: GCF_964275005.1. Classification (NCBI taxonomy): domain Eukaryota; kingdom Metazoa; phylum Echinodermata; class Echinoidea; order Diadematoida; family Diadematidae; genus Diadema; species Diadema setosum. The sequence continues at coordinate 28,388,582 of NC_092690.1, forward strand.
AATTTCAATTTTACTCTCACCGTAAGGATTAACATAAACTTCATCAAAATAGAAGTACCAATACAAAATGTATTATAGATAATATGTGCATGGTATAGAAAGAAATTGATGAAATAGGTTTTCAACGTGGGGAAGAATATCACTTTTGACCACTCACGATAACATCCGGGCTTGTAACCGCTCCATCGCTCGAACTCCTGTCGGCAGTGGCGGTACTGGTTGCCGAAGCGTTCGTAGCCGATGTCGCAGGCGTAGGCGACCTCGAGCCGCTCGGGGGCCGAGTCGACGGCCGAGATCGACCCGTGGATCGGAGTTCTCAGACCTCCACATACCAGACTCTCTGGGAGAATGCAACAAAACAAGACGAGATGTTTGATGGTAAGATTAATGGCGGTATATTGCAGGTTTCAAAATAAATGTCGTTCAAGTGTTACTTTTGTTTTAGTTCAATTTCATTTCAGTTCTGTTCCTCAGTTTGTCTCCTAATTCAAATACAAAACAAACGACAAAATGTGAAATCAAACTGCATGCTAACAAAAAGAAAAACAAAGTTTCGGGGTTTGTTTTTGTTTTTTTTTTTTCTTTCGGACCTGTATAACAAGCTCTTCTACGATGCGATCCGATAATATTCATTGTTCATTATATAGTATAATCAATACTCGTTACATGTATGGCGATGACTTTTTCAATGTTGGAGAGACATTCCCATGACTTCCTTTTTGACGATCGCGAGCATCGAACTCACCCAGGCATTCGTTCACGATTTCATCCTCCTGCGCGCCACCGCTCCATTGGCCGGTCTCCTGGCACACGCGGTATTCGGGTCCGATGGGAATAAAGTCCTCGTCGCACTTGAACTCGATCTCCGAGCCGACGTTGTGGTTTTTCTCGCGGAGGAATGTCTTCGTGCCGTTCATCGGCGTCGGGATATACTGACAGGTAACGACTGGGTAGAAACAAGCAGGAAAAAAAATATCCACATGTGTTATTCAAGTAATCAGAACGAACAATTCACATTACGTGCAGAACGATAGAAGGAGGCAATATTCTTTTTTAAGGGTTTTCAGTTGTTTAATTGCTTTTTATTGGTTATTGATGAAGTTAAGCTGAAAAAAATAGTATCACGCGGTACTTTAGAAAGGTTTGTAATGTGTGTGTTTTTTTTTTCTTGGCCCACGTACATGCAATGTAGGTTACTGGGATGTCTTAAATCTTTGTGTGTTACCAAAGTGTTTTGGTCTAAATTTCAGTATACTAGAGGTATAATGTATATGTTATCAACGAAATATAATATTCTGTTTATCTTTTGAATATGGTGTAATTGTATGAATTATCCTGTACTTATGCCTTATCCTATGTTTTGTTGTTGTTGACATACATTTTTGATAATACAATAATGATAAGTCTTTAAAATGTTTTCGTTTTCTTCTTCTTTCTCGATCGAAGTATTTTTCTGATCAATTGGCATCCCCATTCAGAACTCCAACAGCTGATGTTTTGAAAATCAAGGTGTGCTCTCAAATTACCCAACCTATAAGCAGTCAACTGCTGTAGCTGTGCTATTTTTATCGACGGGTGCCATCTTTCAGATGGCACCCGTTTGCAGATGCCATCTGAACTGAATACAGTATATCAGCCGAGCACTATATTCATCTCCACTCACCCAGTGGATCGGCTCTACAGTGTATTACAATAGGTGTAACTTGTTCGGATTTGGTGTATGTCCTGTTAGAGTTGCCCTTGGCAACCGTGTACTTGCCCTATCTTGCGGGGTTGGCAGTCCCCGCGTGTGGGTCTTGTTGGGGCATAGGGGTTGGGTGATCTTTTGCTCTGCAGCTGTAGGAGAGGAGACATCCGTATTTATTGCAATGAATGCTGAAAACCCCCTATTCATAGATGTTCCTTGTGAACAAGCCCATTGCTGGTTCTCTCCGAATGGATTCCTCGGGCAAGGGTTCCCTTGGCTGTAGCTGTTTGGGATTTGTACCCGGCGGGCATGATGGTTTTCAGGTCACTTTATTGTGATTAAAGTTTGCACAGGATTATGATCCATTGCAACCAAATCTATGCCTATACTAAAATCCATATGATAACCACGCTGTTATGACTCTCGGAATTTACTCAATCTCCCTGTAATTAATGCGGGCAGATTACGACAGTCGAAAATATTATTATAATATTCTCGCGTTGTAAGATGCTTGGTTGTTTGTAGATCCTTTCCCGTTTAGGCTATAGGGACGACACCATCAATATAGGGCCTAATTAATTTGTTACTTACCACCGATATTCTCTTCAGATCTTTCTCCCTCTTGTATGTTCTCTACTCCCTTGATCCGAAGCACACAATATTTCATTAATACCAGTTTTCTGATGTATAGGCTATGCACATAACTGCATTAGCCTGTTCTTCTCAACTGTTTATGTGTGTACGTGCCAGTTCAATATGGTATCCCAAAAGAGATCATTCTGATGCAATGCGAATTTTGTTACTGTATAATATTTTTCTAGAGAGGCCTCATTGGTCATCCTTTGGGTTTTCCTTTCAACGTTGTTGCTTTTGTTTGCTGTTTTTCTGAACATTAGCATCGTTACAAGTCTTAACACGTCATATACATTGTAACCATGAGATGCACGAGTTTCCAGCTTCGACACAAAGAAATAAATAGGTTCCATGATAGAAATGATATTACCTTTTGTTTTTGTCACTGATAAGGACATATCATACTGAGCCGTTTCTCCCATCAATGACTTAAAAGTGTGCTGCAATTCACAACATTGTTACATACTCATGGATTGTACCAATAGCCTGTTCCTTCTCGGTTGTAGGGGATATCCGTAAACGTAGGGTTTTTGTTTGATAAAAATATTTCTTCCCTTTCTGTATTCATTTTCCTTCTGGTTCGAATCTAATTATGGTTTCTCATAATATGATATGTATGGATGTTATTTTCGATATTCCTTCCACTGCAATGATAAAAAATAATTTGCGAGTTTTATGACAACATATTCTTTGTATATGTGTATGCTTATGTATATTTTCTTTGTGTTTGCGCTAATCAAGATCACATCAATGTTATGTATAGGACGACCCTATTTCCTTTTGTGGATAACGTTATGTCAAGAGACAACGATAACCTTTAACTGGAATATTGCAACAATCTCCACAGTCAAGATGTTCTCTATAGCCCTCTACAGGTGCCTTCGTGGACTCAAGCAATGGACATCACGCTCATCCTTTAATACGCAATTCAATAGACAAACCATTCAATTCAATTAATGATGACCTTTTTTTATTTGGTAGGACCTTCCTTTGCACAAACGAATCAAATATCAATCAAAATGACAATTTCTTTGATAATTGTGTTTCAGACAGTTTGAATTCATCATCATTTTTAGATTATCTCTAGAATTTGGTTAAGACCCCACTTTTTATCAGTAAAAAATTGTTCTATAATGGGTGATTTCAATATAGATTGATTAAAATAGAATGAAAAAGATTTTTTGGATCTTTTTAAATCTGATTCTTTCTTACCCTCAATATCTAAAAATAACACGAATAGTTAATGAATCCGCTTCCCTTGTTGATGATTTTTATTGTAATATGCTTCCTCCTCCCGATTTTTTTTTTTTTTTGTAGTACTCTCAGATATCACTTTGTTTAAAATAGGTGATAAATTAGAAGTAAATCATTACCGAAAAATATCTTTGTTAAGTACAGTGTCAAAAATTCTTGAAAAAATTATTTATAAAAGAACTACTTATTTCTTTAAATCCAATGATATATTTTCAAATTTTCAGTTTGGATTTAGGGAGAAACATAGCACTACACGTGCATTATTGAGTTCTATTGAAAAATCGACAAATCTTCTCATCTGATAGGTTTGTTACTGGACTTCTCCAAGGCCTTGGACACCATTAACCATGACATTTTACTTAATAAATTACATCATTACGGAGTGCGTGGGAAGGTCTTGGAGTGGTTCAGGAGCTACCGCATGAACTGGAGGCAATATGTCTTTTTAAATGGTTGTAATTATTCACAAATGTCAAATATAAAATGTGGGGTACCATCCTAATCCTTAGTCAACTTGTATTATATGCTTTATGTATATCTTAAAAAAGAAATGATTGTGGGTTTTTTTTTCTTAAAAAAAAAGAAATGATTGTGGTTTTTTCATCTGTTATTCATTTTTATAATGTACTTTGTTAAATCACATTCTGCTATTAGTACAAATATCCTGTGCATGTACATTGTATATAATTTCTTTGTTTATTTGATGGAAGTGAAAATAAATTTGAATCTTTGAATCTTTGAATCTTTGATGACAAGGACATAACAAAAAGCAAAAAGCTTTTAGGGGGCAAAAGAAGAATGCATGCGTAAAATCTACACAGGTCAAATTATTAAACAAGCGGTACTGTAATGGAATAAATACATTGCTATTTCACTGGAATATGTGAGCCTCCTATGTCATCAGTCATGTTCTGTGTATTACGTTCTGGTTTGCTCTTTTTTTTCACAGTAGGTTTTCTCTTCTCACGGAATACAAAAGATTCCACAAAAACTTCACTAGTTCACAGCACTATCGACTTATGCACTATGCATGATGTGAAATGGCAAAGATAGTCTGGAATGTCCCTTTAAAAGAATGATAGCGAAATCGAGCGACGGCCACGCCATGGATCTAATGCACTGGACTATTCACGGCAGTCTTTCTTTGATGTAATGATCGTCACCGACACCTAATTATGTGCATCTTAATGAGTACATTCAGGTGTCTTGACACTAACGATTGTGTATTCATGTATCGTCACTAACAAAAGAATCGTTTCCCTCATTTCAGTCTTGTTTCGCTGATGTGCCTTTTTTTTTCAGACGGAAATGTCTTTGAAGAAATACAAATGATGAGGAGCAGCAAACCTGAGATCATTACAAACCTTGTGTCAAAAGATGGGTAATAGGAGTTTTTATGGACCTGAGCAAGGCCTTTGATACAATAGACCATGGAATTTTATTAAAAAAGCTACATAATTATGGCATAAGAGGAATAGTTCTTTCCTGGTTCCGAGATTATTTATCCCAACGTCAGCAATACGTAGCATTTCATTCAAGTACCTCGCTTAAGTCATATATTACTTGCGGTGTACCACAGGGATCCATTTTAGGACCTCTACTTTTTCTTATATATATCAACGATATCATAAATTCCTCAACCCTTCTCACCTATGTATTATTCGCGGACGATACTAGTGTCTTCTACTCTCACAACTGTTTAAACACACTAGTTGATATACTTAATTCTGAGCTTGCAAAAATTTCTACATGGTTTAAATGCAATAAATTATCACTAAATATAGATAAAACGTGTTTTATAAACTTCAATACTTCACATTTGCAACCGATAATGCCTAATAACATTATTATTGATGGTATGCCCATTATTGGAAAAAAATCAACCAAGTTCTTAGGGGTAACCCTTGACTGCAACTTAAATTGGAATAACCACATTGACAATATAACCACATTAATATCCAAAGCCATTGGAATACTTCGGAGATTAAAATATTTTGTAACGGAAAAAGTACTCATTATATTATACAATGCATTAATCTTACCGTACATTAATTATTGTAATGTTGTCTGGGGAAACTGTAATAAAACCAAAGTAAATGTTATTTTTCTTTTACAGAAAAAAGCAATAAGAATATGTACCAACTCACATTATCTAGAACATACTGATCCATTATTCCTTAGACTAAAAGTTCTTAAAGTTGACGATATACACAAATTTCAAACAGCAATATTTATGTTCAAATACACGCAAAATCTACTCCCACTCTTCCACAACGCATTTTCCCTTAACAGGGATGTCCATGCTTACCCCACGCGCCATCGTAATGATTTCCATTTGAATAACCCTAAACTCCTATTAGCTCAAAAATCAATTCGGCATAACGGGCCTGATATTTGGAATTCACTCCCTCTCCACATAAAACAGTGCACTTCTCTCTATTCCTTTAAGGCAAATACAAAGAAATATTTCTTGGCACAATATCATACGGTACAGTAATCATTAAACATGTACCTCTTATACTCAACAACAAGGCAATATTTGGTCCACCCCCTTTTCCTTTTCTTTTACTTTGCTGCCTGACCCTTCGCCCATATTATAACATATCCAATCATTTTCTTAGAAGTGCTGACCATCAACACTTTCGCGCTTCATCACCTGCACACGCACTCACAGGCACCACTCCTGTTTACCAAGTAATTGTATAAAACTGGATTTACGCGCACTTTAACATGGCCCATCTGTATTAGTGTTCAAGTACTACAATAAAAAATGGTAATTTAACTCCGGCTGTCCGTCTGTTCAAGCACGGCTTATAACGGCGGCCCTCTGCATCATATGTATATATTATATATTGTACTGTGAATTAAGTCATTATTGGCCATATAAACATTTTGAATGTTATTTAACGTTTCATTTGTCTTTACATACAAAATATGACTTACTATGTAATATGTCAATAATTTTCAGAATTGTATTTGTGTAATTGAACCTGCCTTTGTTATTTTTGTTATTCTGAAAGAAAATATGAAATGCAGAAAATAAAATCTTTTCAAACTAATTGATTCGCACATTTTCGCACACGCATAAGACCTTGCCTAATGGCAAGATGTATCTATTCTCCAACATTACCGTCCCTTTATGCTCTGGAATAAGCTGAAGAAAAGTAAGATATTGAGATCACAAATGACAATTATTTTACCAAACTCTTAGCTTTCTTTTAAAAACTGTCTGCTTCTCCCAAGCGAAATCGTTTGAGGTATGATTTCCTAACATACACCACAACTGCACATTCACTTTACTTGATTTTTGTGAGTTATTTTCTTCTGCGCATATAGTTTTAAATTTCTCGAATCTCCGTCTTGTTTTCCCGGCTTGTTGGCGGTGAGGATCATGGGATCAAAGCAGTGAAGCATGTTACAAATGTCTTTGTGGCGCTTTTGAGATGTACAGGTGCATGAATTAATTAATGATACGATGAATGTCCTTGTATATTAGGTCCATGGACTTACTGTCTTGTAGCGCCCTCTGCGCCTGCTTATAGTCCTCGTACGCTTGCTTGGTGGCTTTCCCCAGCTGGATCAGACCCGTGGACTGGACGTCATAGATGCAGAAGACGTTGTCGCCGCACACATCCACGACGTCCGACGCGCTGAGATAGGGCGGGAGGCTGCCCTCGGGGGTATCGAAGACGGGCACGAAGTCATCGTCCTGAAAATAGTCGTGATTCTTGCCCTGTTCGTAGAGGAAGAGACTCTCCGAACTACTTATGGCCCCTGGAGAGAAAAGAAAAGATGACAATTTTTGCTTTACTATGTTCTCTTTTGTGCTGCTCTTCCGGTATGTGACCTTCATGTGCATTTTTCCTTCAATTATGTTAATTGACAGTACACGTAGTAAGACGACTAAAATTAAAGAAACAGTTGACGCCCATCCACCAACCGTGCAACCAAGGGCAGGGGTCTTACAATACAATAAAATTTACGGGTTATTCACTGTCATGGACTTGTTACTACGCCAAAATTTTCCATTTCTTTTATCCTCGCAGTCAATATGAGCAACATCAGGTTGGATTTATTCATTCAGTACATTGTTCTCTTCCTCCTTCAGTAACACTTCACTCTCAGATGTGCTGTCGCGGTTCGTAACGAAGGTCCATCTTTCAAATTGGGCAATCTGTAACAAAACTGTATTAATAGGATTTGAAAATATTCGGCTTCAGTCACAATCACAAGGGAAAGCGAATACTTCTTTGTCTCAATTTCATAAGGTGTTTACATCATCGCATCTCAATTTATCCATTGGTTTGTACACGCAATTCTGTAAGTTAGAAATACCACAGTCTTCAATTACCGAAATAAAAAGAGAATCTATAACTGGTACTGTCGAATAAAACATGACTCCTTATTCCTCACAACTTATCATTCCGAAGGCAAAAATAAAAATCTTCGTCACAACCTCATTTCGAAAAATAAGAACAGTTTTTGTCCTCTGCAACTTGACAAACTAGATAGATGAGCATTCATCGCCTTTTCTCTGTGTTTGTTCTATTTTGCTTCTCTGTCTCAATACAGTTCGACCTCCCTTTATCCGGATCTCTCTATTATCCGGATGCGATTCTTGGCGTGTAGTAAACATTGACTCTCCCATATTCGGCCAAATCCGGATGAGCGCCGGTCCCGACATCCCTGGACAGGAGAGGTCGAACTGTATAATCTTTCTGTCATATATGAGAGAACACACTCTCGTAAAATGGCCTGTAATCAAGTTGTCTTTATATCGTCACACATTAGTTGGTGTACTTCGACATTTTTGGCCGCTGTACTTGCAGAATAAAATTCAGAAGAAAGATCAAATTACAACCGTACATCGAAATCCAAACTCAATTTCAAGAAGTCCCGGACAGGTGTGCTACTTACACGACTTTCCGAAGTTGTTGTAGATCTCTTCTGTACTAGCGTTGGGACTGACCCTAGTACCACCAACAGAAGTCAGATCATCGTCGGGGAAGTCATTCCAATTTCCCAACAGACCCTCAACGGCATTCTATTTGAAGGGTATCAGAAATCGAAATGAAATAGACGATAGAGCGCAGAGAAGATTTAGGAAAACATAAGAACGATTAATTTAGTTATAGTAATTCACCTTTTTGAAGTTACAACTTGAAATTGAATGATGATGGTTATGTTCAAGTATGATTCAAGTGGTCTTTACAATAGCACATGGCTGTGAATAATATCATCAACGATTGACTGTCAAAACGACTGGGTATGTGAGGTTAATAAAGGAGAAGTAGAATTGAAGAGTTGCATTGTAGTAACAGTCGGTATGATCTTTTGTTCTGCTTCCTTGAGCCCCAACTCATGCATTCTTATGGTGAGACTGCCAGGTCATCATCCTTGTTTATTGCAATTTGTTAACAATTTTGAAAACATTCTTATTCCTCATCCCAATCACTAGAAATTATGAAACTCTGTACTCAGTAAAACCAATTTATTGCTGTTCAAATGTAAAATTCTGAAAATCATCCGGAAGGTCTCGTTTAACAGAGGAGTAAGTTAGGAGCTGGACGGAAGGATGGGAGTCCGGGGGGAGGGGGGATGACGAGATTTCCAGTCAGCGATCTCCCTCACCTTGAATTCATCCGGGATGATGACCTGCACGAACATGCCTTCGGCGGTGCCGTTGATCACGACGCCGATCTCAGAGTCCTGGAAGGTGACCACCACCTGGGTGACATTGCCGCCCTCGTACTTCTTAGGGAAGGAAAGGTAGAAGCCTGGTCGTTGGCAAGGAGGAAGAGAGATAAGTTAAATGGAGGGAGAATGAGAGAAAGGTCAGCGCATTGGTACCGGTACAAAAAAAAAGAAAAAAAAAAGATGACGAAGTAAAGTTGTAATGCTTTTTAGTCCAACAGTGCTATTTATTCAAACCAAATTTTCAACGCATACACACGCCTTCTTCTGGGGCGACAAATTCATTCAATAGTAATGTACTTTGAAATTAGGATTTACCCTCAAACCTTTTTAAACTCTCGAACAAAACAGAATTAATCGCTAGAAATTGATTAGATGCCTATGCGGTCACGAAAATTGGGTAATCAAGTACACTGTCAAATACCCAGGTAGAACATCATAGACACGAAAATGTGTTCAAGCATCCCACGCCATTGATTGATTGATTGATTGATTGATTGATTGATTGATTGATTGACAAACTGATTGAATCAATTAATAGATTGATTGATCGATCGGTCGATTAATTAACTGATTGATTGATTGATTGATTGATTGATCGATTGATTAATTGATTGATTGATTGATTGATTGATTGATTGAATGATTGATTGATCGATTAACTGACTGATTGATTTACTAATTGACTGATTGGTCAATTAATTGATTGATTAATCGATCGATTGATTGGTAGAAGGAAACAAGTCCTTACCATCGTACTGGAGCCTGGTCTGAGTATCGATCTTTAAGTATTCCTGCTGGTAGACCACCTGTAGGACGGTCTTGGAACTATGCTGGATCTCAATGTTGTTCCGATCCTCCTCCTTCATCACAATGGACGTCAATCTTGTGGCTCGGACAATGTCTCCTGTTGATTGGGAGAAATGCGTTGGGTCAGGTGTTGCTGCGGTTTTTTGTTTTTGTTTTGTTTTTGTTTGTTTTTTTCTAGTTGGTTTGTTTTACTTCGTCCCTGCTTTCTTTAAGCATTCAACTCTATTCCAATAATTGGTTCTACCCAAACAGTTGTAATTCCGTCGGGTAAAACGAAATTCAAGTATTATATAAATAATAGTAAATTATATAAATAATAGTAAATTATATAAATAATAGTAAACGATTGAATCCATATAATTACTTTTTTGTTCACATTTTGCAGATATATCAGTTACGAGTTCAGATAAAATGCATGAAAATGCTCACTTGAAGTAGAGCAAAAGAAAAAAAATAAACAAAACAATTTTGAAGCATTTATGCAACAATGTAAGAAACTAGTGCATTAATAAACTAAGTGCATCAGATGCTTAAAGGCAGAAAACAAAAACAGCAGCAGCAGATTCACACAAACACACACAAACACACGCACACTAACAAACAAACAAACAGACAAACAGACAATCAAATAAATGAGCAAACGTACTCAAAACGACACTAGCAATACGAAAACAACAAATCTTACCTTCCCAGTTCGGCATCTGTTCGGTTCGGCCCTGCATCACGAAGCGGTTCTGGGCATCGTTGGTGGACTGCATGAGAATATACTCGCCCTTGCCGTTGAACGTGTACTCCACACCGTCAAAAGTGACAATGTGAGGATCTCCAAATATGACAGCTGCAGAATTTGATTGATCACAGTTTTAACAAGAGAAAATAGGACTAGATGATGATGTAAATTGATAATAGTGTTATTGTAACGTTAATACGGCGCTCTGAGTCTAGACCAATGAGGTTTAAGAGAATTAGTCTGAACAGTTATTCCCTTCGACTCCATATTGGATACCACCACTCAAAATTATTTGAAGTATGCGCCAAACTGGAGATGTCCCACAGGTAGGAAAACAAATAGTCATGAGTCATTGCAATTATGACTTGTCACTCTGTAAGGAAGATAAATAGTTATTACTTTTGCCGTTCCTTCTTATAAAATATGAGTGGTAAATTCATTGCACTGTCATAAAGACGCGGGGTGTGCGGATAGAAATTGTGCGAAGATTGATAACGTAGAAATAACAATTACTCGACTTGACATGCATTTAGACTAAAATGACATATCAATTGATAAAGAACTGCACTTGAAGATCATAGGATATCAGTTTCATTTGTTGGAAGTGATCGGAAAAATAAGGAAATTAGGTTTCCAGTGAGCGTGGAGTTCGAAACACGTTTACAACATTCAGCTCAGGTATCAATTTGTGCACGTATTTCTCGATGAGATTTACTTTTGTTTCATTTGACTTAACTTTAATAGGCGAAATTTCATTTCATTTGGTAAATAATCAAAAAATAGCCGATATTATGTTATCGTTCCAAATGAATCTTCAGATCGCTCAGCAAGACGGCGGCATCAAACCTCGATCATCAAAGGCACAAACGAACATGTGGGATTCTTTTATTCTTCCAAATAAAACTGACTATGCTGACAGCTATTTGACCAATTATAGCCAGCTGGAACTCCAGCTCTTGAACCTCCTTGGTTCTACATTGGCAAGTCAGCGATCGATTAGACTCACCCATGCGTGGAACCTCGTACCAGCGGCAGTCTCGGGTGGGCCGATACTGCTGATAGTATTCGCACAGGTCGCCAAAGATGCAGCAGGTATAGTAGGGGATGATGTCGTTCAGCCAGGTCGACATCTGCGGGACCGTTCCGGGGCTGTTGTACGGCGGCACGCCGTTGGTGGTGGTGCGGTGCGAGAAACTACCGTAGTAGCTGTCGCCGGAGTAGACCAAATTTTCCTCGTAGTCATAGCAACAAACGGAATCGGCTCTCTGCGGACTGAAATAAACATGATGGCGATTGTGCTTTGGCTGATTCTTTTCTTCTTCTTTTTTTTTTAATCACTTATGTCATCCAATGTACAAAATGTATTTATACATTCTAGGAAAAATTGGTTCAATTCTTCACCTTAAAAATGTCACACTTTGAGCACCTTTACGGGTGCAATTTTTTACCTTTCAGAACCGTGTCGCGATGGGAGCTCCTTTTAGGATGCAATTTTGCACCTGTGTGGTCTGAAAGGTGCAAAGTTGCACCCGTAAAGGTGATCCCAGTGTGACGTTGGTCTGTCAACTTTAAAAGGTGCAAAGTTGATCCTATTTTTCTTCGTATGTAAGATCCTTAACGGCTAATCTACATTTTCAACAAAAATGTCGGATAAAAGTAACGTGTAGGATTTGAACCTGGATGAAGATTGCTCCTCATCTAACGCCCTAAGGAACGAGTAGGATTTGAACCTGGATGAAGATTGTTCCTCATCTAACGCTCTCTGTTTTCTCCCGCCAATATGTTGCTTTCTTTCTACCCCGACAAAATGATTATTATTTATCGACTTCAATTGAGGTAGTCCTTGAATATACTCCCCGAGTTTATTTCTGCAGGATTGCAGTCAGTTTGCACTCATAGCCTCTATCAGTATCTAATACAGCATCTTCAGACAGCATTGAAAACCTCTATAAGAAAAGTAAGGGAAGTATATTATGCCACTCTTCTACCAGTAAACCCTACCCCCTCCCCTCTCCGCCCACCCCTCCCTCCCTCCCCTTATAGCACATGTACGGAACATTGCTGCTTTCGATGAAAATGCGGTCAGTGGTGTTGCTCTATGATTTACTCAAATCATAAGGGACGGAAGAGGGGGTATTACCCAGGGGTGATTGAGATGTGAGAAAATGAGAGACTGAGAGAGGAAAAGAGAGAGAGACGGGGTGGAGAAAGAGAGCAAAATAGTGGAGAGAGATCGAAAGTGATTCCATAAAGGCCTAAAGAGTACTTAAGTCTTTTGTCAGTGACATTTGTTATAGCTTGGGTTGGAAACACGGACGCGCATAAACGCGGGCCAGGTGAGGTTGTTTACAACCAGTCTCTATGGTAACGAATGGCCATGACATCACACTTTGTTACTCTGTAACTTCCATCACCCCCCCCCCCCCTGCTAACGTCGAGCATCATTGTGGCCGGCCTCGTACCTGTTGATGATGTCGATGACGCAGTGCTTGATGCCCTCGCGCAAGTAGCAATAATCCTCGTCGTCGTCCTCCCCGGCCATCGTCATGTCGCACTTGTCCAGGGGTCGGAAGCGAGCTCGATCCGCCATCGCTTGGCTCAAGTCGCAGGGACACGGATTCAAGTCCTGTTTGGTCATCACAATGACACACACTCTTAGGCAATGTATAAACAATTATTGCTTTTTCGAAGATCAAGAAACGCCCCATCAAAGATAACACCACGTTCCGGTTCACGAGAAAATTTAAAAAAAGCACATGCTATATCAGTTCGGAGCAACCGCCAACGCGGTGTTGTTGTTACTGTTGCTGTTGTTGTTTAATTTCATGGCGTTTTCCATTCAGAGGGGATTATTTGAAACTTTAACTTTCTGATTTATTCTCTTAACAGCTGTTTTGGTAATTCCTTAACAGTGTTTAAATGACTATTTACTATTTTCCCCATTCATTCCCCCCCCCCCCGTCGATGTACTTCAATTCAATTCAGTTCAATTCAATTCATGCTTTATTTCATTTTTCGAAAAGAACATAAACATTTCACTTTCTTTGGTAACAGAGAATAAGGTTGCATAGTCAAAACAAAGTAAATTGTGAAAAATATAATCAAGGAACCTTGGGATAAGAAATACGTTGTAATGAAAATTGACTGAAGTGATAAAGACGATATAATACGTAAAACGTCGAAAAATGGAGGGACCCACTGAGAAGATAATGCTTGTAGAATGTGGGCCCCTCAAGTACAGAATGTCAGTAGAAATTGAACTGATGCAAAAAGGGGAAGAAAGACTGGGAATAAAGTCAGAAAAAAAAAGTCTGGAAGCCCACTAAGAAGACCAAACAGACACACATACTCAGGCGAATAAACATAAAACGAGACTGGGACGACGAAACTAATAAAGGGGGGACTCATGGACAAGACAGAACGAGACAAGAGTAACATAACAGGAAGACAATACAAGGGACAGAAAAGCAAGAAAGGACAGAAAGACATAAAGGACAGAAACACTTCCCGTCCAGTTTGTGCTGTATTTTCTGGCCAGCCCATCGGCTGGCTCATTGCGAGACTGGAACTCACCTGGTCGTAGTTCCAGACCGGTGCAGCTATTTGCTCCTCGTACCAATCCTCACATCTTTGGTTTGCGTACACAGCGGGCGCCCTTTGGTACTTATCGTTCATCATGTAGCCCATGTAATGCACATCACTCCAAAGCGCCACCTGATCTCTGTGAAGGGTGCGGGGGGAGCGGTGGTTAAGGATAAAAGGAAATCGTCAACATGTAATATAACATCCTCTCCCCCCCCCCCCATATCTGTCCATTTATCTATCTATCTATCTATCTATCTATCTATTATTATCTATCTTTCTATCTATCATTATTATTATCATTATTACTATTATTATCATTATCATTATTATTATTATTATACATACATCTTTCTATCTATCTATCTATCTATCTATCTATACATACATACATACATACATAATATATCCATCTATATATCTGTCTACTTATATCTATATGCTGCTTTGCTGTTTAATCATGACTTTATTCAGGTTTAAGACAATGTGTACGAAACATAATGATTGCCAGACTGTATACATGACCTCAGGTCCACAGTTTCATGCAAAACGAATGGCAGGTTAAAACAAACAAGAAATGTAATATTACAGCATAAAATACATCCGATACATCAATACATAATCAGAAATCAGTATCCATAACTGATGATATCACGGTAATACAACAATAAAGGTAATATATTGGCTGGGCAAATGAAGCATTCTCGTCGAGTATGTAGTCTTGAATACAATATGTTGTGTTATACTATCATTATAGAAATGATGTTAACAGTGGCAATTAGTATACACGTATGTTTGTAAATTATTGCGTGCGTATATTGTAAGTAAGATTGTGTGAGTCTATGACAGATCTTTTTAAAGTGCATTTTTCCTTATAAATCTGTGAATTACAGCGTGTGCAATATTACCTTTTCCATCGCCTTGTTATCCGGATCACACCGACAGCGTTCTCCTCTGTGATTTTCCCATAGGCGCGTGGGATCCACTCGTAGCGTCCCGTGTTCGGCACATTGAATTCAATGTCCTCAGTCTCCTCCCAGCTGGGCGACCCGTCCGACTCCGTGTACGCTGCGAGGCACAGAGAATAGAGAGAAAAAGGATTTTGCACATAAACTATGCTAATAAAGTTAATATACAACATATTCATAAGCCATGTACATTCCCTCTTTTTCATTCTCTTCTCTTAGTTGTGTGTGCGTGTGTACACGCACGCTTGTCCAGGTGCCCTTGCGTGCGTGCAGTAAGTTTATGTGAGTGTAATATGTGTTTGACTTTTTTTTTTTTCTGGAGACCTACTCTCACAAGCATCTGCTTCTATATTGGTTCCCACCGCACACAATTTTATATTCATCCATCATGAATGTAACGTATTTGAGTTTGATTTCAATTGATTTTGTGTCATGTAAATGATGTTATGGTCTTTGTATACTGAACTTATAATTCATGTGTTACTTACTCTACATAGTCAAGGATATATGTTGCGAATACAACACTGTATAATTTGTGTGAAAACTTAATAGATTCTCTTTTCTATCAAAGTGCTTAACAATGTGATGTGAAAACTGTACACTTTGTATTATGAATAATTTTATAGATGTTTTAGTTTTTGTTTGATGGAAATAAAGTATAATTGAATGGAATGAATTGAATAATTAACGATTTTCAGTTGTTCGTGTACTAATACAATTTTCGCGTACTGTATCATGTTTTTTTCCATGTTTGATTACTTTTGGATGACAGAAAAATCAAATTATATCAAGTCAAAAGTGAAATTTCGGTTCTATCATAATCAAGTGCTAGGAAAGAAATGGCTCTTGAAATCTGTGATAAATGGCGAATAACTCACTTAATATATCTATGTTAATCATGGTATAGTTGATCAGGCTCGGATCCCACTCGATGGCTACGGGACGGTCGGCGAACAGCCATGACTCGCCGTGAGGACTGATTCGCTTGATCGTCGGCGGGACGTCGCCAATGTCGACTTCGTTGCCCAAATGGAAGAGAACAGACAAAAAAAAATTGTTAAAAGATATTGAAGGTTTTAAGATTCGAGCACGATTTCATAGTAAATACGAAATCTACATATGCTGTTTTATATGACGTAAAAAAAAACAACAACCTGCGAACAATATTGCTAAGGCTTATGAATAACAAGACTGCTATTAAACTCCCGCCTTCGCTTAAGAAAGAGCACATGCATTGCATTATTGTTTTCCCGCGAATTAAAAGTTCCTCCTGCAATAGGTTGAAACTAATTCGTCGTGAGAGCAGGCGCTCTGTGCTCGATTTATGACTGATATCATCGACTTAATATTAAATCGGTGATAGGAGCAATAATGCTGAAGATCATAACAATCATAACCCTTTGATAATGACTACTATGATGAAGATAATAATAACAATCACCATCATTATTATATTATCATCATCTTCATCTTCATTATCATCAATGCAATAATGTTACTTTCTGGAAAGTTCAAGTTACTAAGCGAACATTTTCTTTTCTTCGTTGAAAAAAAAAAGGTTTGTGTGGTGGACGACTTCAGATTTGGACGTCACTCAGATTATATCCGTCAGCAGTGTCCCGTCCGGACAAGTGTCCAGTCGTGTCCAGTGTCCTGAGACAATGATGTCCACTTACTACGACTGCTCTTGAAGGGATGGTATAGTTTTGGTTGATATGGGGCTTTTTTGTGAGATAATGAAAAACCTCTTCCTGAATATAAAAGAGCATACATTTCTAAAAGGAATTCAAATTCAATTTGATGAAAATTAGTTTTGAAATGGCTGAGATATCCAAAAACTAAGAGGTCCCAATAAAAAATTGGACCAGCCATTTATTACGACAACTTGATTTCAATTCATTTTTTGGGCTATTTTAGATATTTCAATCCGACTTTTGTCAAATAAACTTTGAATTCTTGTATGCTCTTTAATATTTCGTACAAAGTGGCTTCTTATTATCTCCCCAAAGTTAAAATCTGAGTCCACCGTGTCAACCAAAACTATACCACTCCTATAAGACAAGCGGAATTGTCTCCCACGACTCACCTACGTCGAATGTGCCCGTGTGAGGGAACGTGATCGCCCCGTCGTTCGACACGTACGTCTCGACACGGCCGACCTGGTAGAAGGTGGGGACAACGCACCACGCCTGCTGCGCGCTCATGTAGGTGCAGTTGGTAATTGTGATTGGGTTCTCCTCGGGGCCGAACCGGAGCCAGATCTCCTCTTCGAACTTGAAGCATGGTCCCTGGATGTACAGGTACTGGTGACCGAGCATGGAGTCGAATCGAGGGAAGGTTTTCACCTGACCTGTTGATTTGTATTAATAAAAAGAAAATGAACAAAGGAAATATGACTCTATCTAAAGGGATTCGAACCTGAGATCTGCGAACTACTGTAGACCGGTGCTCTTATACCGACTTAATTGTTTACATTCAGGGTAGTTAGGAGGCGAAGTGGAAAGAAAAAAATAAGAAAACTAAAATGAATCCTACAATGAGGTCGCAGATAATAATTATTTTTTGATGATCTACATGCAAAATAGTATTTACCAAAATCACTTGCATTTATAATTCAGCTCAGTTCATTTCAGGTCAGTTCAGTTAAGTTTAGTTTTGTTTTGATTTTTAATTAGTTTAGTTTTTTTAGTTAATTTTAGTTTAGTTCAGTTTTGTTCAGTTCAGTTCAGTTTAGTTTATTTCAGTTCATTTCAGTTAGATTCAGTTCAGTTAAGTTCAGTTCATTTCCTATAATGATCTAAGTCTGTGACACACGTCAATGGAACTTTGACAGGTGTAAGTAAAGCTTTGGGGTGACGTTACGAGACACTGAGTTCTCAACCCACTAAGGTCTCTGCAAAACAATATAAAGCCTATGTATGGCGGGGAAGGACAAGAGGCCTGGTGAAGCGCAGTCTTTGTATTTGTTTTCGTTTCTCTCCGAAGGAATTGCACCTGCAAGTTGATCACATAGTCAAGGTAGATTTCTCATTGCAGTGGCACCTTGAATGAATTATTCCTACTCAAATGTGCAATAATCACAGATTGATTATGAAAAAAAGAGATCATTACAGTTACTGATTATAGAAAAAAAAAGGTTTCCATGGGTAAGGTGTCAATGTGGCTAAGAGTGACTCTGAGGAGAACATACTATCAATCACGTACAAATGCCTTCAGAATTGTGCTCCATCTTACCTCCTGACTCTACTTTCACGTCACCAATCTGAAAGACAAGGTTTGCGGTCAGGCCAAGACCCAACCCGCCTATCTGTCCCTAGGACTCTCACTCGGACAGGAGACAGATCCTTCTCAGTAGCTGCCCCACGCCTATGGAATCAACTCCCTCAAAGTATCAGGGAATCACCATCTTTGCCAGTGTTCCAGAAATCGTTGAAGACTTTCCTTTTCAATAACTGATTGATTCATTATGTACCTTTTTTTTTTTCTCTCTCTCTCTTTGTCTGGTGTAAGATGGATTTGTGAAGCGCTGTGATACATTTGCATTTTTGTAAGAGCGCTATATATATACCAATATTGTATTGTAAATACCAATATTGTATGGTATACACCCTTCGCAACCCTCGTGACAAATGGTGACAAAATGTCGAAGCCGCAATTGACGTCAAAGTCTTACCTGCCGTCGTGCAGCCGCCCTCGTCGATGCTCACGGAGCTGACGTGGTAGAGCCAAACACCTGTTATCTCGATGTTGGACTCGGTGACGAGCTGGCCGAGCTTGCTGCCGTCACGCGAATAACTGTTCGTCTTCGCCTTCGAGCCATCACCGGCGTTGAAGCCGACCTGTAAGTTTTGAAGAACGACGATTCTATCAGTATCGCTGGGCCTAGGAGGTTAGTGCTAGAACGTCTTAAGTGTCTACTCTCATTACGAAGCGTAAAGCGGTAGATGTTTTAATGAAACGGTGTGTTAGCAGCAACCACACGTGTTAATTATGAAATAGCTATAGGATGCCATGGCTTCAGACGTTTCGCTTTGAATTGCACACATGGCTTCTCATACTCTTCTCTTTTTTTTTTCTGTTGCTCCTAACGTGGAACCAAAAACAAACATCTTATATTGTACTTACTTAATTCTTGATGTGTTGCTATAACATTATTATGATGGTTCTAAGGGGGCAGTTCTGTAATAATTACATATTCAGTAAACATTTTTTTTTTTGTGAAAAACAGTTGTGAACTGGTGACATAACCTCAAATGAGTTACGCGTGCGGCTGCGAACTACATCACCACTCTGTGAAAATATCAGTCTGTACATTTCCTTTAATTTCTTATGTTTGGTCTGATTGGATGAAACGTTCACCAGTTGCCGTCTGACGGACTGTCTGATCGTAGTCTTTTCATTTATCTAGTGATAAACTTTAATAATGTTTGGGATTGGAATTCAAGGACAACCAATGTCTCTATGAATGAAAGAGTACAGTGTGAAATGCCTTATCAAAACTTTGAACATTTTGATAGTGTGAAACAGTGCCCCACGGTGTGTACACAGTGTATTCACAGAGTGGACGTTATATGTGATGACACTGTGGGACGCTGTGTTACTTCCAGCAAAGACTGGGGTAGTGGGGTCCAGGATTACTAACCATGCTAACCCAGAGGCTTCTATGCTCCAATAATCGACTCTGTGCAAACTAGTCACTTAATGGGCCATTTCTGCAGGACCATTGACTGATTTTAACTTGAGATAGTCAATGCAGGGTTATTTGTCCAGAATATTTAGAAACAATCAGCAAAGGGCTTCACAAGTGTGCCGGACTCTGTGCGCTGGTAATTTTCTCTTCGGTCTGCCCCTTACCTGAGCAGGAGTTCCTCCAACGCCTGTGTCCGCCTGTCCGTTACTCTCAGTACCAGTGGTCCACTCCAACAGGTCGTAGATGAAAATGACGAAAGTCTCGAATTCGTCGGTTGCTATGACGCACTGGAAACTGTTTTTCTGTTAGCAGTAAAAACGAAAGTGACGTTCGACTTGTGGAGGTAACTGTCGTATAGAAAACAAGGCTCTCGACTTTTAACCCTTTCTGTTCCGGGGACTTTGGACAGTGCCTTGTACAACGCTTTGGGGTTTGGGGTCAAAATCACACGTAATCTTGCACCCACGTATCTTCAAAACCTAGTCTCTCTTCGCTCCTCCTCTTCTGCCAGACCCCTCCGTTCATCTTCCTCTCTCCAATTACTTCATGGCCCACTTACAAAAACTCGTTATGGTAACCAAGCTTTCTCTTCCATTGCCCCCACCCTTTGGAATAAACTCCCTCTTTATATTCAGAATGCCTCATCTATTCAATCATTGAAAATCCTTCTCAAAACTCATCTGTTTAATCAGGCGCACACAGTCAGTTGATAATTATTGTATCACTGTATCACATGCAATTTTTTTCTTCTTCTTTTGTGACTGTCATTTTGGTTTTGTATTGTGCTAATGTTATTGTGTTTTTCAGTCTTTTTGTATGAATAACACCAGAGAGCTCAGAAACACCAGTATAAAGCGCCATATGAATGCAATTATTATTATCATCATCATCATTATTATTATTATTATTATTATTATTATTATTATCATCATCATCATCATCATTATCATCATCATCATCATCATCATCATCACATTATTAAAGCACTCAGAGGCTTACACAGGAGATCCCGGGTTTGATTATGGCAGTTAGAAACACGGCTGATGCAAAAGAAGTTTTGCCAACAAGCTTGGCCCAGAAAGCTTCTCTCGACCGGAATGAACAAACAAAAATCCAGATGGGACCTACTGGCCAGAATTTACAGGTGAGGTCTTTTGGAAAGAAGAGGTGTACACTACAGAGGCTACTATAGGTGACAAAATGCCGTTTGTCATTACTATTTTGTAAGCGTGATATCATATTCGATGAAAGTTTCGTATCTCTATTCTTCATTATCGCCTTCAGTGTTACTACGATTAATAAAACATAACCCTTTAACATGTTCACTTTGCTTGTCCATACAATCACGAGCATGCAGGATTTTCGAAACCAGAACTGGTAAGCATTTCTAGCGACCGACTTGCGCTACCACCAAAATTGTTTTATCATCTTCGTTAATGCTGCTGGCCGTTGTGGCACATCTCCACGTCACACCAAAGGGGAAAGGCTAGAAAAACTTACCGGGTCTCTCCCGCCAGTGTCACCGAAGAATCCCACCTCCAACCACGTGGCAATGACAAGTACTTTTGGCATGAAATCTCGGAACTCGACGAATCCCCTAGACAATTAAGAATAAAAAGAGTACGAGAAGAGGCTGTCCTTGATGAAAGTAAGCGTATAATTTTTATAACTTCTTGTTTTATTGTCATTATATATTATTGTTATCATTGTTATTGGCATCATTAATACAATTATTGTTATTTTTACTTTAATTATTATTATCATTATCATCATCATTAGTAGTAGTAGTAGTAGTAGTGGTAGTAGTAGTTACAGTAATAATCATTACCTAAATTGCCCATGACAAATTAGTGCACGTGGGTCTTGTTCCCATTTCAGATATTCGTCGCTTGATTTTGGTACGCTGTCTATGTTTACAACCCCAGTTTACTAAACCCATTTTCTGCATTTTGTCCACATACGGTTTTAACCGTAGTATTCTAAACACTCGGTAACACTTGATTTCATCTTGATAAAGTCTTATTCACCCATATAATGCATGCATATCCAATTTGACTTCGATTTTGCCGCCTTTTTTTCTTTGGATGTTCTTGAAAGAGATACATACTTGTGAATTTCTCCCGCCGCCCGCTCGAGGAGATGTTCTTCCGTCGTCTGCCGATAATAGACGTAACCTCTCTCAGTCATATCCACGTTGGCCCAGTATGGCGCGATAAGGATCCGTTCAAGCGGATTGTTCGGATCCTGGAAAATGAGGAGACATCAATGCAACCATCATAGACTTTCCCTCCAGGAACCCAAGTCCCTTTGATCCTTTCTGAGGGTACTTAAGCCGGATTTTCACCTCAATTGGTCATTCCCTTGAGAACGGCGAGAACATGCTTACCGAAACGTCGGGACTGGGTAGGCCCTTTTCAGGGCCACACACATACCCTAGAAAGAATACGTGGTGCACCGTGAAGCCTTCTACCACCCAACGTTCTACCACCACGGAAGCCTTCAAAGATTTCATCAATGGAACCATGTTTACCTTTTTTAATGGGTGAATTATATAAGCTTGTCAGGACGGCTCAGCGAATAGTTATATTAAGAGATTCATTACTGGTCAGACTGGCTGAGCGTCATTTCCAAATATTTTTCAGCAAGTCCATTATTAGATAAAGCAAAGTGAAACCTAACGTGACCGGAATACTTTTGTAGTGCTGATTGAAAATATCTCATATTTACTTACAATTTCCTTTACTTTTTTAGCAGTTTTGACGCCGAGTTCAGTTAAAGGACACATACACACACACACACACACACACACACATCGACGAAACAGATTAGCACACATTTACAAATACCTAATGTGTAACGAAGTGATGATGTCACAATCTTTTGTAAATAGCTTGGTTTAGAAACAGGGGCGAGCATGGGGAACAACAATAGTGTTCTCTTACCGGCCAGACGAGATTGGTTTAGAATCAGTTTCCATGGCGATAAAATGTTATTAAAGACATCACACTATGGTACTCTATTATCAAAGCACACGCCATAGTACACAAAGTATTTCTAACACTCAAAGAACTGTATCGCATGTTGCCGTTACCTCCACATCTTCTGGGATAGGAAATACAGGCTGTGGTCCTGTGTACTTCGTGTACGGGTTGTTGAACGATATTACGCCGTTGTCATTTACCTGGTCAATAAATAGAATGAAAGGACGAAGCAGAAACGAATGTCAAAGCGTCAAACAAACAACATTCTTCTTGATTTTTATTGTTCAATGATCATGTATTGATTTTTACTGATCCACACTGAGCCATGTGTCCGGTAAAATGCGAGCACATGGCTCATGTTATAGTATTGCAAGTGTACTAGACGCATTGCGGGAAAAAGATTGAATTTCATAAATTTCCGGGCCCATTTTATAAACAAATGATGCAAAGGCCTATTTTGTGGGCCAGTGAGAATTGGATGCTCTCGTTTAATTTTGGAAACAGTCGAAAACCTTCTTGCTGCGCTCGTGGATTTAAACAGTTCCAAACTTTAACTCGCGCATCCAATTCTCACGATGCGCTCTGTCCAGTGCATAGTTGTATAATGACGAATTAATAGTAATTGTTGTAGACCTGACAACATTCATTCCCCCTTGCACTGAAACAATCTTTCAATCTCCTTTTTTTTTGGACATTTTTAACTATACAAACAATAGCAAAAGATTGACCGTGGGAGATCTGTATTATGGTGATGAATTCTTCTATCGGAACAAGGAAAGGTGGGTCGTTTCTAATTGATTATAGTCTAGTCGATTATAATACGAAATGTCGAGGTTCTGCAACTAGAACTTTGTAAACTTCATCTCAATAGATAAATGTAAGATGAATGAATGAATGACTCATAAATTATCTAATGAATTCATTAATTGATGAGTTTTCTAATAACTTTATTAGAAGCTAAACAAATAAAATAGAAAGAAGAGATGTTTTTGGATATTTCATAAAACATATATGACATTTTCTCTTTCACATCATTTTCTTCGATATCAGAAAAATAAAGGCTGTGATTCTAATCTTAATCATTAAAGAAAAATTCCACCGCGCGCTGCAGGCTCAGTCTAGAGTCCACCCGACCTACAGATAACATAACGGGCACGCATTGGACTACGCGACGAATATAATTATATCATCGAACTTACTTTACAGTGCGTAATTCATCCACCCTTTCGAACATGGCGCTGCAGGTTCAGCATATCAGCGTATGTTGGGTGTAGGACAAGGTTCCATGACATTTGCTCCCGCAACAATTGCTCCCATGAAATCTAATATCCGCACGTTAACCCAAACATAAATTCAACCCCCAAACAGACAAACATAACCCTAACCCTAATCGTAATCCTTGCATCAAACTAAACCTAAAACGCTATCACAGCCTTAACCCTAAGTCCTTGGAGAAAATAGGACCGGGGCAACTATCGCAGGAGCACTTACCTGTGATGTCGTGTTACTGTAGGGGTTATTCTACACCTTGTAATTGTGACTGTTGCATGCAAACTTAAAAGGTCTTTCAAGTTTAGAATGAAATTACCACACTCAGGATATGGGCAATACTTTCAGTAATAGCTAGTAATCAAATTCCATCTCTTTCTTGTCTTTTCAGCTTTCCAAGTTAACAATAGATATGTTTAAACAAATTAATTGAATAGAATAAAAAACATCTAGCCATTGAAGTGGCTTGGAAAACTTCCAATTATTAATACTCACGAATAGTCTCCAATACTTGACGTTGTAGAATGGCATTCCCCACCTAAGTTCGAGGGCTGGGGAGGAGACGTCATTACCTCGCTGGATGTAGTCATCACGATTACCCTCACCAAACGGGTAGAAATCTAAAGAATAATGACATAAGTAATGATATTAATAATGATAATGATAATAATAATAACAATAGTAGGCCCAATGATAACAATAATAATAATACAAATTAATCGTTACGGATAATAATGATAAGAACATTAATAGTTATTAAGTAATAGATAAAGCGATCAAAAGACAAATCAAAATCGTCAATTAGGAGATGACGATAATGATAGTGGTGTATTGTGCTAAAGTGCTAGCAGCATGGTAAGGAACATAATCAGTGACCGAGGAAATTGGAGTAATCCTGTCTGAATTTCAATTTATATCTTATATATATATATATATATATATATATTACAAACATATATATATATTACAAAACACAGGTGTTTTCTTTTTTTTTTGCATTGTCTCTTCCATAACATGCTCCAGTTTGCAGAGAACTGTCACAATAAACTTGAATAAATTTGAAATGTCAAATTTGAAATATCACAATAAACTTAGGTACAATGGTGCTTGATGAGCTGACATCCCTTTCCTCTTGACAAAAC
The DNA here is from genome assembly GCF_964275005.1 of Diadema setosum. Classification (NCBI taxonomy): domain Eukaryota; kingdom Metazoa; phylum Echinodermata; class Echinoidea; order Diadematoida; family Diadematidae; genus Diadema; species Diadema setosum. The sequence continues at coordinate 28,414,022 of NC_092690.1, forward strand.
GACCAGAAAACTATTCTTAAAGACTTACTCAAAGAAGGAGGGGGAGGTACGATCGCGAATGACCTGGATCAATTTTACTTTTAAAAAATGTGATCATTATGGTAGTTTATGTCGTAGTTGTCATTACTACACAATATTTTGATATGTCTCTGTAAGTATGATTAATTTCATTCAAAAACAATATTTAAATATCATCAATAGCAATTATCATCTACTTCTCAGCGTAGAATAAGAAATGATATTTTCAGCTAGGTCAAGCACAAAATGACTAGGTCAGGAAATCATTGGATGTGTAGGCTTTTTTTTTTTTTTTTTTTTGAAGCGGCAGAGTTACCAGTCACACTCATGTGATGTAATGAATATGCAGAGTAGCTGTAGAGATGATAGCATAATTATGACCCCATTTCCATCCCTTATGAGATACACTACACCAGTCGGTGGCAAAAATCCCTGTGGCACCACGCCCGATTTTGACAGTCCGGTCCAATGTAAAACGAGTCCATTTTGTTAACCGAGCAGCAACTTTTTGCAATTCCCATTCCAGCCCCCCCCCCCACCTATAGTTTACATGGATCTTACCCATACTTTGAATGTTTTCAGTAATAAATATTATAGAATATTGTGTTAACATTAAAGGGATCGTATAGTTTTGGTTGAGACCTAATTTCAGGATTCTTACATTTTTTGGTGAGATAATGAGAAACCTCTTATGAAATATGAGAGAGCATGTAATTTCATGATGAATACAACTTTTATTTGATGAAAATTGGTTTTGAAATGGCTGAGATATATAATACAGAGCGATTCTAATAAGTGTGGGACCCACACTTTATTATGATCGCTTTGTTTTACTTTGTGTTTGGATGTTTCAGTCATTCCAAACCAGATTTTCATCAAGTTAATAAACTTTGAATTCCTCTTAAAATTGTATGCTCTGTACTATTTAATAAGTGTTTTCTTGGTATCTCGCAAAATTAATTAATTAATTAATTAATTAATTAATTAATTAATTATTTAATCAATTAATTAATTCTCATCTCCACCAATACTGTACCATCCCTTTAACTTTCGACACATGACAACAAACATTCCTCATATGTCATATTTCTTTCCCCACTATATCTCCTGATTCTTCTTTTGATTTTTGATGTCGTTGATATGGATATATTTATCATTCACAATGATGCATAAAGTGAACGCATGTCTCGAGGAATACAAATGTCTGAATATATAAAGCAAGTTTGAACTCTTATAAAGTTAGGATACATTTACAGGGATTTCATTGTTGATCGAAATGTTGGAATTTCTTCATTTACCAATAAAATGACGGCGAAATTAGAATGACATACACACTGGCCGACGTGATTACATACAAACATATGAAAGAAAATTACAATCAAACTTTTAAAGAAGAATGTCAACTTCAGAAAAAAAACCTTTACTCTCAATGATGAAATTACCTTTTTGTTAAATTATTTACCCCTATGTACAAGTTACTTATAGTCTTATATTTGTGTGACCTTTGTAGAATTGTGGAAATGAATAATATCAAAGGATGGGACTATACAGTATTGGTTGAGGTGGGGATTCATGTTTTGAACATTCCTAAGTGAGATAATGAGAAACCTCTTATTAGATATGAAAGAACATGTAATTTTAAGAAGGATTCAACGTTTATTTGATGAAAATTGGTTTTCAAATGGCTGAGATATCCCCAAAAAGAGATAATCATAAAAGGCGACAGGCCACGCCTTTTATTAAGATCTCTTTTTTTTTTCATTTTGTTTTTGGATATCTCAGCCATTTCAAAACCGATTTTCATCAAATAAACTTTTGATGCCCCTCTTGCATGCTCTTTGACATCTCATCAGAGTGGTTTCTGAATATCTCGCAAAAAAAGAAGAAGCTAAATCCTCACCTCAACCAGAACTATACACACCCTTTAAGAAATAAATCAAATCAACTCTTACGATAAGTGCTATTTCTTGGTATAAAATGCTTGTTTATTCTACCCCTTTATATGCTTTGCATTTCTTTTTATTTTTTAAACCCATTTAGATATTTTCTTATATGCGTTTATCATTTTATCCCTGGACCTATAAGGAAACCAACTGCTGTTGAATTGAATTTGAATTGAATCCTTTAAATTGAATTGAATTGAACTGGGCTATCCTGGCAGAGCAGTGGATAGATAATCAATTCAAATCAAATCAAATCATACCCCCCCCCCCCCACAAGACAGAGGCGCCATCTTGACTTTGAATCAAAGCGTTACAAATAGCATGGATATTTTCATCTACTTAAATGTTAACACATTATTCAAAATGCGGAAGTTTTTTTTTTCTTCTAACACTCTTAACAATAGTTTTTGTTTTTTTTTTTGTCTTAATTGCCTCAAAGTGATTACGCTGGTTAGCATTTACGTATGTCTGTGTTTGTGTGGATGTGTACAAAAATTCATATGCATATGATCACTTTATAAGACTAACAACCGTAGAGTATGAGTAGCATACACCGCTGACGCATAGGCAAGTAGCCCTATGAAAATAAATACAAAAGCATGCAATACAGCGAAGCAAGTAACAAATTTAAATGGAACAAATTTTGAAACAGAGTATCATACTGGATATGAGAATATTGCCAAGGAATATGTGATTTATATTACACTAAGCTCAAAGGATTAAACATTAAAACAGCCATCACGATAAAGGAAAAAGGGTGCGGTGCTTTTATTCTTCTTCTTCAACCAAAGCCTAACAATAAACCACCACTACCAATGTCCTGAAGGTGTATTGCTTTCGGAAAGGTTTGTAATGGCTATTGTCAAATGAAGGCTATAAACTTACATTGATGTTTACCACAATGACATTTACTTAAAGTTTGTATGCATGCTTAACAGAGCCATATTTGTTTCTGTCTGTAATAATTCAGAAACATAGAAATATATTCTTTTGAAGTCATCCATTTCCAACGTTCTACTTTAGACCTTTGCATGAAATTAAAATTCATTATTTCTTTAAAGAAAATGATCACAACCAATGACTATCTATCATCGGTATGACTTTGAAATATATTTTGAATGAGAATCAATGATCCGAAACGATTATCACCAACCTGCCTTCTACATTGTTATCAAAAGGCGCCATATTTGTTCCGCGCACAATGCGTGGGGCACAATCCGTATTATGTTATCTTCGATGACATCATCAAATCAAATCATCGAAAAGAACCAACAATTTCAGAAGAAAAATCAAAGATACTTACTTTCCTGATTCACCGCTTCCACCGTCACCAATGCCAAAAGCATGCATAACAATATCGCTATCCTAGTCGCCATGTTTTTCGCGATATTGCACATGAAAGGCAAAATAATCCAAGCGGAATCGCAGTGCGTTTCCGAGGCGGTTGCCGTCGGTCTTGTTCCCGCCTAAGATATTATATTATCCTCACACACTGGGGCCGTGTTCGCCCATTATTACACGTAAGATATGCACGTTCCCTTTACTCCTTACAGCTAGTTGTAAACTCTAACCCCCATCGCAGAAATATGCAAACACACTCACATATCTAACGGTAATGCAAATGTCTAGTTAAACATTAATAGATGCCGTCAAAATCAGTACCAGGCATCTCTGTGTGGACAATACCATTTATACCGAGGGGAATATGCTCCAGAACTAAAAATGGCAAGCGTTTTTCATTGAGTAAATTAAGGTCACAATAAGTTTTTGATGAATTTTCTGATCAATGTATTTCCTTAGTAATCCATGGGCATTGTTTAACTTCATTAAACTGATGTACTTCCATTATTCCTTGAAATCATATGTAAATATGCAAATTAGGCAGTGATGTACAGACATCACGTGACCAATATTGTCAACAATTCGAGGAGAGTCATAATTATCATTGAGGAGTTAACCCCTATGACTAAATGATACCGACATTTAGCAAGTGTGTCATCGCATTCCAAACTTAGCCTCACGCTTTTGAAAAAATCATAAAATCAATCTCTAAAGATTGTTGTTATAATTCGCCTGGGTTTTCTTTTGTTTTATTTTCTTCGGTGAATCATGCATTCTAGTTTTATCTAAAGCATGAAAAAGAATGCTTAACCTCCTCAGGGAGGTTAGCATTGTTATTTTCGTCACACACAGTTTGTTTTCTGCATAAATTCATTCCTCTACCAGTATGAGAATTTCGTTCTATTGTTTATAATGTTGTATTGACGTTTCCTTTACTTCACCATTACTGAATGGAGTACTTGAGAATTAAAGGGATCGTATAGTTTTGGTTGAGACCTAATTTCAGGTTTCTAACATTTTTTGGTGAGATAATGAGAAACCACTTATGAAATATGAAAGAGCATGTAATTCTATGAGGAATTCAACGTTTATTTGATGAAAATTGGTTTTGACATGGCTGAGATCTCCAAAAAAGAGTGATTCTAATAAAGTGTGGGACCCACACTTTATAACGATCGTTTTGTTTTATTTCGTTTTTGGATGTTTCAGTCATTCCAAACCCGATTTTCATCAAATAAACTTTGAATTCCTCTTAAAATGGTATGCTCTGTACTATATCTTAAATGTTTTCTTGGTATCTCGCAAAAAGTTAAAAGCCCAATTCTCATCTCCACCAATACTGTACCATCCCTTTAAGTGTTGATGAGACTACTTTAAGTGGGAACGATTCCTGTCCTTATGAAGTGTGAATAACTCAAACAGAGGTCTGAGTGAAATACGGAAATTTCCAGACTTGCTGAACAGCACATCATTACTTTACATCTGCTTTCAGCGCTACTTTCCGGGGATGGATTGTTTTTATTAGATGTCCGTTGAAGGAAACTAACATGTATTGTGATTATGGTGAAAAGAATGAAACACCTTACGAAAAGGGTAAACAGCTTCGTCATACCCAAGGAATTTATTGTGCCCCGAATAGCTTGGCAATGTGTGTACTTTTCTGGTAAATGATTAACTTTGATATGGCCGCGTCGTCCTCATTTGCATGATAATGGTAAACACTTCGAGCGGGTCGTACCCTGCGATCGTTATGGAAAGCCAACATCATCGCCACAGGGTTTTTTTTTTTTTTTTTTTCAGTGAATTATCCATATCCAGGAAATTGTGGTTCTTTGGCTGTACGGTGCAGATGCGTTTTAGGGGGTAATGAGCATTCTTCAAACAATATCAATGTGCATAGGGGTCAAACTTCCTGGCTAAAATTTGATACTTATCAGTTCGTTTTGTGTATTGGGTGGTCGGAGTGATGCGTATTGTAAATCTGTGTCGGAATTTGTGTTATCTATATTATATTGTATTAATGTTATCTTAACAATGCTACCGGTATAGTCATTATGATCACGAAATATCATCACATGACTGTTATTTTGATCGACATCGTCACCAATATACTGGTGACTAAACGGGTAAAAGTTAGAGCAGAATTTTAGTATCGTAGTAGTAGGGCCTAGTTGTATACTTTTGGTAGATATCATGTTAAAAGGCTTTAATAGATGAGCAGACTTTAACACTGTTGTAATTTGTGGAATTGTGGAATCATTAAAGGTAGCAGGAGTAACGGTGTAATCCAACTCAGGACTAAATATGACTTATAACTCTTGATATGGTTGTAGTGACAGCTTCGAATGTTTGTGGTTGGTTGTAGTTTTCTTGCACAGATAGCAGAGGTGCATATTATCTTTATAAATCAATATATAAAAAGCTGGTACATTTGCATATATCAATTTCAAATATTTCACAAACAAGGAAAATGATAACAATATACATTATTTAATGATTTTATAATGATAATCTAATAACATCTTCAAAATATACTATCAGTGTTGAGTAGGGTGGGATTTCTTTCTGTGCAATTCTGCGATTTTAGCAGATAAGTTTATGTCAGTAGTGGGAGTTTTCTTCTTTTTTTTTCACGTAGAAATGTTTTCATTTTTTTCCTCTGTACCTATCATTGTTTTTTTACCTACATTCTATTTTTGATGGAATGCTTGTAATTATGAAATACGATTATGTTTTCTTCGACTTTCCTTATGGTTGATGTCTTGGCACACAACCACACACTGCATAGACACACCCATCTACTCCAACCACCTACACAATCACAATCACCGTTATCACCGCTATCATGGCTTGCATGGGAGAATGATATGGTAGCAGGTGCTGCCTCATTTTCAAAAGAGAACAAGAGAGAGAGAGAGAGAGAGAGAGAGAGAGAGAAATTTGCCTGACAAGTTTGCTCCTAGCCAATTACATGCAAGGATTTATGTAGCTTATGACAGTTCCCCCCCCCCAAAAAAAAAAAAATGACAAAACTCTTCATGAAATGCCCCAAGGATTATGTCATTGTTTATTACACGTGCTATCGTTTACGTGACCCTAGACGACCAAAACCTAACTCTAAAGAAGAAAACAAGAAAAAGAACAAAAACAAAAACAAAAACAGAGAAATATCCAGATAAATCTAGATAAAAATTCTGTTTTTAGTTATAAACGTATTGGGAGAAGGAAGAAAAGACCAATTATCGGCCTGATTATATTTTGAAATCTGAGTCAGTTACAAAACTACTTGTTTGAATTGAAATTGCATCTTTTAGTTAGTGGTGATTAATCAATGATGGGGAATTTACATACGTCATGCGAGCTTTCGTTTCTGTTCTTCAGTTCTAACAGTCTAATCAATATTTTATACCTCGACATTCTTACTTCTAACACACTATATTCAGTCCATCAACTCACAAATTCAGACTGATGTACTTTCTATATTTGGTTTATTATCGAAAAAACTGCGAGATGAACACATTCCATCATCTTCGTACAGACTTCCAGCGACAAAACAGCTGTTAACAAAAACGCTAGGTGAATATAAAAGATAATTATGTTCAAATATCACAAATGTTAATCAATTCTTTTAGCACTTTGATTTTCACACACTTTGTAATCATTCAGTTCCTTCAATGATTTATCGTCGTGCAGAATTATTACACAGCGTTAATACCCCAACATCTGTTTTCTGAATCGAATCAACACAAGGTCGGAGACGAAAAGTATTATTTCCTTATGATCCGACGTGGGGCAAGTTGATCGTGTAAATGAATGGTAGTGACCGTTTTCGACAAGTGCGTCGATAAACGCACACGGGGATTTATTGGATAACAATATAATATATCGTTACATCGCAGAGAGAGCTGTGCAATAGACAATAATATATTTCTGTCAGTGATCTGGTAGATTCTTTGACTCTTCTCGTCTTCTCTCCACAGTGTTAACAAACAATGCTCACATGTTTTGTTTTTCTTTTTCGAGTAGAAAGAAAGAAGAGAAAGAAAGCAAACGAGATAATATATACAAAAGCAGCAATAACAAGTACAAACTCTTTATCCCTTTCAAAAAATGAAAGTCTTTGCTCTCATGAAACTCGTCACGATAACAACAGTGTGCAAATAATTATATTTGTAATATTTTAACTTCCTTTCCTGATGGAAACATCAATCAATATGTATGGAATTTGGTTTGAGTACCAATTACACTTCAATTAAATTGAATTATATCAAGTTAGAATTACACTTCTTTTCTTTCACAAATTCTTTTGGATATAACAACTGCTATATTCATAATGGTATTCTATTATCATATTGATTCAGTATCTTCTAGAATAGAAGACTCAAAGATGCAGGGCATCCTCACAAACTAGCGGTGTACCTTATTTAAGCTGAGAGCTTTGACACTACACGATGGCGTAAACATTACGCTGTATTTATTTAATCCACATAGCGATGCCTTAAATAGCATAAGACAAATATACAAACGATCATTTTCAGCATCTGTATTATTTCCATGTCTTAAAGTTATTATATATTTGAACAACTTTCACACCACTTCTCATTTTGAAATTGGGGTTCACAATTCAAAATCATAAAGATGGACACTATCGCGTACACATAACATGTCAATCATACGTTTTACATTAAAATAAATGACTATAAACTAGCATTATAATGAAACGCATTTGGTATCAGACGATAAGATAAGAATTTGTATTCAAAATGCAACTTCATCAAATACGCCTGCCAGATGTACTTTAGAAAAAAAAAAATGTCTGAATTTCTTTTTTTCTTTCTTGTTTTGCAAGACATATACATATCAGGAATACGTGAAATAAAATGCCCGTGTTCAATTTGCATGTCAACTCAATATCAAAGTCAAAGGTATCTGAACAAGTTTGTTTTGATAGATGCATGTATTCAAATGTGTGATCATTTTTAGATATAACAAGGCAAATTTATTTCATAGGCAGTTTATTTTGTTCTGTACACGGCATAAACGTACGTACACTATTAAGTCTTCAACTACATGTGCTTGATTTACAAAAACAAAATATAATTACAACTAGTGACTAGTATTCTTTACAAGGTAAGGCAACTACATGTCAGGCTGGTTCTGGCTACCAGAAAATGTAAAGAACAAAGATTTCATTGCTGACATTTCAAACTTGCTTTCCGCTTTCTTGTTCAAGTTTGGATTATTTTGTGCTCGTTTTCATTAGGGAAATACCTGCGCGTATAATATCTTGCAAGTATTGAGTTGTGTAGCATACTTAGCAATTACATTGAAATGGACACATAGCTTAACTACTTTTGCTAAGTTTTGTTCCCATTTACATTCTAACTATATGATTGTTGTCAGCAATCTGAAAAGACACGACAACTCTCGACTTTATACGGCAAACTCTTAAAACGGTCAATAGTATTTCAAATTTGCCATTCATATGCATGCCTTAACGCAGAATATGGTGATGATTTTCCCTTTAAGATTAGATTAACTGGACAGTATTGCTATGACCGCGACAAATCGATATTGATAAGTGTTCGCACGGCATCTTGTTTGAAAGTAGATCACTATGAAATGGGTGTGACTGTCAACTTTCATATCCAGCCACCTGATCCCGAAATGTTGGTATTAGTGAGATAACCGGTTCCTTTAACAATGTCAACATCGTCCCGAGGGGGTGTCTTCGAAGGCGGTGCGCTCGAGTAACTGGTGCTTCGGCTGGCGTCGTCCGAAGACGCGATGCTCCGCGGAAGGGTCTCGGGCGTCCTCGGCTTGGCGGCGCTTGGTGGCGGCGCGGACTTCTCCACCGTCGCCTGCTGCGCTAGTGGTACCTTCTCGTCCACAGTGGTGACAGTCGGGTTCACCGCTGGTTCCTTGGGTGTCGGCTCAGACTTCGGCGTGGCAGCGGCGGGTGCAGGGTCTTTCTTCACTGGTTCCGGGGGCTTGGTACTTGGCTTCTTGGTGGTGGATGTTTTCTTCCCACTAGCCTGTATAGAGTGAGATAGAGATAAACAAGTATCATTTAGATATGCTAAATCAAAACAAATTGATATAATGAAGCGTTTGATCCCAAAACGAGTTCATTCTATTCTTGCCAATTTAAGATATTTGAGAATTTGTGATGCCCAAAATTGCAATAATAAGAAATAAATAATGAGGTATTTCTCATCATAGAAAATAATATTCCTTATTTTGTAACAATTAGTGACATATCACTGGAATTTAATGATAGAATTACTTTAAAATGTTTGAAAATGGCGCTTAACTCGTTTTGGAATCAAACTCTTTGATATACACAACAGGTTCTGATACTCATTGACCGGTAACAGCAATGGATAAGCGATAGCAATATGAAGCCAGGCAACATTACGGCTGAATTTAAGACAACGAAGAGAAGAAGGCAGACAAAGGACACTCATACGCAATAGAAGAGATAAAGAAAATGTAGTGCCAGGGGAATGACGTAACAAAGCCAACTCAGAGTAATGCGCCACGAGCTATGTGCATTTAAAAACTGCGCGCTCATAGGAAGACGTCAAAAACATGTACAGCATGCGGAGAGAGGTCTGGACAAACATGCATTATAATTCCGTGAGAGGATATTGTATGAGAGTAACAATATCAAGATAATTCATGTACTTTTTATTTTCTCATTTTGCTCGTAACGGTGAACATATTGAAAGGGATATAGCAATGCGCCGAGACGGTGTACATGATTTATTCTACACTAAGACGTTTTCCACAAAATGGTAATGCCATGTTTGATGAGTTAGACATGATGAATTCGTTATGCTGAAATGCTTTTATACAATACATCTAGAGAGTGACCAGTATGGTTTTTGCTGGTAATGTGGCGAGCTTGCAGCATAGATGACAATCCTGTAGTTCACACAGCTGTATTACTTGCCAAGCGCTCGGTAGTTTGACATTTGAAAACAATAATGTTGATGCAGGATAAACAACTTTAAAGTGTATGTTGGCAGAGGAGGTTTGCCGCTGAACATGATTTGGGGAGAATCGGATGGATGATACTTTGTAAAGTTTTAAAATATACATATTTTCCCTATAAACATACAGATAACAGTAATACCACAAACTGAGATGAATGTTTGTCAAAATTTACCTACGTTCCTCATTATTTATGCAGTGTACAGCAAGACACACGTCATGTATTACAATTTGACTATCCATTTAATTTTGATCTTTCCCACCGATCCTTCTGTTGTTTTATCAGTTCTTGTTCTCTTCAATGTTATCATCGTTGAAAATATTTGGTATTATTTGCGTCTTGCCCATAACGGGACTAAAAGAGACAGTCTGCGTACATATCATATCAACAGGAGAGATCATTGGACGCACAACTGCACAATGATTAATAGCATTTTCCTTGTATAATTCTGTACTTCAGAGAATAAGATTGGCAGTCATTTAAAATTCCTAAAGAGAACTAGAGTACAATCAAGCACTTTCTATGATTTAACGACTGCTTCTTTATCTTTCCTTTGAAGTTAATTGTCATAGGTCATTACAATCATACCATAGAGTTATAAAGCTTTAGTACGTCATAGCGAGTTTCATTAGTTAAACCTTCACATATATTTAAACTAGTTGTATTGTTGTATTGAGCAGCTGTACTGTATTGTACATGGCTGATTAAAGTTTTTAAATTGTTTGTAGCATATTAATTATACTGTATGTTCCTTTCTATCCCCTTTTAGTTCTCAATGCGCCTCGTAACAGCTTTACTAGATAAATGCGTTAACATTGTTTTCATTGTTAAGAATCCATAATCATCATTATCATTAATATTACTACTATTATTCCTATTAAGGATTATCCTTATTTCGGAGGGAACTGTATTGTTAAAGAGGGCATCAGGATCAGTCGCCTGTGTGTATCTACCTGGGCCAACGGAGTGGGTTTGTAGATTTGGGCCGACGGGTCTTCGTTTGACTTATACGTGGAGGATTTTCCCGACGCGTCAGTCCCGGGTTTCTTATTCAGCGGCTCGGCGAGCTCCAAGTCCCTGGCATCGGTAGTCTTGGGTCGAGATTTGGATTTACTAGACTTGCTAGAAGTGCTCTGTGGTGGGAAGCGCGGAAAACATCGACTTGGGATCAGCGGAGAGCAGGGGTTAGGAGTGAAGTGAAAGAGACAGCTTGCAGGGAGATAGAAGGGTGTGCAGACACACATGCATTATAAATGAGGGAGCTAGGGGCGCACACATACACAGATGCGGAATTTGAGAAGTTGAGGGGCTGCTTAGAAGCAAGAGGAGGCTTGGTTTAAAGAAACGTTAAACTCCCCTTCATCTGCAGTCATCATCTCAGAGCGTGACGAAAATGCTATGTATATTATATATAGAGAGAACACTCAAATAGCATGACTGGCTGCCAAGACATTGTCAAGAAACAATAATAGGAAGGAGAGGGAGAACAGATAGTCAGTGCAGTGGGAGAAGAACAGACGATAATATAACACACAGACAGCAGGCGAAATGAGCACAATTTCCAAGCGGATGCGCTCGGCATCAAAGTTTAAGGAGAACATCCACGCAGGAGAAGCCGGCATAATTGGACATGCACCTTTAAGAGATAAACCTTTTCGACGACAAAATACCACATCAACGTTCTTGTCGTTCTTGTGTAATTAAAGTGTTATGAAAAGAAAATGGACCATCATCTGCTGGCATTGACAATGGAGTATCATCTTGTTATGGTAATCAAAATGACTGAGCATTTTAGTGAGTTTAGGGTTCAGGCTACTCTAAATGTGAGGTAACCGTAGAAGACGTTAAGCTAGAACTGGTTTCAACACTATTACAGCAGTCGGCTTGTCACACATTCAAAACCACGTTTCGACTTTCTCAGGTAGCATAAAAAGAGGATATTCAAAACAATTCGCTTCTCCTTGAATAACATCAAACCTTGCCTAATTATAGCAAGAAAAGAGACACCCACAAAGTTTTCATTTTTTCATAAGCAAAATGGAAACTTGTCAATGACAATTTCACCAAATGAATCTATTATTTCGAGGTATTTCTGTTGTACTGAGATACTGAGACTCGTTATTTCGGAGCCAAATAATGCAACCAATTTTTGGTGGATTTATGGGGATTCATCATTACAGAGTGACTTGAACTGCCGGATGTCCTCTATTCTTTTAGTTTTCTAAATGCTTATTGATTCATAGGTGTGAACACGAAAAGTTGTAAAGCATTAACGTAATGAAAACCGATGATATGAATGCATGCCAATGAGAACGAATCAATGTCTGATTGGTGATCACTAAACTACTTGAGAGAGGAATAGATCCACATGTATTTACGTGTGAGATTTACCTGTTACCGGTCAAAAAAAAAGTGAAGATTTTTTAACTGAATATAGTTTATATAGTTTTTCACTCCTTTGAAGCATTCAGCTGCCCTTAATTTTTTTTTTTTTTTGTTCTTATGTATTTTTCCAGTGCGCGATATTTTTTTCTGTAATGTCTGAGGAAAGAAAGAGTATTAGGAAAAAATCCATGAAGCTTGTATATCTTAAGCAATTTTGGCAACTTTTCAGGGCAGGACCTCGTCTTAACAGACCACAAAACTCGGGGTAGCCTCCGACGGACACCCGCAGAACAATTTTACCCCGTGTCTGTTAAAGCGCATCACAGAGGTCGGGCCTCCGCGTCGCCTTGGGAGGACCTCGGGGTAAAATTTACCCTAGACCGTCTAGGGAACACTCTGGGTAGCCGACGACGGGCATCCGGGTGTGTTGTCTGTTAACACGGTTAAGACGCTCTCGGGGTAAAACCTTACCGGGTGAAGCCCGAAAACGTCACCTTGGTCGGAAGTCTCGATGGGACTAACACGCGCATTGACTGATATGAGTCGAGCGTTATCCATCGTCGAGTTCTGCTTGCAAACAATGTCGCTAATATTAGGATTTTAACTTTGTTTATTTACGAATGATATCTTTAACAAACTGTTTAAGAAACGAGAAACAAGTATTCACACGTAAACATATTCTGAAAAAAAAAAACCAGTTATTCGAGCGTCTACGTACACGCAGCTGATACATGCCGGTACTACTAGCACACAGTATATGCACAGTATACACATATATGCTACTGCAGCGTCGATGATGTGATACGCGTTGCTGATACACATTTCCCCCGTATCAGAAACAAACTGGCCAGGGGCTACTCGAGTGAATTTACTTCATACAGTAAAGTACCCGGAGAATGTTTTCGAGCAACCCCTGTCAAGACAATGCATGTATCATCACCCCATATTTTGATTATTGTCTTTTGAATGTTACCCTATCTCCGGAGGACGTCCGGAGAACTCCCTGGGAAAGCCTCACATGACGGTGTACCAGACATTGAATAGAATACACTTTTAGCGTAAACGAATATCTATTTTTTTATGACGTAGTGACAGACTTTTCCTGTAACGTACCGCATTCCAAGAGCGTACTAAAATGTTTCGGTGCCGTTTTTTGATGGTTATTCAAGCAGTCTTTGTATTGAAAGTTATCTTGATTCATGTGTGTTTCAAGATCAACTTATAACACGTCCTCTCTTTTCCCTTTCTATAATTATGCCATCAATCAGAAAGAGAATACGATGTTGTCTTTCAAAACTGTCCGTACCAATCAAAAAGCTTGATTTTTATTGGAGACTATTCGTCAGTTTATCACAGCTTATTATATTTCACGTTATGCCATATCACGTATTTAATCATATTGAATAAAATGTATGGGGTTTTTTTGTACATAAGTACTTAGGCCTACATAGCAGTAGTATTATAATCTATATTTTTGAAAAGCTAATCGAAAACTATCAATCCATTCCATTTGTGATATTGCCATACCCTTGACTTCGCATAACTGGGCTTACCTTGTTCTTGTTCTTCATGAACAAAATGATCACGATGACGGCGGCGATGACGACCATGAAGCCGACTGTAAGACCCACGGCCAATCCGACCACGTTGACACCTCCTCCAGCTGTCAAGATTAAAAGACAATTTTCAAATCTAATTGTCAGCCTTTCCACCCTACTTGCAGCAGAGCGTCTGGAGTCTACGTTTCTTTGTAACTGCTGACTTAAAAACTATGTTGGTAAAAACAACAAAGAAAAAAGCAAACCGTTTAAGAGAGCTTCCCCCCCCCCCCCCTCCCCAAACTCTGGCACTTAATTGCCAAAAAAATTGATTCTATATGAGGCAATCTAGAGATAACATTGGAGGCATATACGAGGTTTGTCAGAAAATTTCCAGGACTGGTGTCATAAAAGATTTATTTCAAACCCAAACTTCAAATTCAGAGGTTTCACCTTCAAATTAATCTATCGTGAGTATGTAACTGTGATCTTAGCTCTCTGCAGCCATCAGATTTTGTTCTACATAATTTTATAAACACATCCTCTGTTTCAGGTCGTTCAGCAATGAGCACAGCGCAACGAACAAACTTGAAGTTTCTGGTACGGTTGGGGAAAAACTCCGTCAGAAGCGCTGAGATTGCTGCAGCAAGTGTACGGAGATGAGACGATATCACACACACGTTTTTGAGTGGTGCAAAAAGTTTATGAAGGATGAGAGGTTGTGGAAGATGACCCCAAATGACCCCTCAATGACCAGGTTGAGGTCAACATTGAGCGCGTCAGGCAGATAGTGCATGGGGGTCGTCGGCTGACTGTTTGAATGGTGGCAAATAAGCTTGGTATGACTCGGGACAGTGTCTGGAAGATTCTCACTGAAGATCTGGACATGTGGAAAATCTGCGCAAAGATGGTGTCAAAACTCCTGAGTAATGACCAGAAGAATTGACGCATGCAAGTTTCATGCCCAGCTCATTTGCCATCATCAGAAGAGTCAGCCGACGATCACCATGCACCATCTAACGCGCTCAACGTTGACCTCAGTCCTGGTCATTGAGGGCCTTCCGCTCCTGGGGTCATCTTCCACGTCCTCTCATCCTTCTTTAAACCTGTTGCACACTCAAAAATGTGTGGCGACATCGTCTCATCTCCGTACACTTGCTGCAGCAATCTCAACGCTTCAGATTTCTCCAACCCTACTCGAAACTTCAAGTTTTTTCGTTGCTCTGTGCTCTGATTGCTGAACGACCTGAAACGAAGGATATGTGTACAAAATTATGTAGAAAAAAAAATCTGATGGCTGCAGAGAGGCTGCAAGGTGAAAATTCTCAGTTTGAAGTTTGGGTTTGAAATAAATCTTTTATGACACCAGTCCTGCAACTTTTCTGACAAACTGTATAACAGCGGTGTATTGAGTAGTTCAACGAAAGTGTGGCGCCAACTGTTTTGCTCTCCTATGTTTGATATTTCTTTGGTTCGTAAATAATCATGTTTTCATCTTCTAGTACAATAGCATACCTTTAGTTTTTCTTTATCAGAATTAAATCACAATTATAGGACTGTTATGGAACAAAAATCACACTGGAAATGCCCAAAAGAGTGTGTGTTTATTTAGATTTGATACTAGAGTAATATCCTTGTCATAAAGAGGCTGTGTTTAAAACGTGCTGCTCGATTGTAACATTGTGTAACGTATTAAGATAAACTGATATAAATGATTCACAAAAATATAAATAATTTAACTCATTCATACATACTATGCAATGCTGACGTGGCTAATGCAGCAAAAATGAAATCAAATATGAAATGCACAACATCACACCGACTGTATACATTTACAACAGGCAGGCTTAATTGCCCACACATTACTCATTGCTCTCTGTCAATGAGTAGCGTCTCAGTCATTCTGTGACAGGTTACACGATATCATAATCATGATGATATGATTTTTCCTGTAAATGTTGTGGCAAAAATTACACCATTTCCGCATGTCACATTTTTGTATAACGGCAGGACTGTATAAGTGCGGTTAAGTTTTACTATTTCAACCATGACAACTAAACCAGTGGTTCACGTTATACCAATCATTAGTAGACTAAACGTATTAGCACAAGTGTTACTGGACCAAAATTAGTGCCGGTGTTCCGTTGACAACTACACACAGAAGTAATTATCTAATATTGTCCGCATAATTCTTTGAATTTGAAGACAAACTTGCAATATGAAATTTGTTAGTATTAAATCCCTTTTGCAAGTCATTTTATTTCCCGGGAAAATACTGTCTTCAGATTTCATCGGTTATGACAGGGATAGCATGTCGGATGTGTTATAAGTGACAATATCGTTATGAGTGAAAATCAAACTGATGGGTAATTGTGTCATCATCCGCTTAGATCCGAGCTACTAGGTGAATGTTACAGATTGCATTGAGCATGGTGGCATGGAGAATGCAAGTCTTGTAACTCTCCGAGATATGCCACTCCCTGAAAGGTTTATCAAAGGGATGTATAGTTTTAGCTGAGATGGGGTTTCAGGTTTCAATTTTTTGTGAGATAATGAGAAACTGTTTGTGAATTATGCAAGAGCATACAAATTCAAGAGGAATTAAAACTTAGCTTGATTTGAAAAAAAAAAATCGGTTTGAAATGGCTTAGATATCCAAAAACAGATATCCGAAGAAAGGGTGGGTTCGACGTTTTATTTGGAACCACTTGTTTTACTTTGTTTGTGGATATCTCGGCCATTTCAAAACCAATTTTCATCACAGAAACTTTGAACCCCTCCAAGAATTGTATGCTCTTGGATATTCCATATAAGTGGTTTGCAATTATCTCGCAAAAAGGTAAAACCTGAATCCCCATTTCAACCAAATCAATATCTTCCCTTTAATGGATGAAACATCGGGTTCCCGTAACCAATAATCTTCATTTCAGGCCATCACATGCAGTTAGGGTTAGTTCGAATCTCGCCAGTAGTAAACATTCATGCAAGGAATGTTTTGCACCCAAAATCACTTAGATGAGAGTTACCTATTCAATTATGACAGAGGCTCCAACAACAGCAGAAGTAGAGAAGTGTTAAGAGTTGCAAGGTCTCCCTGGGAAGATTAATTATCAAAGGCGGTAGATTTCAGTGTGTTTTTATTTCTATCACAATATTTTCTTATCAAAGTTGGAATAATCATCTTTATTAGCAAGTAATGAGTGTTGCTACCTATAAGAAAAGCTCGACACCGGTGGCCCGGTGGCCCGGTGGCCCGGGGCCACCAAAAACTAGTGTCGGGCCAACAAATTTGTCTTTTGATGGCCCGACCGGGCAACTAAGATCCTAATGGGATTGTCTTTATTTCGAGCCACTGCAGACCTCTTTCGGGCCTCCAAAATTTTAGATTTAATTTAGATCTTGGTGGCCCAAACGGGCCACCATTCAAAGAAGTAATTAGTGTCGAGCCCTGCTATGAGGATGTCTATAATGAAGACCCTATAAATCTCACGGAACCACCACCTCACTCAAATGGTCATTGACGCTGAATACAAATAAGTTGCAGATGATGATGACTGGGTTAAACTTGATGCTGCGATAACGTAATCGCAATGCCCGAAAGATACCTCAATAATGTCTTGCGCATGAACACTGCTATATAGTTACTCATCATGACATAGCGTTGATATGTAATATCTAGAGTATTCTGGTGGTATACTATGATATCGCATGAAGGACACATAAATAACCGTTAGCTCTGTGATAGGCATGGAGAGTTGTGCATGGTAAAGACGAATGCCTGTTGTTAACGAAATGTGTAAGTAAGAGTGTGCTATTTACCCGAAGAGGACTCGTCTGCTGTAACTAAAGAAAAAAAAAAAATAAGTAAACTTAAAATACAGTGCACTCCGTTATAACCAACACTGTTATAACGAAATTACGGTTACACCGAAGTTGAAATTCAGGCTGCAGCATTATCTGTTCTACCTATATTTATTGTTCATTTGTTCGAGTATAAGGAAATTTCAATATAACGAAAGAAAACTGCCGGTCCCGAGGTTATAAGGGGAGTCCACTGTAAATGTCTATGACAATTATTAGGTTTGCTTTCTGATGTTTCATTTTGAAGAAAATTCTATTGAACAATTCATAACAAAGAGAATCTTATGGCTTTGTTGTGTCTCCAATCAAGAATTCTTGGAAAATGCGGAAAAAAACAAAAATGGACAAAGATTTCTTCCCAATCAAAATTGTCTCCCTTTATGTATTTAAGAATGTCTATAATTGAAAGCTAGTGATTGCAATGTTCTTTTTTAATTCTGTATTCTCAACAATATGAGAGTAATGATGTATTAAGAAAACATCACGATGAATGGACATACATGGATTTAATTACAGGAGAATGCACGCAAGTGTGTAGGTTCTATTTCCATGAGATGTCTTCGTGATTAAGGTGTTTCGGAGACAATAAGAAAGTCATGTAACATCATTCAGCGTTTTGTAAACAAGTGTAATCATTTATTATTTACAATCCAGGCATTTACCTATAAATCTCACAAACTTGTCTGTACAGTGAAGTATTCACCTTTCCTATCATAAACATCTTCAAAATGAAATATGTGCCATTATTCACTTCCGAATGTATATTACTCATTGCTAAAAATGGCTCCTTGCTAAAAATGGCAAGATAATCAACAAATTACTTCTTCTATATTACAATGATAAATTTGGCAGTGGCAGATCAACCTATTACTAATCGTTTAGACTCCATACTCAAAAATTTGAAATTATGTTTGCCTAACTAATGCCCATGGGTGAGTTGACTATTAACACAATTGGTTCTTATAGAAATAGAATAGATTCAACTATCATAATTGTTATCATGGTGATATGGACGTCTTCCTATTCATAGTCCATATGTCAGTAAGCAACAAATTATCAGACAAACTTGAAAACACATTGTATAGTGAGTATAAAAAGTCTTTGGTATTCAAACTTTAAGATAGTCATGGTTCAAATGAACTATGTATGATTTATTTACAGTGTAAGGAATGAAAACATGACAACCATTCTTAGTGTATCATAATATACTCTATCGTGCATATTATCTCCTATCTTTCTATAATAAAGCACTTCAAACATACTGAGCTAAAAACATTTTTATGTCACTGGACCCATATAGAAATCTTTCGTTGTACATCCTTGCCCTCCTGCTAGTCAAGTAGTTTCAAAAACTAGGTTGATCAGGCACTCCGCTACTTTACGCTTACAATGGTGAGAACTTCCAAATTTGTTTGTTTTGTTTTTTTTCGGCAGGTCATTGTCCTTAGGTCAAATGACACGCACTGAATTAAAAGGACCTTTATTGAAAGATGGCACTAGAGCAATATGGTTCATTGTACATAACCTAGTTCCAAGTTTCTAAAAGCAAGTTGATGAGGCACTCTACTAATACGTGTAATTGAATATCAACACAAAACTTTAGTCTCTTTAGCAACTCGCTGTTCAAATTTTCCGAGCTACTAGAACACAATGAAACACGTCAACCAGACGTGGGCAATAACCATTTCGCTGAACGGACTCTTCATACTCCTTAACGTAAAATTCGCTTCTTGATATGCAAAAGCAATGAATGCTCCAAGTGACAGGCTGAAACCCTGCGTCAGTATAAGGGTGAGAAGATGTATCTTCTACCAATTCAATATAGATTTTAGTTCTCTTTCAATAGAACACAAAATAACATTATATGCATATGAGATGAGAATAGAGTGAAATAGATTACCAAGAAACAAAGTGTAGATTTGATAAAGCATTTCAAGCAATCAACTTCCGTTGATATTCCTATTCCATTATTTCAATACAGTATCCAATGCCAATCGTAGTTCGGATCGTTAATATTGTTTCTTAGACAATAAATCTTGTTCTTTTTTTCTTCTCAAACAACAAATATATAAAAAAGACTGCATATTAAGGTTAAAGATTATGACATAAGACATACCATTCACATACCCGTAAATCATAAGAGGGCACGTTTCTTTACGATCAAAGCATAGACCAAGCACAATCATCGTCAAAAGCCACATCAAAGCATTGAGAACAGAATTATTGATGTAATAAGATTTAAAAAGACAAGGATGTTCCATTTCAAAAAGCATATTGTCAACTGTGATGGAGGTTTCCCGACATGTTCCATATCTTTATATATCATAGCCAAACAGAAATGGAATAGACAGTAATATGGTAATAAGCTCTGAACAATATGATACATACACTAATGTCTAGTGATGGCATGATAAATGTATGTGATGATGATGATATGTGTAAAAATGTCCCTGTGTTGAAAAGAATAAGGTGTACAAAAAAACATTTCCTATTACTTGTAATTGCACTTGTACTCTAAATATTTGTAAGGCAATAGTAATGTCAATTCTATATTTTGTCCCGCTACTAGATTATCATCACGCTACCATTTAAAACAAGGCCTACGTAATGTCCATTAGTTTATTGGAATTGTATGCATCTCTTTGTAACGGAATTTCTTATTACCAGACTGCCTTCCCAGAACTTACCGAGCAATTTATGCATCTCAACGGGTTTCTAGTGGTTGAAAGCATTTAGAAGAAAAGTGGATTAACTCTAAAGGTCCGTGTGGGAAATTTGAATGAATTTGAATGAGTAATAACCTGAAGATACATCACCATTGGAAGCAGCCTATATTGGTTCCAATTAGTCACGAAAATGTAAAAAGTTACAGTATCGACCGAAAATAAGTTGAGTTTCCTCCAAATTCTCGCACCTATATGGATTTCAAATGGATGTGTCAGCTTTTGGTCCAAACTTATGTTATGCGGCCTAGGTATTTCGTGGAGGACATAATCTGATTCATTGCTATTGCCGTTGCTGTATGGTAAAAGGACACAAATACGTCAAAGAATATTCTACAAGGCTTTCTACAAATATGGTGTCTCGTTCGATGGTGGCGGTGTCTTCGACGGCACGCTGCTTGCGTCCATTTTCTCGATATCCTTGGAGTCGTTGATGTCGTAGTCCATTCCCCAGTTGATCTCGGCGTTCTTGTCGGTGACGTGTGGTCTGTGTTAGGAGGAAGGGGAGCAGACGAGAGACGGGAATGGCGGGAAAATGGACAGAATGCTGCGGTACTCGTGTATTAGTGAGAGGAGGAACGGTGGATGGTGTTCACGTATGAATGTAACAACTACAGGCAAACACATGCACATATACACAGACATACACGGTCACACAGCGGAATCTTTCATGTTCAGTAAGACTCGCATAAATCTACGATAAGACCTTTACTCCAGAATTACGGTATGACTGAAAAAAAAAAATACTTATTCATCAAAACCATGAATTAAAATGATCCAGGCAAAAGAAGGAGTATAATTATTGTAACAGCTATTATCGCCACTGCTAATCAGTCGACTAGACGTGACATCTTATATTCCTGAGATACGACACCTAATTCTTTGGTTCACGATTATTTCTAACTTCCCATTTACCCCTTTAGAGCAGCATCAATCTTTATCAAGTTAATCTTTAAGCATTAAGCCACATGAGGCACTGGGTACCATCTTGGTTTTGTAACTCTTTCCTTCTCATCTTGTACCAGATTTCGATCAACTTCCCCATTTCATGATAACCATCATTTGCCGATCATCTCAATCATTCCTCTGTAGAATACATCCCAGTCTTTTTTTCTTAAATTTCATCCATTTCGATTGTACTTGATCTCCACTCGGAAACTACAAATTGTGTCTCCAAACAACATACATATTATTCTTCGTACATTTCCTTCCACTGAACAAAAAGCAGCTATCTTCTCTTCAAATAATTAACAGTGGGATACCCTACAGAAAAAAAAAAAGAAGATCTTTGTAGATCCCCCTCTTTTCTTGTTTTTGCTCTCGTGTTCCAAAAATGATGAAAAGCTTTTATACAAAATACTGACGACATAAATAGATGATGAAAGTTTTTTTTTTTTTTTTTTTTTAATCTGAAGATAGAAGACCACTCACCCTTTTTCAAGGTTGGTCGATCCGTACTGCCAATATTTGTAGAATACGAGAGCGCCGACGACTAGGAGAACGATTAGTAATGTGCCGAAAACCACGGAGAGGGCAATGGCCAGAGTGTTCGGGCCACTGCCGGATGGTTCTCCGGGTACTGTTTGGGCGGCGAGAAAGGGGACAGAGAAAGCTAAAATCAACGGAGTGGGGTTAGTTCTTTGTCCGGAAGAAGAGAAGAGGGAAGCAGGTGTGGGGTGGTGTCAGGAGAAACAGCGATGACAGCAGATGAAAAATGACAGCTTTCATAAATGCTCGGAATCACTCCCGGTCTAGTCAGATTTGGAGATTCATTGGGTGACCACTCAGTGGAATGGCGCCAGTAACCATGATAGAGAAAATGCATTTCATGTGAAGTGAAGGATGGCGTCACACCTTTATAAACGCTGTGCATACTTATAAACAAGGTGTTTTTGCAAGTACCGTTTTATGTTAAACCATGCTTTCATACTGTGGTATAGTCACTGAACAGAATCAAAATGTTCCGTCAAAGCAAGGAGAAAGACACTATTACTTTTGTTGTTTTATATTCCGCCGTTTGACCCTCGACCCAATACTCGCGCATAACTCAAGAAGTCATTCTCATTTTCACACAGACGCCAGTCAATAAATGTATAGATATCCCTTCTAAATTGTTTCGCGCAAAAAATTTCGTCCAAAAGTTACGCAATTTTGAGGAGGGGAGTTTATTTCTTTTTGTTGTGTATTCATAATAATCGCAGCGAATTTGCCATGATTGCTAACCGCCACTCAAATATAAGTTTGCTGTCTTTCAGGCAATATTGACTGAAATTGAATAATTTTTATATCGAATTCTGAGAATGGTCAAAAGCAGCATTCGATATCTCGGGGGAATGAAATGAGAGGAACTATACATGCATTTAATGGCTGTGACGGCTGAAACAACAAGACCGTGATACGTGTTTCTGTTTATTATCTTTTTTTATATTGTGTCCTCAAACATATTCCTCAAGTTCACTTCAAGCAAGTCTTATTTCTCGATCTTCACAAGTGTTGGTGACCTACGCAAAAAGGGTCTGTTTCGTGGTTCGTGTTGCAAACGATGCAAATTTCAAAAAGAAAAAAAGGAAAAAGAAATTAAGATTTTGACGCTCAGAAAATTCTCTCTCTCCCTATTCTCTCTCTCTCTCTCTCTCTCTCCCTCTCTCTATTCTCTTCTCGGCCTCTGTAATATGTAAATTGTGTATTTATTTTATCTATGATTATTTAAAAATATATGAAGAGTTTGTTCGCAAAAAACCGATAAGTCCATTTTTGAAGATTTTGAAGTATGGTCTCTGTCATAAAGTACAAAATAATACCTTTTAAATGATATATTGGTCACTACATATAAAGGTACATTTTTGAAGTTATGGTCAAAAGAAGCAAAAATTTTCTAATTATTCTCTTTATTTTTCTTGACCTTTAATCGCAAATATCTCCATTTGGCAAATATGGACTTATCGGTTTTTGCCGATTCATTTTTCGTTGATGTTCATGTTTAATTTTTCCATCCTGAATTGTCGATCTATTGTGATAGTTTGTCGCAGATCAAGATAAAAGAAAACCACACAACATTCATCATGTTCACCATGTGGTCTCTGAGGGTTCGTAATTCCCGATAAGTTCAACATATACCACAATCATTATTGCGGCAGCCAGTGGGTCATGCCATTGTTCTAGAACATGAAAAAATAGTGGTGTCGCGTTATCCAAACATTATCCCCCGTGTTCACTCGTTACCTTTATAGTGTCAGGTTTATAGCACGCTGTTATATTTTTGACATGAATTCAATAACCTTTACGCAGGCTGTTACAAAGTTCGTATCAATGTTTGATATATATTCCTGTGCTGTGTGCTATCTATGGACGTGCTGTTTGTTGGAAAAGCACGAACGGGCTGATGAAATAAATGCAACAAAATTCAGCGTTTTAATGCATAATAATCATCCCACTGCCATGCCACAAGCCACTTCTAATGCAACATCGTGAACATACATATCTGTAATTATACTTTATTCTTCAGGATTTCATGAATTTCGTCCACCATTTGGCTTCTATAATCGTGCAGCGTGTACACGTCATTTCCGTTTGAACTTTTACACTTACTGATGCAAGATGGCGTCTCACTGGACCACTGCCCGTTGAGACACTCGGACTGCCCGGATCCACTTAGGGAGAATCCGTCGTCGCAGCCGAACCTTGCTACTTGGCCCGTCTCATCCAGCGTGATGGACCCGTTATTTGGCGAATCGAGGTGGCCACACACTGATTCTGCACAAAGAACAAGAAACATGACAAAGACATTGAGACACAGGAAGAACTTCATGTAGCACTATCTGCTACAGCCTACGTGTAGCGTTAAGTGTTTGTGACCTTAGTACACGCAGACGCACGAGCGGAAAATTCATTGCGCATGCCTACCCAGAAGATGAGTTTGATTATAATATGTATTGCAGGGAGTAGTATAGGCGGAATAACAGCGATACTGCCGCAAACAGTTATGTTCTGTTTTTTGTTTTGTTTTGTATTCTTTGCTCATGTTTCACATTTTCCTATCTCTCAGAGACATAAGCACTTGAAATTATAATAGTCATAACACAGTCGACCTTGCTTTAATAGGTCGACCTCACGCGAGCTGAATATCATCATTGAACGATATTGTTAATTCAAAATGTCTAAATTAAAATTGTGTGCGTAAATAGCTGTTACATGTTATCGACTATACTGCGCAATGAATAGGGCCTAGAGTAGAAATCAAGGGAGTTATTACACAATAGCATCATATAAGAATACTACATGACATAATTCACAATGAAATTCGTTGTCTCTTTTCTCTTTGTTTTTCGTTTGGTCGTTTTGTTTTAGCAGCAGTTCAGTGGTTTGTTTGTTTGTTTGTTTGCAAGCGACCATTTTTACCTCTGCATTCATTTCCTTCTTCGGTTCCAGTCCATCCCAGAGTGCCGTCCTCTCGCATCTCACACCTCCTCACCACCGAACCTGTCAGGATGAGGTTGCCAAGGCAACCGAAGACAAGCTCCGCATCTTCGAAGTACAAGTTGGTCGGGTCTGATGGAGTCCTCGTACCATTCAGTGGAGTTGGCATATTAGGGCACGCATCTCCTGCGGATAGAATACGTATAATTATGAGTACGTATATGAAACGGTCTCTATTTCATGTTTTAGTCTGAAATTATCAAAGTAAACAAACAAGTTAGGAGATTAGAATTATCAATATTACACGATATCAGAAGTCTCAGCATAATCAGAAGCAAATATTACCGAGTCTACGAGAAGGGTCTCATAAAAAAAAAAAAAAAAAAAAATGTTGTAGCAACAACTCTTGCTGGAATGTCAATTGTCATGGAAACAACGAGTGTCAAGTTTCCCGATTGGCTGTTTGTATGGGAAGTTGTAGTACAAGCAAAAGTTTCTATCCAAACATCTTTTATGAAATGGGGCCTCACATCTTTTGAATCTAATTGGCAAATATTGTAAAGGATCTTAAAAAGGGATGGTACAGTATTGGTGGAGATGAGAATTGGGCTTTTAACATTTTGCGAGATACCAAGAAAACACTTATGATATAGTACAGAGCATACCATTTTAAGAGGAATTCAAAGTTTATTTGATGAAAATCGGGTTTGGAATGACTGAAACATCCAAAAACAAAGTAAAACAAAGCAATCTTAATAAAGTGTGGCTCCCACACTTTATTAGAATCGTTCTTTTTGGACATCTCAGCCATTTCAAAACCAATTTTCATCAAATAAACATTGAATTCGTCATAGAATTACATGCTCTTTCATATTTCACAAGAGGTTTCCCATTATCTCATCAAAAAATATTAGAAACCTGAAATTAGGTCTCAACCAAATCTGTACGATCCCTTTAAGCTATAAACTGTCCTCATTTACCAATCGTACCAATCGCAATCAGAAGCAAGACAATTTCATTACCATTATTGCTCGTAATTTTACGTCCAAGAAATATTTTGCACTCGGCACTCAACATATAACTCCAGAATTTTATCCTCGTGGTCAAAACTATATAATCATGGTAATAGCAGTTCTTTGAATGAACGAACGAATGGTCCAGCTGTTGAAAAGGACAAGCAACCAATCAAAACGCAGAATTCAATCAAGCACAACTGTTTCGTGACCACGTGGTAGAAATTTGCATACACATGACGTATAGTACAAAGTGCTCCTGCTCACGTTTCTGAATGGTGTCGTAGCTGGTTTGGAATGCCGTGTACGTCTGGTACGTAGCATCAGCCAGGGAGGGGTCAAGGGATACGGTGTAGTCGAACAAGCACTGTTCGACATCGTAGCACTGGTCGTAGCTGTAGAGGTCGATTCCGAGCGCGGGCACGAAGGAATTGTTATGGTAGGAGCTGTGTTCATTGTTCCTCGTGTAGTAAAATAGCTGATAATCCTCTTCGATTTCCCCTTGGAGAGTACAAGTAAGATATTCAGGGATGAGAGGGGAGACAAATTTTATCTATAAATAATAGTTGTAAAAGCAAGCGATTATCAAGCAGAGGAATGAAGGTTGAGCTGTGAGTGTTTCTTCAATTTTCCCCCTCTTATCTCTTTGCGACATGTTCGTTAATATCATAGATCAGGGCCTCGTTTTATCAAAAGATAAAATTGATTTTAGATTTCCTTACTACGCAGGTTGCCATAGACTTATAGTTGAAATCAACTATATAATCAATTCTAACTCTTCATAAAACAGGGTCCAGCACTTGCATATCTTAAAATTTCATTTGTAGAAGGAGATAAATGAAGAAAGCTCACACCTCAAGAATAGTAGTACTTTCTTTGCGAGTGTGTTAGGATCGGCATTTTCAGTTGATGTTTTTGGAACCTATATACACACAGTGCTCGAAAAGACCTTTCTGCATCGAATATCTTAATTAGGGTTTCGGGGTGATGAGACGTATTAGATGAAGCATTGTCGAGTGATTCATCGGTTCGTGTGACCGGCGACGAATATGAACCAGCCTGGATAGTAAGCATGGTAACCTTCCAATCAAACTATGAATGATAGAGCTAGAGCATGCTGAAGGCTATTGAATAATAAAATGTGGGACCCTCCATTTCCATTCCACTCCTTATCTAATTTGTACTATGCATATGTATACAGTGTATATAAAAAATATATAATTATGTTTTCTTGATTTGTTACTTTAATCACATGTACTTTGTTAATCTACGTTTTTGTAATTATTACACAGCTTATACATTGTATATGATTTTTTCTGTTTATTTGATGGGAATGAAAATAAATTTGAACCTTAAACTTTGAAGGAAAAAAAAAAGGTCTTTTACTTATATAAAATGCCATAACTTATGGACATAGACTTCTCCTTTTTCTTCTTCTGTATTTTGGGTGATTCTTTTTTTTTTTTTGCATTGTTTGTGCAACTAAGTGACGTCACATAGGGAACTTACAAGTGAGGCCGAAATCGTGGATCTCTTGGTCGGTAGGGTTGTCACCAAGGACTGTGCCGTCACGTCTCGTCAGGTCGTTGTCAGCGTTCCCGTCCATGTTGCCAAGTAGTCCATGTAAATTGTTGGACTGTGTGAAAAAGGGGGGGGGGATAAAATAATGATCAATATTACAGACAAACAATAACATAGTCTCTTCAATAACACCCCTCCATCATCGAATTCGTGTTTCAGTCCATGTTGCCAATTTGGCCCCCTAGTTAACTCCAAAATGATTCTGTTTAAAGAGCTCAAAGAGAATAAATTGATCAGTCCATATCATACTCGGATGATGTCAAAACTTTTTATTCTTATTCTATCTCCAAATTCACTGATGCCTTTCCTATTCTGTCCTTCTCTCTTTCATTCTCTCTCTCTTTCTCTCTGTCTGTCTCTCTCTCTCTGTACCATTTCCTTTGTATTGTTGTATCTGTTTAGTTCTTTTTGTTTATTTTTTTTTCATATTCATCATCTGTCCCTACTGATCAATATTTATATTGAAAGTGTAGTTTGTTTGTTTTTGCAGTTAATTATCGTCTTTATAATTATAGGCCTACTATTGTATGCTGAAAAGCCGTAACGTATTGACTAACACGGTTGTACTACTTAAGCCATGTAAGTAAGGAAAACTGAAAAAAAAAATGGCAGCGTAAATCTATTACATATGAAGACCTGAATGTAAGAACGACCCAAGTCCAATTTTTGGCCAAATTCAGTTTGACATGGGACATTGTAGCTTATGCATGGACTCATCTTGTGTATAAATGATAAATCCTAATTACCCCCGGAAGTGCCTGAAATGAATGAGTTAATGCTTATATGAATGTGAGAATGAAGGACTTGGGTCATTCTTACATTCATATTATAGCGCCCTCTCTCATCCTTCTCTCATCTCTATAGCAGAATATCATGTATATGAATCAAAGAACGACCCAAGTCCATATGATTCAAAGAACGACCCAAGTCCATCACACAAATAATGGCCTTTCCACAATTAATGTAAATGTTAATTGTCACAATAATATATGTTCTAATTTGTATATACAATGTTGCCTTCCCATCACAGTTAAATAGAGTATTATTGGACAAATAAAAAAAGACATGAAGTTTTTTTAAGTTTACTCAAAATGGTCTTCCATGGACTTGGGTCGTTCTTATATTCAGATACTCATATGTCTAACTTATTCGGCAATTCAGGTTCGTATCTGCGTACGTTTAGCGTTGATGGTAGGATTGGTCGCACGGCCAGCATGCCTTCTCTGTAGGAGACGTAGATTCCGATGCCAGTCGTTTTGAACATTGCAATGGCCCCGATGATCTCTACGTTTCGCTCGAATTCGGTTGCACCGACAGAGCAGCCTGGGAAACAAGCGAAGACAAGTCTATGAAGTTCGATATCTCCCGAAATATGAATTCTACAAAGTCCTGCCTCTTCAAGAATTTGATTTCACAAATGTAGGTAAATGAATAAACAGTTTACATGAACATAACTCCCATGTTGGTGCAATGTATTAAATATCATATTTTGAAGACTATTCATTTTCATTCAACAAGGCCATATAAATTATGTTGGCTTATAAGACGAGTATTATTCTTAATCTCTCATCATGTTTCAACGTCGTTGCAATATATCAAACCGATATTCACGTATCTGGCTATCTTTCATGTTTTTTAAAGCTTTGTCTTAAATGTGGCTTATTGTAACATTGTTTAACTCCATTACTTAAAGTTGTCGGCATATGAAACCTTGCTCATTAAATCAATCGACACATTTCCGGCCTATCATTATGTGATATCAACCAGCAGAATTAATACATGTAGGTACAAAAACGGAACAGATGGAGGAACAAAAGTAAAGAATTTAGACGAAACATCAGAAAGGGTGCGAGAGAAAAAGAGGTAGAGGTAAGGGGAGGAAGGCGTGTCCCAATCAAATCCTGACGTCATAATAGAGCACTGCGCTACCTTGGAGGTCGTAGAGCGTCTGCTGTGAGAAGGAGACCTTGCTGAACGTGGATGTCTCGCCCGGAGGTCTGCGGTAGATGGACATCCCGTTGTTCGGGCTGGCCTCCATAAAGATCACGTCCGAGTCCTCCGCTTGCATGGCCACTGCGGAAAGCTGCGTGACGTCAATCGGGTTGCCTGGTAGCACGGACAAAGCGAGCGCAGCGACCATCCAAATTAGTTGTGTGTTTGTTTGGGTTATTTTTTTATATATCAATGACAATTATGATTACATGATATTTCAGTTTGCTGCGTTTACTGTTTCTGATTAAATGGGATCTATCTCATGTCAGGAAAAAAAAAATGTTTCGCCAGACAATACACAACAACGTACACGCTGTGAGCACCTTCAAAGACTGGTTTCCTTTGTAAGTATGGAGCAATTATTTCTTTACTGTTTTTGTTTGTTTATTTGAAGAGTTTGTTTGCAAAAACCGAAAAGTCCATTTTTGAAGATTTTGAAGTACGGTATCTGTAATGAAGTACAAAATAATACCTTTTAAATGATATATTGGTCACTACATATAAAGGTACATTTTTGAAGTTAGGGTCAAAAGAAGCATTTTTTTTTTATTCTCTTTATTTTTCTTGACCTTTAATCGCAAATATCTCCATTTGGCAAATATGGACTTATCGGTTTTTGCAAACAAACTCTTCATTTGTTTGTTTGTGCTTCTCTGTCACTGAGACACTATTTCGCAAGAAATTCAAACTCAAATAAATACAGTGAAATACGAGAATAACGTTTAGCAACTAAAATGTATCGCATGGAACATTTTTTGTAGCAATATTATAGTGTATGTTCACCGAAATTAGAATACCTTCGGTCATAACCTGATTAGTTTAGCATCTTCAATCGTACGATTAATGCTTATTGACCGCAAAGAGGTACTCCATTAAACCTAGTGTTCACCCAGTGTGTTAAAATCAATCGGTGAGTGTCGACCTGACTTTACTCTAAATGTTCAGCGACACGATAAGACATATCACAACAGCGTTGCAAAAAGAACATTGTAAGGAAGGGTTATAACTGGTATGTTTTTCACTAGAAGGCGATTACACTCTTACCATTGACGTTCTGCGATCGCACCTGCCGACCCTGAAGCTCGAAGCTGAACGCCCCAGTGGAGGACGAGGCATACCTAAGGAGGGTGAACTCGCCTAGACCGTTGAACGTGTAGTTGAATCGATCCATCGTAATGTAGTGGGGATCGCCAAATGACAAAGCTGTTCAAAAACAAAACAAAACAGTAACAAAACAAATAAGACAATAAACAATGACGACATTGCCGTCTAAAGCCTTCCTCCCCCATCGTTCGTTATTAGGCCCTACTCCATTATTTTGTGGTGTTCCGTACAGATATTATTAATACTATCTCTATGCTGTACTGCAACACTTCTTAATTTCTGTGATGTAAGACCAAAATCCCCAACACACAAAATTACTTGGTTGGTAAAAATGAGGAATAGGTCAGAAGGCATTATTATAGTAACATATCGTTGTCACATTAAAATGGTATCAGAGATAGGATTTTGGGTAGTAAAGATTTCTCTTACCAATGTTTGGGGGCTCGTAGCCACTGCAGTCCGTGGTAGGCCTTCGTGTGCGGTATTCGTAGCACTGCGTCTCCGTGGCCCACTCGCAGCAGAACTCCTTGGCGATCAGGTCGTTGGTCCAGTGGGACAACTCGGGCACCAGGTCGGCCTGCATGTACGGGCTTGCTCCCCGGATGTGCGAGCGGGCAGACATCCCAGCATCCTTGGTGTTTCCGGCGTACATCAGCAGGCCGTTCTCGTCGTAGCAACAGTTCGTCCCCGCTCCTTCATTCCTAATCAGAGAAATCGAGAGATAGAGACAGAGAGTGTGAGCCAGAGAAAAGATGAGGAGAACTAAAAATTGTGCCTAAGGGACCTAAACAGCCATCGAGCTAGACACTGTGTACAAGGCCCATGAAATGAATAGGTCCCGCGAGCTATACGGTCAACCAGATTGACACTAGGCAAACAAGGCCCATAGGCTCGAGACAAGGAAAATAAGGCCACGAGCAAACAAGCCCATGAAACCGGCATTACGTGAAGAGGCTTACTGTTCGCTGCAGCGTCGGTCTCGGGGTCTCATTTGGCTTGTGTCGAGCTGGTGTGCCGTTTTTGCCTAGTGTCGAGCTCGTGGGCTGTGTGACTCATGGGCTTTATGACTCATGGACCTTTTTCAAAATGAAAGCATTCGAAGATGTCAGCTAAATTTAACATAGTGATTATTTCTTCTTATAATTTATTTTACTTTGTTAAGTTGCTCGAGTATGACGCTTAGAGTATAATTGGGCAATAAGACATTGATATTCAGTACTCTCCATCTACTTATGGAGAAAAAAAGATCTGGTGATGAACTGGATTACAATGAAATTGCAAAAAAAAAAAAAAGCAGTCTCAACATCACTGTTATATTATTGATAATAGAGAGACTCAAATCAGAGCTCGATTAGGAAAAATGGTCAATCATTCATTAATCTGTTCATACTTACGAGGCGTAGGAGCTGACGATGCAGTACTGGGCTTCACCATGGCCTTCACAGTCCGACGTTTCACCATTTTCAAAGCAGTCGATGTCGACCACGAAGGCACCAATGTCTTCCCTAGCTTGTTCGACGTCACATGGGCAGGCTGGTAAGCCCTGTGGTGCGGCAGATATTAGGAAAAATTGCACAGTTTTTGATCACTACAGATCTAGCTCCTACTCTTATTCACAGGAAACACACACACACACACACATTCATGGTTCAAAAACTGTTTTAAATCTATTAACAGTTAAAATATCAGTGCCAACAGCCGCTTTATAAAAATAATATTATTTTCTTCAGAAGTCTATCCTTTCCAAATAGGAAAAATGCCGCTTCTTCAATGGAATTTCAACATAACAATTCAATGGATTCAGAAATTTTCCAGCCATGGCACCACGTTCACACGGATATTTGAGAATATGATAATGCCACAGTTGTGAAAATGGCAGAGCAAGCTCAGTAGTTATTGTCTCAAAAATACTGCACGTCTTTAATTTATTGTGTATTATTTTAGCACACATGATATCATGACAAACTAAAATCGAAATGAAACTGAATTCAAAATAAGATCCAAATCTAAAATTCAAACCCAAACTCCAAGTTTGAAACTCATTCTAACAAAAACAAAATCCTAAACTGAAACTCAAGGCCAAACTCAAATTCAAAACTCATGCAAAATACAATACTCAGACTCAAATCTAAGCCCAAACGCAACCCCTATTCAAACCTTGAACTCAAGCTCAAACTAAAAACCCATAAACAAACCCAACCTCAGACTCAAATCTAAGCCCAAACTTGACCCAAATTCAAACTCAAATTCAAAACAGAGGCAAACATAAGTTCAAATATACGTTTTGAAACGTTGTTCCTTTGCTGTCATCTTCTGTGATCCAATCGCTGCATTTTTCCACGGCCCACTGCTCAGGGGCGTCCTGGTAGTCTTGCTCCAAGAGGTAGCCCAGAGTGTGGATGTCGCTCCAGAGAACTCGCCTCACACTGCAATGTGACCAAGAGATGCAACATATTGTATACCAGTTCTTTTCTTTATTGAAGAGATCATTTTTTTAGGATTAAATATTGTCTGTTTGTTTTTGTTGTTTTTTGTCTAAGAGAGATGATTGTATTGAGGCATACGAGATGTCTTTGGACATTAACCCTTTGTGTGACAGATTAATCTTCTGTCCGTTGCTATGCGCTATGTGTGTGAAGTTTGCGCACATTTAACTTATTGGCATAGAAAGGATTTAGAGAAGAAATGCACCTACATAGACACACAAAAAAAAGAACCATTATATCCAGACGTTGTATATCATTACCACTCGCCACATGGATTATTACAGAATGCTAATTTCACAAATTGGCATGCCCTATCAATTTGTTATTGTTTTCTTACTACTTCTACCATTGCGTCTTAAATTATACAGCGGAATATGACTTCTACATCGACATGTTTTCAATATGAAAAAAAAAAAATAAATATGTTGAGTATGTTTTTACAAAACGATGATTGTCACCCTCTCCCACACCCCCCCCCCCCCAAAAAAAGGAAAACGTCAATGAATTAAATGGTTATTGGATTCTCATCTTTGCCATAGTTACCGTTAAAGTGAACAAACAATATGATGATCAAATGTTTTTGTACCTATAATGATGTCTTTACGTTCTGGTAGGTATAAACTGTTATCCCTACTAGTATAGGCAGTTACGTAAATAAGACAGGAGAAAGGTCAACGAACTCTGCTGAGGTAGCGGTCATTTTGATGACGCCAAACGCGTTTTCTGATGTCACCCCGCTCTGAGCCGTCGGCTCGAAATTTAACTGGCCGTCCTGGAAACCGGTGTTGTTTGAGATGACATAGACGGTCTCCCAGCGCGGACCGGCGCTTCCGTCCTCGCGATAGGCCAGGACGCTCGCGGTCAGCATGTCGTTGGCGCCAAAACTGGTGGTGTCGGGGGTCCACGTGATCCTTAATGAGTTGCCTGCTGTCCGCCACGAACTGGAAGTTGAGTCTTGTCGCGTGATGGTAGGGGTCACTCTAGCGCTCTCGACTGTCGGGCAGAAGTCATATCAATATTTGGTGAATAATTACCAATTTCTTTATTGACTTCAATCCCTAAAATTCTTGAAAGGTTAGTTTACACGCGATTATTGAAATTTCTCACAAATCATAATATTTTCTCAGATTCTCAGTTCGGTTTCAGAAAACATTATAACACAACCCATGCTTTACTTACTTTTATAGACAAGGTAGCTCATGCTATAGATTTGAGCATACAATTGGAGTTTTTCTTGATTTTTCTAAAGCTTTCGATACGATAGATCACGAAATTTTATTTTCTAAACTGTGTCATTATGGAATTCGCGGGACACCTCTCGAATGGTTTAAGAGTTACTTAACCGATAGAAAGCAATTTGTTAACATTAACGGCTATGATTCGCAGTTAAAATCTATTTCATGTGGAGTCCCACAGGGCTCCCTCTTGGGCCCACTTTTATTTATCTTATACATAAACGACCTTCAAAAATCATCGCCAATTTTATCATTTATTTGTTTTGCTGATGACACAAGTTTGTTTTGTTCTCATCGAGACCCCAATACATTAATTGATATGATGAATACTGAGGCTAGGTCTGTGCAATCCTGGATTTATGCAAACAAATTATCCCTGAATATAGAAAAAAAAAAACTTATTTTATGGTATTCAGTAATTCTTTGAATGTTGTTCCACATGAGATCAAAATAAATGATATATGTTTAACGCAGGTCAATAACGTAAAGTTTTTAGGGCTTTGGATTGACCGAGAATTATCCTGGAAAACTCATATTAATTTTGTAAGTAAAATTTTGTCCAGAAATACTGGAATTTTAAATAAGCTTAAACATTTGTTCCCTGTTTATATTTTGCAGAGTTATATTCTTCTTTAATATCTCCACACTTTAATTATGGAATTTTGGCGTGGGGAAATGCAATTAATTTACTATTAGATTCCCTTCTTCGTATTCAGAAGCGTGCAATAAGAATTATAAACCACGCCGGATATTTTGCTCATACCAACTGTTTTTTCATCAAAACAGAATTCTGAAAATTCCAGACCTATTTTATTAAAATCTTGGAATTTTCATGTATAAACTAACAACTAATGAATTACCATCTGTTTTTATCCACATGTTCAAAAGAAATCGCTCTATTCATTGCTACCCCACTCGTCAGAGTGACGCTTATCACCTTCCCCGTACTCGCACTATTTTTGCAAAGAAAACAATTATGTTTACTGGACCCAGATACTGGAATGACCTCTCTCAAGATATTACTTCTTCCTTATCTCTATTCACCTTCAAACGCAAACTAAAACGGCTATTACTTAGTGGATACACACTACCCGGCTCTTAGCAACATTTTTTTTTTGATACCCCCAGTCTTTTGTCTTTGTCCGCAGCTCCAAGTCATTTAACGATACCGTTATGGCACTTTTTTTTTGTAAACACGGCGAAATATGTATAGTCTCGTTTAAGCGATACTAAAGTATTCATGTGGCTCGATAGTTCGTTCTTAATACTGATTTTGCACTGGTTCAATTTAAGTTGTTCGAGATAAACATGTCCGTTCTCCGTATAATTTCACGCCTATAAATTCGGGAACCTACAGTTTTTACAAGCATCACTGCTTTTATGTAGGCCCCATCATATTTCTGACATTGATTTGTGATATCCTCAGATGATAATGACCATTTATATTTGTGTGTAATGTTTGTTTGTCTTTTTTTTTTCAAGCATAAGATATGGTTGTATATATTTTGTACTTTTGTTTTATTGTCAATCACTTTGTAATCCCATCACTGAGAAAGTGGATATATGAAATAAACTTGAAACTTGAAACTTGAATATTAGAGAAAAATGCGTCAAAAATATAGATATAACGCTGCAGATTTAAAGTACGCCACGAAAAAAGAAAGGCACAAATGTTTTGCTTTGTAATCAATACACACAGGTAGAATAATAACACAAACTGAATGATGACACTCTGTCATAACCAAAGTGATAGATGTATTTTTCAACACTATCCATAATTAAATAAATCACAGCACTCAACGTAATTATTACATATTTTAATTATCCCATCATGATGCAAATTTTTAACTCTTAATCTAGATGTTTAAACAGCATTGAACCATACGGCCCCTTCTGTGGGCGAGAGGGCGTGGCAAAGGGGTAATACGTACTTAGTGAATATGATGCCGATTTCCCGCCGGTAAGGTCTGCCCCGTGCTCGATGACCACCACCTCGACTTCGCCGACCAGGAAGAAGGGCATGGGGACGCAGTAGGCCTCTTCGTTGGACACGACGGTGGCGTTGACGCGCTGGACCTCCTGGCCTTCGAAGGTGAAGACGCATGAGGTGGTCACAATCGAATCCCAGCACGGTCCGTACAGGTAGATCCTCTCTCCTCCTAGCATCCCACCACGAGTTGGTGTGATCGTAAGATCTGGCATGGGTCAAGAGACGTGCAGAAAGACTCTGAGAGGCTGTGTCACGAAAATTCTAAAATCTATCCTAAGTTCATTTCAATGACCTTTATAGGGGACAATTTTGGGATTAATCGATTCTCAGAAGTTAGGAACTGTTTCACTATTTTAAAGCCAATTTGGAAGAACGATTTCGGCCCACTTTGCCACATTTTACAGAATAAATCTTGAATGTTTCTATGTATCCGTCCCAACCGATCTGATCCGAATCTGTACCAGTTTTGGGTTATTGTTTTGCTCGATAGAAATCGTAATGTATTACGTTGGTGAAACATGGCCTTGGAACGAGTTAGGGAAATGCTTGTTGGGCCCTCATCTGACTGCTCTACCCCCGTCTGAACAAACCTGCCCTCATCTATATGTTAGAGCAATATACAGGGTAAACTCGATGTAATGAGATCTGCTATAACAAAATACCTGACATGAAGAGCTCAGTTGCAAATGGTACCTCATCGATTTTTCATCAAAATTCACTTTTTGGTCTTAATGTACTCATTTTAGGACTTCTATTCACTTATACCAACAAAGAGCTGAATTTCCAACCAGAAACTAACAAACTTATTTCTCCTGTCCCAATGAACTTATTTTACATCGTTTTGTATTGTTTATTGACTACTGATAAAATAAAGTATCTTGGTCCCAAGGATCTCGTTATACTGAGTTTCCGCTGAACTAGTAATTCAGCTTGCAACCTTTTACTCCCCCCCCCCCCCCTCCTTCCAGCTCTCGTAACTATACACACACACACACACATACACACACACTCACTCTGTCTGTCTCTCTCTCTCTCTCTTATTTTCTCTCTTTCTGCTACTCCAAGCTTTCTTTCTACCTTTATCTTTTCTATTTCTTTCCTTTTCCATTTTCTTCCTTTCCCAATTCCTTCTTCAGTAATATTGATGTTCTTTATCGTTGTCCGTATCACTCCATGTTTGGCGTGTCTGTCATTGTCGAGTCTCTCTCTCTCTCTCTCTCTCTCTCTTTCTCTCGATGAGTCTGCTATCACTATAACTTATAGGATATGTTCTCCTATTTTATTACTTTTTTTATTGATCAGTTATCCTCATTTCATAAACACATAATATTTTGGGGGAAGCGGCTGGGTATTGAACCGTGAACCCACCATTAACTGCCTGCAGAGAGAAAGCCATATAACAATTCAAGTCGCCTTGTAAAAAAGGTGAGAAGGCTACGTGGTTCTTACCTCTTTGCGCATCGAGTTCTTAAAAATCGCAAACTAGTCACTGAGTACTTAAACAAGGTGCAGTAGCGAATATATAACAGTGGCCTTCTCGCCTCCCCCTCTCTTAAGTATGCATCACGCCTAGGGAAGTTGACAAATCGACGTGTAAAAGCTACATACCTTTGTCGTTTCCGCACGTTGGGTCTATGACGTTGTCACCGTCCACTTTGAAGGCAAACTGGCCGTCCACGTCTACATTCGTAGATGTGGGCAAATTCACGAGCTGTTCATCGTCCCGGGAGTAGGGTTCGAGTATAAAGTACCTCGTTCCCAATTGCATGTTGAAGCCGATCTGAGATGGACAAACAAAGGGAGGAAAGTGTTATGAAAGCCTGGAAGCGGTGACTCAGTTGGAGAGATCACGATCTCTTAATTTTGAGGTACCGGATTCTTGCTCAATGTTTTCAAAGGAAACCAACGTCCTACTATATTGCCTGAAAGCAGCGATACAAGTACAACACATCTGTGACAATTTGAGGAAAATCTGACAAGCGATACAAAAGTTATGAACTTTTGTAGTTTCGGTGCAGTCGTAGATTACTGGATAAGAAGACTACCGCAGTTGATGGCGTCGTGTTGAACAACAGTACATGTATAAAGACATATATAAAGATTACTACAATAGTCCATTGTTCATGAAAAGTGCCTGGATGTGATCTACA
Source organism: Diadema setosum (assembly GCF_964275005.1). Taxonomy (NCBI): domain Eukaryota; kingdom Metazoa; phylum Echinodermata; class Echinoidea; order Diadematoida; family Diadematidae; genus Diadema; species Diadema setosum. The sequence goes on from NC_092690.1 coordinate 28,452,795, forward strand.
CATTATTTAAGCGGGGTTCCCACTATCACGATTGGCGCCACGATTGAAATAGTGGTCTTTATCGTGAAGCAATCGTGGTGATTTTATAAGATCGTATCATATTGTGTCAGATCTTGAGGTCAATCGTAGCAATCGCCTTAATCGTAGAAAATTTTTGAACGGTTCAAAAATGTTCTACGATTAACACGATTCATTTTTGAACGTGATCATCGCATCAGATTGTCTTAGATCGTATCAAAACGCAGCAAATCTTAACTTATCGTGCTTCTTAATCGTGTTAATTGCGATCGACTTTTTCACTTTCCTTGTGCTAATTTCTTTTTTTCACATTTATTTTGAACTTATTTTACCTGCAAATCGTACATATTTTGTATTCCGCGAGGTTGAATAAGGGAGGGCTGGCACAATGAAATATAGAATAACGACATCACTGAAACATCCACCAGAAGTAGAGTGTTTCATATACCCAACAAAGTAACTTTTGTGACTTTTGAAAAGTGACCATTGTCGTGGATGTTAGGTCACTCGTGCATGACTATAAAGATCACTGTCATTATTTCTCACAAAGAAGTTAGTCAGTAAGTGTAGCAATACCCCTGCGAAATAATTTTGCTTTTTTAAATTATTATAGGGGAGTTACCTTTCTGTTGTGTGTGTATGTCGGTTTTGTTAAACACTGTTAAGTATAAAAACAACAAATCAAACCAAACCAACCAAACTGTCAATACCCCATGAGATAACGACATTTTGAAATAAAATTGCATATGATGCGAATATGAAATCAAACACACAAGTAATACTATCAGTTCAGCCAACTTTCTTATATTTAGCGTATATAACACATATGTTATATCAGATTCAAAGGAAGGTGAAAACATTTTCGTCTCGATCTTTTTTTTTTTTCTGAGGAAGGAGGGGGAATGATCTGATCTTGTGGATTCGGGCATTTTTTCGGGGGGGAGGGGGAGGTGGAGGGGAAGAGTGAGCAGGTCGATTAAATAATTTATTTCTTTAGGTTGAATTACTGGAGGGACTATCTGAGGTTTTGACTGGCCTTGGTGATGCTTTCTCTCTGATGATAACGTAATTGTCATTCTCAATACTGCAAAGGTCACGTGTTGTCATCATTTTCAACCTGTCAACCCTTGCCATCATCAATGGATGTGGATAGTAGGCCTAATCAGTGGGCCTAATCACTCTGCAGAAGTTAAGGAAACGATGAAATCCATGTCAGCCGGACTATAATTTCCCATTCGGGTCCAATCGCACCTTAAATGAGGATCGCTTTTGATCCCGATCGTGAAAGATATCGTATCTTATCTCAACAGCCCTCACTGGTTCGCGGTATTCATATTGGAACGTATCAGAACGTACCAAATCGGGGATCCCGATCGTAATGATCGTAGTAGATCGGAACCAATCATGGACTCAATCGGGACAGTCCTATCGGATCGTATTTGAACGGGAGACCAGATCGTGACAGATCGTATTGCTTGAAATCGACCAATCGTGACCATATCGCATCTAAGCGAACCAATACGTATTGACTCGCATAACCTCGTATCCAAACGTGAAATTCCAAACGAGTTCAACAAATCTTCCACGATCAGTTACGATTGTCCAATCGTGGCGTTCGTAATAGATCGCACGATAGTTGGAACCCCGCTTAATGAAAACGTGTGAATCTTCAAGTTCAATTTTGATAACTTTCATTTTTGATGTAGTGAATGAAACTGGATGAAACTTTTTCCGCTCTGTTTGTTTGAATCTCCTCTGCTCGTTAATGTTAAAATGAACATGACTGTTAAACTTTGGGGCTAGACTTAAAATATGGGGAATAGTTGGTACGTGATGTAAGGAACTAGCTGGAGCAGTTGGTGGAACTGAGGCAACTATCTTGCCGACACGAAAATGCATGAAGGCTAAGTACGAGACAATATCAAATCTTGCTCAACTATTTATTCTACATTTGGGCAATAATCGTCGTTGATACAATCATAATTATTAGGCTCCCCACACATTACGTTAAGATTACAGATATCTTTAGTAAATGGTTGCTATTTTTTCAATTTCTATTTTCTTCATGCAACTGCATTCTGCACCCACACCTGCACCTGCACTGCACCTGCACTGCACCCGCGGTAACCATTGTTGACACTGATAATTTACTCCGAGAGAGTTGTGTCGGCGGATAGTTTTTCTTCTTCTTCTTCTTCTTCTTCTTCTTCTTCTTCTTCTTCTTTATAGAGGCCTCAACCATTTCAAGCTAAATCTTTTACGATAGTGGTCTTCTGTATCCGATTTTCTCTGTTATTTACTGAAAATAATATCTTATTGTATGTTTCTGTATATGTACACTGCTCAATACAACTGCTTATGTGTATCTATAAATTGAATTCGGAAATAAATCAAGTCAAGTCAAAATTGAAAAAAATAAATAAATAAAAAAAAAATAAGGAGAGCACGTGTAAGAGGACTATTCACCAGTGCAGCACCCGCTCCTCCTGGGTAAAGACCGGTTTGCTCATCTCCTCCCATCTTGGTGCCTATGGTCCACTCGATGGTGTCGTAGAGAAAGAACACGAAGGATTCCTGTCCATCTGTCACTAGCACGGCCTGGAATGTATCCGTCTGTTTAAAACAATACAATAAAAATTATGAAAGTAATAATAATAATGTCTTCTTTATCCAGGGTAGTCTTTTCATTACTGCCACTGCTCTATACCAGAGGGCCACGCCATTATTATAACCAGCACGTTGCCAGGTACCCATTTAGACCTGTTCACTTGGGTCGAGAGTGACGTGACGGGGTAATTTATCCAAGGACGTATGCACTGGGCGGGAATTGAACTCGGGTCCTCTGATTGGGAGTCGGGAATCTTATCCACTGTGGCATAGCGCCCCCATGAACAAAGCACATAAGCATCTTTTTTTTTATTTTATGATGCACGTATATCGTCTATCGTCGTTCAGGCCGATGACATTCATAAAAACACTGCCTGTAAATGTGTGCCGGCTTACGCAAACAACATGCTTGTGAAGATATGATCAAGGCACGTAAAGAGCTGCAGTTAAAGACTTACCCCATATGCCGACTACAATCAAACAAACAAACATACACACACACACACACACACATACATGCATGATATTAACATTGTTCATAACAATAAAGGACACCAGCACTAAGGTTGGTTTTGTACAGATTTTATGGACTATCTTGTATAGAAAACTAGTTATGGTAAGGTGGGTTTTTTGTCACCAACTTACCGGATTTGCGCCGTTTTGGTACTCAAAGAACGACACGTCCTCCCACGTGACAATGATGACGTCAGCCGCCTCGAAGTTCATGTTGCTGCGGAAAAAAGTTTGCACCTCTGTAGTGGCTCTTGTCAAGACGGCCGAATCCGTCGTTTCCCGGTAAAAGATGTTTCCCTGCGAGGTGATGTCCACGTCTGACCAGAAGGGCAAAATGGCATCTGGTTGTTCATCGTTATTTCCATCGCCGTCCTACAAATACGTAAAATCGGCAACGGGTGTACGTTACCGAGCTCACGAGATCACGAGTCATACAGCGCACTAGTCGTATAAACCAAGAGTTATTTATCCCAAGGGTCATACAGTCCACGATTCATACAAAGCAACATTTATACGTCAGCCAATGAGTTATACGGCCCATGAGTCATATCCCACGAGTTATGCAGACCATGAGTCATACATCCCACGAGTTATACAGCCCGGGAGTCATACAACCCACCATTATACAACGCACGAATCAAGCAGCCTACTAATTGGAAATCGACCCATGAGTGAAAGTTTTGGAGCTCACAAGCCCAGGGGACATGCAGCACACGAGTCATATAACCTAGAGTTAAATAGTACACGAATTATACAGCCCACGAGTCATACAGCCCAGAAGGTGCTAGATATCGATCCTTCGCGAGGTTTCTCATCTGTAAATAAAGTGGACTCCTTCCAGGATGAGTTGTCAATCTTACTGTCTATAAGGAGTAAAATATGGATTAAGTTTGTACAGCCCACGAGTCACGCAATCCACGAGTTATACCTCCCAAGAGTCATACAGCCCACGGGTTGTACAACCTACTAGTTATGTCTTACATTACTCTTCACTGCGCAAGGTAGGGAGGGTTTGATTAGTCGTCTCCTCCAATCTTAATTTTAAATGTACTCCAGGGCTTTCAATAGACAATATTGTGAATGAAATGAAATAATAGCAATCTTGTTATCAAGTAATTTTGCAGTATCTTCCCTTTTACGCTTTCTGCTATTTCACGATACATTTTTCGGTTGCCAAGGTACCTCGTTGACGTGCGGGAAAGACAATCTTACAATTGGCAACATTGTTTTACTCTGTTCATTAAAACACGTGCCTATTTTTTAACCCCGGCAAAACAGATCACACAAATAAAAATTTTACAATCGCAAGATTAAACAGGATTGAGAAGTTCACAATCTCTACGAACACAAATAAGTCATTTTAACATGTTTAATATTGTAACGCATGCCTTAACGGTAAAGCCAGATATGTAATATAGGCCTACTGGCGAATTCAGGTTTTGTACTTACAAGGTCGTAGTAAAATGGCAAGTTTCTAAATATAGAGGGATTTGGGGAATTTCCAGAATACTCGAGATTGGCGGGCTCGTTGAATGTCAAGATGCCGTTGTCATTAATCTGTGAGAGAAATATAGAAAATTATAGTGTGATATAAAGAGGTTAATCGCAGGACGAATTACGGACATTTTTAAAACATTTCAAAGTAAGTCTGTCGTCAGATGAAGCGAAATAAAACCTTTCCACTGATACTAAAAGTTTTACATAATAGAACACATTCTTGAATCTATACTTTTAATAATTCGTATTGTCTAATATTATTAACTTGTTTTTGTCGCAAATATATATTATCATATCTCAAAATTACAAGAATGCAATTAACTCCTATTCTGATCAAAATCTTAGGATTTCACACCTTCATTTCAATTAGTTTAACCAGGTCAATAAGCAAAGTCAATTGCCAGAAGAAAGCAACACTAAACATACATATGTTCATTCCAATATCTGTGGTTTACACACAAACACACACACACAAAAATACTGCTACACCTACTAAATCATCATATCTTGATAGATGCAACATCATATTTAACACGCATATTCATCAAAAATCATGCAGGAATGTTGACCCCATCCAAGACATTTTTGCTGAAGGTAGATGTTATGTAAATAGGATAGCTCAGTGCCCTAATGAATAGGAGCCCTGCCTGGCAGTGCAGCATAACTGAATAATAGATGCCCAGGCCTGAATGAACATTGGAATGCCAGTGATATACCCACAGTCCTGCAGTTTAAAGGGAAGATAAACCCCAAGAACAATGTGGATTGAGTGAAAGCAGCAACATTAGTAGATCACATCAATGAAAGTTTGAGGAAAATCGGACAATCGATGCAAAAGTTATGAATTTTTAAAGTTTTGGTGTTGGAACCGCTGGATGGGGAGACTACTAGAGGATATGACGTATGAGTGGACAACAATTCAAAGAAAATATAAAGGAAATTCAACAAAAATTCACTTTTCTAGAATTATGAAAGAGCAGTGGACCAAACGCTTTCAGAAAGCAGGGGGAATAATTGCTACCCTTAACATATGTCAATATCAAGTTGATGGAATTTGTAATTTTCATGAAAAATTGATTTTTGTAGTATTTTCTTTATATTTTCTTGGTATTGTTGTCCACTCATACGTCATAACCTCCAGTAGTCTCCTCATCCAGCGGTTCCAACATCAAAACTTAAAAAATTCATAACTTTTGCATCGATTGTCCGATTTTCTTCAAACTTTCACTGATGTGTTCTACTAATGTTGCTGCTTTCACTCAATCCACATTGTTCTTGGGGTTTATCTTCCCTTTAAGACAGCATGCTTTATACTTCACTTCACAACCAGCAGCCAGACTACAGAGACACACCTAAAGGTAACTCCAGTCCGGCATAGTATATAACAGTAGAAGCAGTGAATTTCTCTCATAAACGACTCGCTTTGGTGTCTCCATGTAGCCTGTTTCCTTCGAGGGGCTTCGATGTCATAGAAATTTAAAATGAGAAGTGGAGGATATAAACTTAACGCCCACAACTAAAACACGCACGTGGACTTTTCATGTATAGGCAGATTTCAATATGGGTTTACGGGTTGTTGTTTTTTCGATTACAGTGGAAACTCGATATAAAGACATCTTGTATGACAAAATACCTGATAAAAACAAATTAACTTTTCCTGTTCCAATGAACCTATTTCCTTTGTTTTGCACTGTCTCTTTACCATTAGTATAACAAAATATCCGATATTAAGAACAAATTGAATACCTGAATATAAGAACGACCCAAGTCCAAATTTGGCTAACGCCTTTGCAAGCCATTTCTGAGGTCATGCAAATACAGAGAATCATTCAAGTGACTGCTCTATATTCAAATTTGTATGAATAACATCCAAATAACTGGAAACATTCAAAGCAGTTGGAAGTCTTAATTCATTTCTATATTTCACTACTGGACTTGGGTCATTCGTATATTCAGTTATTCAATTGTCTTTATTGGGATTGACAAATTGCCAAGGATCTCTTTATACTACACATGTATGTTTCCACTGTACTTTTGCCACCTACCAAAAGTTCATTGTAGAAGTTTTCTCCAAATGGGAAATCTTGCTGTAAAACAAGCGTCTGGTAGATGTCATTGTTATTGGCCATAGTCGAATCCCCCTCAGAGGTGCCATAGGGATACACTGTAAAATGAAACACAATACCAATAGATTGTCCATTGATTAAAGACATTATTTACTATTTGCAGATGAAACAAAAGCTCTGCTTTAGTGTTGTTAATAGTTCTAAACTGTGAGTTAGGGACAAAAACAACCAAAGTAATTTGTTTTATCAATTTGATCAATGTTAAATATTGTTAAATATACAGAGTGTGAACAATATTCATATTAAATATTTTTCTGTGATAACCCGTTTATATAGTTACGGTTAATTTAGTAAATGTTATAGTATATATCTATTTATATTTTAAGCTTTATTGCGAAATGTTTAATGTAGGATATTTTATTAGTAAAATAGGGTGTCTTGCATCAATGTGCTAAGTCAACCATTTTTTTTTTAATTCACTGCTCCCAATGATAAATAATGTCTGTAAGTCTGAGAGTTGCGTATGGTACTGCTTTACCATGTTTACTTCCGTCCTGAAAAGAACAAGCACTAAATGTGCCAAGCAATTAACCAGAGATGCATTTAAACATGCTATTTAAAAGTTTGATTTTCTACTTTGGTCCAAATTTATTGATAACCTCTTCGTCATTTTGACAATAGAGTGGAATTTAGCCATGAATTGACCTGATATGATTAACTCTTTTACTTCATTGATATCCGCTATACTGTTCAACATTAAGAAAGGTGTCTTCATTATATTGGTTTTGTTGTTGTTGTTGTTGGTGGTGGTGGTGGTGGTGGTGGTGGGTTTTTTTTTTGCGAAAGGGATTACATTTACGATAGTCAACGACTAACGATTGACACCGTAAAATCATGAATTTTGGGAAGTGCGAGACAACATGCATCTCCCGCTAATCAGTGTAAAATGTAAGAGAAAAATAAAAAAATGCAATAAGGCAATTAATCTGGATAGTCAGAAGTTGATTCATATTCATTACTTAACTATAGATAAAAAGAACGTTTTAACTCGCTGACAACTGACCTACCTAGCCATATTAAGCATGTTACATTATCACAATGAACATTATTTTATATGTTTTAGTTCATTTCAGACAATAGATCGTAAGCGATGAAATAAGCACATGCTGTGTATGTTCATGAGCAACCTTGCTATAAATATCATTACCTACGGAAGCCTGCTAGGTCATTAATACAGTTTAATGGGGATCATAGAATCTCTTGGGTTGAAGCTGCAACACAGCTCTATGATAACTGATTACTACCCACCACTAACACCCGACTAGCTGGCGTACATCAAAATATAATCTTATAGTGAGTGATTTAATTGAAAAACGAAAGGAGAGCGAAGTTTTGTTTGATTTTTGTTTTCTTTATATCGAAAGCTAATTGAGTGATCAGCAAACATAGATCCTGAAAGGAATACGTTGAAAGTGCACGTTCTTTGTATTCAAATCGGTTAGATTGATAGTTTGACAAGTGTGAATTTGACAGACGATATCCAGAATTGGACGCCATCTGAAGGCAAAATTTGAGCAGAGAAGTGTTGCTTGCATTGTTTGGATAACACGTCCTGGAACATCTTTAGGGCTTTTTACACTTGTAAATTTTTGCTTAGCCCCGGACTATCGGTGGGGCTAAGGGGGGGCCTTAGCCCCACCGATAGTACGGGACTATCCTTAGCCCACTTTCTGTTTACACTCGTTTTTGCCAAAGTGGGCTAGCCCCACCGATAGTACGGTACTATCTGGCCCTGCAAAATAGCAGGGGTTAGCACCGCAATTGCGGTGCTAGCACCGCAATTGCGGTGCCAAGCAAGTGAGTGTAAACAGAACGAAAAAATAATCCTGGGCTAAGCGACGGAGACGAAGTGCGACCCTCACTGACCAATCAGAAACGAGGTAATCAAGTGCTGCCGGTGCGTGCGTGTACGTGTACAGTACACAGCGTAATTATGAATATTCATGTGGTTTGGAAAGTCCGGGGCTAAGAAAGACGAGTGTAAAAAGGTCAGTTTTCTCCTTAGCCCCGGACAAGAGATAGTACGGGACTAATTGGCGAGTGTAAAAAGCTGAAAAAATTGGTACGGGACTAACGATAGTCCTGGGTCAGAGAAAGTCCGGGGTTAAGAAACACAAGTGTAAAAAGCCCTTTGGACCATTAGTGTGCTTTGAGTAATGATTGGCAAGTGGTAACTCGTAGCATCGTACTCACGATCCATAGAAAGAGTTCAGCACATTTGACAATATTCTCGAGAACAGGTGAGAATGGTGACTAAACAGGTGCAATGCAATGAGTCACCACTCAGGTATGCGCCCTGCATTTAAAGTTACTCCTTGGCAAATTCCAGCAAAGCAGTAAACATTGTTAATTTCCTTTTTTGGTGTCAAGTGTCAAACTACTTGCAATCCGTGATATCACTCGGCGACGTCACTTCATTTTATGACTTCCGTAACCTATGTAAAGCTGATTCCCAGTCTACTTGATAGACTGGAAGGAAAGTGTAAATGAAAAAAAAAAAAAAATCAATCAGATCTTTTACGCGATTTCTAGAACATCAATTCATATTCCGTAACCTATACAGCTGTATTAGTTTTTTTTTTTCTTTTGCACTAAGTTGAAGTCATGTTTAAGAAAATCGTGACCAATGAATGATAAAGTAATACATTTGTATTCATCCTTTTCATAAAGACTAAAAAAAAATAAAAAGTAATTAAAAACAAACCACGTGATTAAAACAACCCAGTCTTGTCTGAATTTGATACCATTGCAAATTTTCAGTTGCAGATGTATTAATCATGAATAGTTCATTGAAATAGCTGTCCTCATAAGACCAAAAACAAATGAAAACTATTGTTTCTATGTATAGAGAGGATGTCCATAGTTCTTGTTCTGTACAGCTATTTAGCTAGCATCATGTGCTCTGTATCAGATAAAAACTGAAAAAAAAGTTTAATGTAATCAAATATGTAGTCCCGCTCATTCACATTTGTGTAGGAACTCTCTGCACGTCTTTCAGCTTATCGAAAGTTTGATATCACGGCAACATAACACAAAAAAGGAACAATGGAACAAATCGACGAACATCTTTTGATTCTGTGAGATATTCAAAAGAATGGCACACCATAAAAAAAGGTGTTTACCTCCCCAGTCTCTTTCTTTCTTTCTCTCTCTCTCTCTCTCTGTTTCTGTTTGAAATGTGATGACTCCTGTAAAATCAGCACGGTTTGTTCAAGAAATCTTACATTTCTTCAAGCGTAAAATGCAAAGTACTTTTCTAACGTTCGCATTATCTTACATGTATGATGCTTGTAAGTTGACTTCGGACGAAAGCGACGTTTTACATATTTATGTCAAACGCGGAAGTTCATGCAAATCGTTCCTGTACGAAGGCTAACATAAACAAAGGAAGAACATGGTTGTAGATGAGTTTAGCGCTTTTAACTTTGACACATTAACGTTATTCCATAAAAAGAACGGAAATACGAATGCATAGTTGGTTACAGATTTAATATCAGTACTACTATTGACATGTGCTTTTTACATGTCATTATACCTAACATGATACAAACTGCAATGATAAACACACTTGGGCTATTTAGTTGTTGAATTAGTGCTCCTGTGACATGTGTAAAACACTGTAATGTTCATTTCTGTATTAAACTATAATGTTGTGAATTCTTTTTTAGTATACACAAATAGCTTGGAAATATTTGTGATGTCTCTGTTTACTTGATCTCCATTTACATTTGTTATGCAAATGAGATTTTGTTGTGATGATGCAGTGCAGGCATACATGGCCATGTATTACAGATGGCTAGGAACTTATGAGCGTAAAAAAAAAAAGAACTGCGTTTTTTATGTGCATTTTACCGTTGTTTGATTCATGAACATGTGATATTGATATCTTAAATAATTATACTTTTACATTTTTGTTATTTTTTACTTCATGAAGCGAATACAGTATTTTTCTGTTGACGATAGTAACAAAATAGATTCAATTAAAATCAATTTATGCGCATAATCTGTTCATATGATTATGCACAGATAAATCTGATTGTACATTATATATTCATAGAGTAAATGTTATTTCTTCATTAACAAACACAGACCATCTATATACACATGTGCATGTGGTATCCGCATAGGATAAATTATGTCATGTGTATTATATAGATGTTCTTTTCTTCTTTTTATTTCCTCTTCTTCTCGCCTATATGGCCATGTATTACAGATGGCTAGGAACTTATGAGCGTTAAAAAAAAAGAACTGCGTTTTATGTGCATTTTACCGTTGTTTGATTCATGAACATGTGATATAGATATCTTAAATAATTATACTTCTACATTTTTGTTATTTTTTTACTTCATGAAGCGAATACAGTATTTTTCTGTTGACGATAGTAACAAGTAGATTCAATTAAAATCAATTTATGCGCATAATCTGTTCATATGATTATGCACAGATAAATCTGATTATACATTATATATTCATAGAGTAAATGTTATTTCTTCATTAACAAACACAGATCATCTATCATTGTCTATATACACATGTGCATGTGGTATCGGCATAGGATAAATTATGTCATGTGTATTATATAGATGTTCTTTTCTTCTTTTTATTTCTTCTTCTTCTCTCCGTGTTTCTTTTTCAACCTGTTCGTCCTTTCTGAACTGGGGAAAAATGAAGCAGAGCGTATGCTGAACGTAGGCAGCTTCGGCATGTGGGCGTGGCGAACTACAGAATGTTTGAAATTCGCCTTTGTGCCAACACGGTGTGGTATCGAACTTGTTAACACACGTGATCGAAGTAATTCTAAATCACGCAAATAGTGCCGTCTCGTTATCTGCACCTTGGATATTTGAATATCCGTGAAGTAGGTAGCTAGACATTTCTGCGCAGTAATGTAGGCTATAATTTGCAACATGGCACTGTACAGTATGTCCCAAAAAATTACAATAAATTTTTTTGCATTAGTAACACCCAATACGATTGAACTGTCTAAATGCTACTTCAGGGTCTTAAAATATAACATCTTAGCTCTATTTTGCAGAAAACACCATTCAATTTGATTAATCGGTCGCAGAGAAATGTGTAACGTTGTAAAGCATGATATGAGTCTGATTTTTCCAAGTTTAGCACTTCGATGCTTTTGTCTGTGAATACAATAGACAGAACTTGGAGGAAAGCGATTCTTGACATCCTCTACAAAATTCCTCATTTCTCTTTGACCACTGAAGCAAATGGAATAGGGTTTTCTGTAAGATGTGGGCAATGACTTACAGTTTCATATCCTGAATTTGTATTTGGATTAATTTACTGTTTTCAAAGATACCATTGCGGAGGGTCCCGTTGTATTTTTTTTTTTTTTTTTGGGGGGGGGACATACGGTACTACGTTACGATATAGGTCTAGATCTGATTCAGTATCGTGCAAAGAATACTAATTAGAAATATTGAAAAGTTGCCAGTGATTGGTAATAAATTCTGGATGGTGATTGGAATTAAATCATATTTTGAAATCACAGAGCGTAACCGTTTCCACTACTTGTTTGATAACCTCTATTAAATGCAGTAACATACGAAACATTGCTTAATCTCTTTTTAGCTCAGCTCAATAGAGACACCGTGTGCTATTTTTAACACTCAAATACAATGCGTTTATTAGTCCTGTAAACGCACGCGTGGTTTTTTTTTTTTTTTTTCTTGCAGATAAGTGATATTGTATTCAAAGTTGCGTGAATATATAAGCTTGGAAATACGTAAAATAAAGCCCACATTGGTTAATGGTCAGAAGGCTGGAGAAAACAGCGTTGCATGACGATTTGGGGGAAAATGATAAGCAAAGTAAGATAATTTTTCAACTGCAACTAACAGAAATGCTAACATCTGTACTATCCAGGTGAAATCAATATTTGATTTACATTCATAAGATCAGAACGGAAGAAAAAACAAAATAGATAGGTAGAAATATATTTCAAAAATTACTCACGTTCGGCACTTTGTATTGTCCGAAGAGCACACGTGATTAACAGACCGATTATCCATGTTTGGCCGCAATGTCTCCTTCCCGCCATTTTGAAAGACACCAGAGATAATGTTCAGTTACGATCAGACTGATTAGCGTGTGATTACGCTGGTTTTGATCCACCTTGGTCACCAGTGCTATAGATACATTTGTAACGGTCGCCTGCTGAAGTCCGGCCGAGGAGAAACAGGCGATCCGTTAGGAACCTTTCACCATCCAAGCAAGGATCAAACACGCTGCGTTATCTTCAACCGAATTATTGCAGGTGCCGAATGTGCAAGAAAAGAGAAAAAAAATGGCGGCAACGCGACCACTAGTAAGCTTGAGGGCAGAGGGCATCCAAACTTCGTTTGCATACAGCAAACAAGATGATCATTTTTTTATGATAAGTTTGATTACAAGTGTGTGCACCTTGCCGTGCCATTGGTACAAGCGTTTTGGTAAACGTATAAATGCTAGGGATGCAGACACTGGACCAGACCATTTTGATGCGTAGGGGGAGCGTTTACTCAAAGGGCGGAAAAGTTAATGGATAACGGACAGACTATGGAATGCCTGTTGAGTCATTATACTGCTGATGAGTCGGACGGACATTATTTTGAAAGCTATCCTCTTCCGCTTTAAAAATACCGGCGAAAAGGAATTCCGTCTATACCTAATTCTCCCCGACTATATATGGCATTTATCATCTGTAACAGTTTTTGTCACACATTCTGAAGACGATAAAAATAACAATTTTGCTGGATGGCGTCGTTCATTGAATAAGATCGTTTTTCGTCAGAAGTAGATGAAATTTGTGACGCATGTGCTTATAGTGTTGGGTCCTGGACGTGAAGTGTCTACTCCATAAGTGAAATTATTTTCTATCTCAGAGTTGATTTTGACATGAATAGATTAGATGTCGAACAGACAGAAGTCTGACAGTTTTATCAAATAGGCAAACACAAAGTTGGAATGTCATCGAATTTCAAAGCTTCTCTGGATTTGATGACACAGTGACATCAGTCGTATCGCAAGAAAAAAAAAAAGGAGAAAAATATGAAATAGTGATAATAATAATAAAGGACATTTATATTGCGCAGCTACTATGTTGTTATACTCTACTGCGCATTACAAAATGACATGCATACAAGAAATTCAAACAGAAAATGCATTACTTCAAGAAATGACTTTTTAACCTGACCTTAAACTCATTTATTAAAAATTAATAAGTTTAAGGTCATTGAGTATTGCATGGGGAGATAATTATACTCACCTGACAGGTTCTTCATTCACTCAAGGACAAAATCTTGATTTCTTATTCGTCTTTTTACTGATGTAAATCAACACGACTAATAACTTATACACTTAAATGTTTCATATGATATTATTGAAAAGTTCGTAAGCATAGTGGTGATTACTTGACAAAGGGGTGATTGTTTTCCATTTAGTACTGAAATATACTGATTACTATGTAGCTATTAATCTAAATCGAGGGAACAGTCGTGAAGAGGTTCCTTCGTTTTAAGAAGTGTAGCCGATGTGATATGAATTAATTCGGTACCACTGTTTTCCAAAATACATTACAAACTTCCGTTATTTTCCATAATGTTCTTTCTTTTTCGAGATTTGTATGAAACTTCACTGTTCTGCTATACTACGTATTCTTGAGTTTGTTTAGAGAGGGTAGTATTAAGGCCATGAATCAACCAATCAGATTTGATTGTTTGAGATATTACCATGGCAACTGCTCTTGTAACAACTGGCAACATTAATGAAATTACTCTTGATTGGTACGATTGGCAAGAAGCATCTTCGAGATGAAATATGCAGCAAGACAATTATGCAATGTTATAGGAGTAATATATATTACAACATTGTTTCAATGTGAGTGTGATCGAGTGGAGATGGGGAGTGTTCCTGGACGTGTTTTTAATGGATTTGTTAGTGATTCATACGTGGGAATATTTGGCGGGGGGGGGGGGGTGACGCGCAGGAAGATAATATCATAACTTATTAATGAGATCATATCAGGCGCGCCATTTGTCACCGGTCAACTTATCACCACCTAGACATGCATTCATGATGACCGGCCGATGGACCTCCAAGAGTCCTGTTTGGTGTTGACATTTCGTGTCGGTTACTGCAAGGATAAACAAGGAAGCGTCCTGTATAGAGTTATAGAAGGCTTGTAATTTCCAAACCAACAAGGAAGATCGGCAGATAAGCAGTTTAATGAGCATGCTTAATCACTTAGATGACTGTATGTTTTAGTGCGATTAGTCGCCATGAGAGTCACGTGACATAATATGCCCGGATGTTGGTGGGTGTCTATCACTGTCTATAATGTCCAGTTTGTATGAAATGCGCCACAATAGTAATGTAGCTGATCCTGTCAACTTTAACGATGACTAACAGAATAATTCAAATTCCAATTCAAATGATTTTATTTCCATATTAAGTAATACAAAGAAATATACATAACGCTTACACGAGTACAGAATATTACAAGGAATTTGAATCACGAAAGCTTCAACAAAAATTGGATACAATTACAGTAATATCAACTTTGTGTTCCGATAAATAAACAAGTAAGCAAATACAAACTTTGTTATTAAAGGACAAGTTGACCTTCATAGACATGTGGGTTGAGTGAATGCATCAATATCAGTAGAACATATCAGTGAGAGCTTGAGGAAAATCGGACAATCCGTTCAAAAGTTGTTGTTTTTTTTTTTTTTTTTTTGAAGTTTCTGCTCACTTAAAGCTGGATGGAAAAACTACTATAGCTTGTGATGTCACATGTGTACAACAATATAAAGATAGAATAAACAAATTTCAACATATTTTCACTTTTCTCGCATAACAGAAGAACACTTGACTCCTCTCTATCAGAAGGCAGGGGGAATAATATTACTCCTAACATATGTCAGTAACAAGTCGAAGAAATGTGCACTTCATTCAAAAAGTGAAGTTTTGTGAAATTCTCTTTTTATTTTCTTTATATCGTTGTACGCATATGACATCATACACTGTAGTAGTCTTCTCATCCAGCAGTGACTGCGCAGATACTTAAAAAATCAATAACTTTTGAACGGATCGTCCAATTTTCCCCAAAACTTTCACTGATGTGTTCTACTAATATTGCTGCATTCACTCAATCCACATGTATATGAAGGTGGACTTGTCCTTTAACTGTATATGGAAAAGAGAAATTCACAATGAAGAGAAGCAGAGCTTGTAAATTACTGAAAGCAATCCTTCTAAACTTTTCTGGATTGCAGTTTACTTTGCTTTTCTAGGAATTTTTTAGCTCTGCAACACTACCAAAGCCGTAGTATGCTGGCTAATGAGAATTATCTCTTGAGGGAAGTAGTTTCATAACTTCCTATACAAGACAAGTATTTGAGTAATAGATTTAGAACGTATACAATAGTTGGCAAGTGCATTCATATATTCTTTTCCCTTTCTTTTGTGAAGGGATGGGGGATTCGACTTCACTACGCATGAATTGTTTAGGTCCTATTTTTGACACTTTATTCACCAATGTTCACTTGAAACCCCATTTGGATATTTTTTCTCTGTCTACCTAACCTTAAGGGGACTGTACAGTACTGCTTGAGGTGGGGATTCATGTTTTGAACATTCCAAAGTGAGAAAATGAAAAGCCTCTTATGAAATAAGAAAGAGCATGTAATTCTAAGAAGGATTCAACGTTTATTTGATGAAAATTGGTTTTCAAATGGCTGAGATATCCAAAAAAGTGCTAATAATAAAAGGTGACATGCCACAACTTTATTAGGATCTCTTTGTTTCACCTTGTTTTCGGATATCTCAGCCATTTCAAAACCGATTTTCATCGAATAAACTTTCGATACCCCTTAGAACTGCATGCTCTTTGACATCTCATAGAGTGGTTTCTGAATATCTCGCAAAACGTTGAAAGCTAAATGCTCACCTCGACCAGAACTGTACACACCCTTTAATAACAACTATTTTCTAGCATGTGTCATTAATGTGAACTTTTTTGCAAATGTTGCCCGTGCGTTTCTATGATTTTTTTTTTCATTCACAAGGGGGTCAGAGGAACCTAGCTTTGCTCAGCACTTAATGTCTATTGATTCTTTATTTTCATTTGTGACTCCCGCAACTACATCACGTGAGGAACAGAAGGTGTCAAATGTTTGTGTGTATTCTGCGAAAGAAACAATAATCATGAAATCACCGTATACGTGCTAACTATGATGTTCTAGGGCGATATCCGTACACACTGTTTTGCTTTGCTGTCTCACTGTTGGTGTTGTGTCACGTTATTTGTTTCATTGTTCAGATTGTTCATACCATTTAAAGATGGTTTTATTATTGCCGACATACCTCACAGCTGTATGAAGCAGCTTTTAAACTACTCTATCAACACGTCCATATAGAAAAATGTTAGTTTCATTTCAGAGAGTCAGTCAGTGTAAATATTTGACCACCACTTGTAAGTGCGCTGAAAGCCATGGGTAATACTTTGGACTCAGTCTTATACGGTTCCTCATAAATTTGCTCATGATATTTACATATTCCTTTTTTTTCTTCATGCGTGCATTTTCTTTTCTTTTTTGTTTTGCGCGAAAGCCTGGGTGTCCCTGTATGTGTTGTTGTTTTGTCGTCATATTTTCTTAGTACAGAGTGTCCATGCCGTAGCACTGTTATGTTGTTCTAAGTCTTTATTTTGTTGTACTTTAAACGAAGGGTTATTTACAATATGATTGCATTATATATTTCAATTCCAATTTTGGTTATGCTCTGACTGCATAAACGTTAGTAGATTTACTTTGGATATACTTGTATATTATATTATTGGTGTGTTATTATCCTTTCGAGTGGTCTACATTTTCTAAGCTTCCCTCCTCAGTGGACCATTCTTTTCTATCATTTTATTTATAATTCTTTGTTATACCATTGCATAGTGTGTATTGCTTCCCCATTACCTGATTATCCGTAGATATTATTTCATTTCATGACTCGACTACATAATGCTCACCTGTATGAGATGACAAATGTATACTTTGCATTGTGTAGTACTGTTGTTTAATGGAAAATAATTTGAATTGAATTGAATTGAAATGAATTGAATTGAATTGAATTGAACTGAATTGCACTGAACTGAATTGAATTGAAATTGGAAAAATAGCTACTGGTATCGGTTGCTAATTCATGTTTTCGTGTAAATATGTGAGAATTAATGCATCGCTCATCAATTCAATTCAATTATTGAATTATACTTTATTTTTTATCAAACAAAAGGTATTACATCTAAAACAAATATACATTTGACAAATATATTGTGGAATAGTTTGTAAGAAGTACAAGTCATAAAGTATTATACAAAATATATGTGGAATGCATGTATATTAACAAAAACAATACATACTAGTACTTTGCCGTGGTGACTAAAAGTAAAGAGTGATCTGCTGAAAAGCGGAACTTGTAAGATGTGCATCACTAGAAAAAAAAAAAAAAGTAAATGTATATATGTATATGTATATATATATATATATATATATATATATATATATATATATATATATATATTATCATTATTATTGTTATTATTATCATATATATATATATATATATATATATATATATTATCATTATTATTGTTATTATTATTATCATCATCATCATCATCATCATCATCATATATGACATATCCAGAATACACCTTGGTAAAGTCATCACGTTTTATAACTGATATGATCCAGTTGATATGAAAATGATTTAAACAATATTTCTTTTAAAGTACAGAAAAGGTATATGCTTAATATGAGATATATCAAGACCTTTTTTTTCATTTCCCTTTATTGCAATCGTTTTTGCTATTATTGTTATTATTATTTTTTACTATCGTCTTGCATTATTTATGAAATAGGCTGCTCAACTACCTCTCCCTCTTCCACACACACACACACACACACACACACACACACACAACACAACACAAAATATTTATAAGTTAAAACGAACAAATTCGATAGGTCAAAATATTTTTTTTCAAGCAGTTAATCCACCTTCACCCTGTACCACACATCAGTACTCAGTATCTTTGTACTTTTACGCTAAAACAAACTTATGAGTAAGTCTTCGGCAAATCTTCTTCAAGACTCCATACACTACAGTATATAGCAATCAGTTGGAAAAAAAAAGAAGAAAAAAGAAAAAGAAACTGAAATAAAGTGACCGCAGCCTCGAGCGGTACTACCCGGTGACGCAAACTTTGTGGCAAACAGCCCACTTGTTTTCTTTCCTCGTCACTTTTGTTTGCTACGAGGGTTAATCTTTAACACGGTAGCTCCAATCACGTAAAATGCGTTTTATTGCAGTTTGATAGTGCAGAGCCATTGACGGCGCTTTCAATACCAACCCGTATATATTATACACCAGTCCCTACACCCATTCGACGCCCCGATGATACAGGCGTGGACTGCGCTGTTATCGCTGTTAGCTGTTAGCCATGCGTGGGCGATCTGCATTTTCTATCTCGGCCTTCATAGTATATTCCGATCTCTTATATCCTTTATTGTTTTTTCACCAGAGCAAAAGTAGAGCAATATCATGTCAACGATGCGTCTAATTTCCTTATTTTGGTATATATTCATCTTTCATTATGTTGTTGAGTGGGGTCTTTAAAATTGCTAGTCATGCTGATATACACCTGACTGTTGTACGTGTATGTTTGATTAACCGGTTCGTGACAATCTGCGAAATGTACGAGTTGAATAAACACTTTGGTGTTTGTATGTCTGTATGAATATAATAAATGTATGTACATTGTGTTTCTTCTGTCCACACATTCCTACCATAATATAGCTAACATCACATTCAAACATATAGAAAATAGATATTTTTCAGTGGTCTACAGATCTTTATCCACTGGAAAAAAACAATTTGGCCAGTAATAAACTTGGAATCAAACTGTCGCATTTTGGACAGTCCATTATGCATGTAACATACGTTCACCACAAGGTCTATCCCAAAATGGTGTAAAACATAGTGTTCAATTGACAGAATATTACCTTTTCTAGTCAATATCAGGCCATTTCGTTAAAAAAAAAAATCTTCATGAAGATTTATTATTTGACCCTCATAATTATGTTCGTATATAAATGTCAGTCCAGATTTACATGATTATGTTTGCCCAAAATTCTGAATTAAGCACAAATTCTAAAAGTTCGCTCATTTGAATCAATCTTGGACCTAACTCTCACTAAACTGTTCTGAAAGATCAGTATTGGCGGTAATGCACAGTGGAAACAGAAAGTAACTTTACATCTCTGAAAAAGTACACTTTTAATGTGGAACAACACGCAAAATAAGAAAAGGTACAAACAAGCACACACATACAGCCACATGACGAATACATTGCAAAGTTGAAAGTGCACTGTTAATCTGGGCATTTATTTAAATCTAATATTTGGTGGAAAGGGAGAGGCATATATTTGGCCTATTCCTACCAAGGACTGTGATTCTATAATTCACTACTATAGAGAAAATCTTGCACTGCTTTTGCCACGGCTGCCAGGTGGTCGTTTAATAAGTGTAAAATGAGAATGAGTCCGTTGTTTATGGATTTGATCAAGAGAAACACTAAAGTCAGGGAAATGAAATGATTGATGGGCATTCGAGGATCAAGCTTGCTTTCAATATAATACAAGAAGTCGAGAGTTCAGAATTGTGTGTACTTAAACGGGGAAAGAATTTCAGGACCATCGTTCATATTTACCGAAAACAAACATGGAGACCTTTGTCTGTCTCGTTACAGGCATCTTAACTTCTTTGCTTCCTAGATTTGATATCAAAAACATAATCTCGGCATATCTATTACGAGTACCAGTCAGCAACAAGTTGATGTGATCCCCCTTCTCTCCCTTTTCTTTTCTCTTCCTCTCTCTCTCTCTCTCTCTCTCTCCCTTCCTCTCCCACTCCCTCTCTAATTTCTCCCTCTTTCAGTCGTTCTCCGCCTCTCAATGTCTGTATCTATCTCTCTCCCTCTCTTTCTACCTCACTCACTCACTCTCTCTCTCTCTCTCTCTCTCCATCTCTCTTCTTTTATATCTCTTTAATTCTCACCTTTCTCCTTGAACATAAATATACATGGAAATAATTCACATTTACAGGGCTAGGTTAACACTTATTGGACATCTTTTCAAAACGTGTACAGAGTATGGAGAAAACAACCGACGTACACGCAGAATGGCTCTGAATTAATTCTAAAGGCACTTCGGTGAATACTAGTATTAAAATTATACAACCACTAACGTCCAAAAGTCTACTTATATACTCCAAGTCCAAATTGACTCTATTCCATAATCTTGATAAGAGTCAAATCAAACAAAAGGCTTGGGAATGTCATCGTTGTATGAGGACGTAATGCTGTGCAAACGATAAAGAATGCTGCAGGATCAAGAGCATAATTATTTTCACCTATAAAATGGAATGGTGTTTGTCGTAAAAACCACAGTGTGATACAAAAGTGATTGTAAACAGGAGATGATGACGTCATCCAAAGTAAAACTCTAATATTTTGTTTGCATACACGCATACACACACACACACATACTCTTGGGAACACATATCGTTTGCTTTGCTTGCAGTCCTCATTGTATATGAAAACCTGAATATAAGAACGACCCAAGTCCAATTTTAGGCCAAATTCAGTTTGACATGGGAAATTGTAGCTTATGCATGTGGACTCATCTTGTGTATAAATGATAAATCCAAATTACCCCCGGAAGTGCCTGAAATGAATGAGTTAAATCTTATATGAATGTAAGAATGAAGGACTTGGGTCATTCTTACATTCATATTATGGCGCCCTCTCTCATCCCTCTCTAATCTCTATAGCAGAATGTCATGTATATGAATCAAAGAACGACCCAAGTCCATATGATTCAAAGAACGACCCAAGTCCATCACACAAAATGGCCTCTCCACAATTAATGTAAATCTTAATTGTCATATGTTCTGATTTGTATATACAATGTTGCCTTCCCATCACAGTTAAATAGAATATTATTGGACAAATAAAAAAGATATGAAGTTTTTTTTGAAGTTTACTCGAAATGGTCTTCCATGGACTTGGGTCGTTCTTATATTCAGATACTCATATTTCATCACATTTTCTCGGCAACCCAATTACACCTTGACATTTGATTACTCTACGAGAAGTTCCTGCGTTATCTATGTAGTAAATATATACACGCACATTGATTTTTCTCGAAGGAAGCACTCAACGAGTGGTTTCTGTTCAACTACTCACAGATAATGATTCCCTTGGTAGTTGTGAAACATTCACAATTGTAAATGCATAAATGTATATACCCATGTAATTATCAAAATTAATCAGTATATCCGAATGTATCGAGTGTCAAGTACTGACAGTTCTTGTTTTGTGCGATGGTATTGATTTGTTTGGAAGTGTATTAATAATTTTAGGTGCTAAATCACTTCAGCCATCAATTCCATAAAAGTAACTGTACTCTCTAAAAAATCGAGAGAAAATATTCACTCTTGAAAGAGTGAATACTAAAAAAAAGTGAATTTAGAGTGAAATTGGAGTGAATTTTGTGGTCATTTTCACTCTTTTTACAGTGACCTCAGGGAACACTCCAAAATCTTCGAGTGATCCCTGAGGTCACTTCAAAAGGAGTGAAAATGCACATGTTCACTCAAAATTTACTCCAATTTCACTCTAAATTCACTCTTTTTTGTATTCACATCTTCAAGAGTGAATATTTTCACTCGATTTTTTTTTAGAGAGTACTGTATTGTCAATATGTTAAATTCGACTCCCTAAAAAAAGGAAACTACCTTATTGCTTTATTGAACATGTGATTGTAAAGAAAGGAAAAAAATGTCAATTTACATCTTCTTTAACATCTTCTGTTTCTACGTGAAATTAAAGCTCAAGGTCAAGTGTTC
The DNA here is from genome assembly GCF_964275005.1 of Diadema setosum. Lineage (NCBI taxonomy): Eukaryota > Metazoa > Echinodermata > Echinoidea > Diadematoida > Diadematidae > Diadema > Diadema setosum. Next base: position 28,475,513 of record NC_092690.1, read on the forward strand.
GACTGCTATCATGGCATTCGTGTTCTTCAAGACACTTTATCTACCAACGTTTTTATTATTCAGGACGGGACAAATGCGAAGGAGGTACGCATAGAATGCTGAATGATAACTGCCGACATCTAACGTGAGGGCGCCCTGAAATTCCAACCTACCTGCAAAATGGAATATTGCACTGCAGATGCAAATTTTACCACTTGGGGAGGGAGATGCGTTGAAAACATTTCAATTACACACATATAGCTCTTGTTACTCTTCAAACTATATTTGCCTTTCACCCAAAGATGCAAGCCGATAAGTACTCTATTCACGATCTCATTATATTGTGGAACAGCTTTTGGACAGGTGATATATAACGTCCTGATGTTGGAAATAAGAACGTCCTGCGTTTATTCCAGAAAATTATGAAAACATACTGCTTCGCAAACATCATTTGAAGTCAATTCTAAAGTACATAAAAATGAATGAATAATGATCTCATTTCCTGTAAAATTCACTGCATGGAAATGTACCATTTGATTTCAAGTTTCAAATATGAAATGAAATACCCAGATGCTTTAATTACTTTGGTAATGTTACTGTTTTTATTTTTCTTTTGTCACCATTGTTCAAAGTTTTGTCACTATTGTTCAAGGAAAAGTATTTTTTTTTTCTTTTTCTCCCTTCCGCAGGGTGTTTTATTTATACACATATTCAGAAATTGACCTTTGCAAATAATTTTTCAACACAAAAAAGAACGAGAATTAAATAATAATTCAATCATCGACAAAAATTGACCTAATGCACTTATACATATAATAAGAAATTTTTAACTATTTTTACAACAGGTAATTTATATTATTCTTTTTTCATTGGCAGAAGCAATCCTAAAGACACCATTGGTATTATATAATTGTGATTAAATGTTCAAAAACACTTAATAAATAGAGCCCATTTTTTCACAAAGTTCTTTTCTCTACAATTCATTTGACTTGTGCATTTTTCCATCTATAAATAACATTTTATTTCAGATGTTATGTGTTTCAATGACGGAACGTGTTTTTTTTTTAAATTTCGCGGAGAAAATTTCTCTTCTTATAACAATCATCATACAGTTTAATGCACTGTTGTTGGAACCATGAAGTCCAAATAGCTTATGTTGGTTTGTAAATACAATTTGTTTATCTATCTAAAAGTAAACATGGTGGAATGGAATTGAACAAATACGATAATTAGGACAGAAAACCTTTGACACGACATGACATAATAAGTGACGTGAAATCAACCATAAAGTTGTTTGGAGTCAAAGTTTGACCTCCTACCTGGTTGGTATTCACAGTTAAGAATGAATTTGGGAAGCAGATCGATGTTTATAGAGCAGATTTTTTTTTTTTTTTTGTCTAACCCTGTAAATGAAAATACTTATGCAAAGAATACTGGTTGTCATTGGAAGCAATATTGCGCTGTAGCAGGATAGCTAGAACCGCTGCTCCTGACTCAAAAAGGTTTACGTATAATTATACGTGCTTGACGACTTGGAAGGTGTTGGACATGTTTGTTTTTTTTTCTCGTTGCATATTCTAACTCTTCCCAAATGAAATGTATAATTCCTCCATCACCCTTTCTCATGAGAATCAATAATCAATATCAAAATGTTTGGTCATAGAAAGTTTGCTCACATGAAGCCACGCAAAGATGACCTATGGCAAGAATCTTTTGAAGCATTATCGTAGATTAGGAATTGCCTAAAAACAAGCAATCAAAGAACTCAATATAGGTAGATATCATTAAGATTGCTTAGTTTGGTAGAGTGGAGTCTTGTATTTCCACTTCAAATCAGTCAAGTTGAGTTTGTCCCAGACACTATCCAATAACAAAACAATTACGCCACAGGGCAAATTCTTTTTCGGTAATGACAAATTCATTGTACATTTTATTCTGCAATTTTAGCTATTTTGATAAAAGTTATAGACATCTCTTGCTGTAAGTTTTGTTTCTTTTCGATAAAGCTGGTACGTGTGCAGGCGGGATTTTACTCGCATCTTCCTTTTTCTGAGTGTATGGCTTTTATTTGCACCCTGCCAATTAAACCGTTCTATTTTAGTTGAACGTCATTGCAAATAAATTGCAACATTTTCTCTATCAGACAGGAAAAAGCGAATCAACGAGAAAAGTCATGAAAGTGGCTCTATTCTATGCAGGCCATGGGTTCCACGGGTTCTGAGATGGCAATAGGTTTGATGAAAGAAACAAATAAAAATCATAATCTGTAAATGTGATATGTCCGGTGAGTAAAGGCTCCAGTGGCAGTGGAGAGACTTTTGCGTGAAGTCACGAATATAGTTTCCTGTTTTGTCATTATTGTTGATGAGGAAGTCGGATTCCATGGTTGTACAATTGCCTTTCCGCAGATTTTCTCCTTTTTTTTGGGGGGGGGGGATATTTTGCAATTAACGACACACTTCCGCCACAGAAAAAAAAGCAAATATTGTGCAGCATACATTCATGATGACAATTATGTGAATCACGTGTATCCACTATGTGTTTGTAGGTAAAGCTGTATATAGACTATACTTTTGTGATATTATTGTTTGTATTTGTATCAGTGCTTCATGACATTTCTACTTTGAATCATTTTGTATTATTTGGATATGGAAACAAATAAATGAAATGAATGAAATGAAAGTGCGATTAGTACACAATCAAAGCAGAAATAACGATATTTAATGAGTTAGGAAAAAAGTGTTTTCAGGTTAATAACATAACTGGCTTAGTGCGACTGATTTCATTAATGGTAAATAAAAGAATACATAACTACTACCTGAAGAGGGCGTTCTTCATTTACCCCAGTTGATTTTTAAATGCTTCCGATATCTGTACAACGCAAGCGGGCCTACTTGAGCGTCCATTTCGTACTGACTGAACTGAAAGAAGAGTCAAAGGTCAAAAATTTATCATTGACGTGGCCGAACTACTCGTGCAGAGGTCCTGAAGAAGGCCTTCGATTATTTCTTTTATTTTTTTTTTCATTATGCTCTCATTGTTTTATCATTAACACTTTTTATTTCTGTCACTTGATTTCCTTTGTATTGTATCATTTTTTCTTTATTTTTAATTTTTTGAGAGTCGAATCAAACTTTGAAATGAAGATCAAGCTGCTCAACCATATTCAAGTGTTTTGTATAGACAAGGCGTTGAATACTGTTTCTTCTTTTTTCGATCAGTGATAATATTACATATTACGACTGTATTCCACTTTACAAATGTGAATTTGTGTGTGTGTGTTTATGTTTATATTAGTGTGTGTGTGTGTGTGTGTTGTGTGCGTGTTTTCATTCAATCTTTATTGCGTGATATCCTACCACTTTTATATGAAAACACAAATTTATACATAAACATAGAAAATGGGAACATACTTATTCTCTCTTTCTCTCTCTCTCCCTCTCTCTCTAATAGGTGTGATGCATTATCTTGTGTGTTTGCTGGTGTGTATGAATTTTGTTTCCTTTACATGTAATACTTACAGAACAATGGAACAGAGTCTACCTGTACCGTCATTATAAAGATAAAACCGTTTATTGTCACTAGAAGAAGTGACTAATTTTCAACAAAAAAAATCGACACTAAAGTGAGCTGTATTTTCACAATGTTGCAAGGAATTCCGATTGCTGGAAACACAAACTTCTATTCATAAAAACGAAATTCAAAGTTAATTTTTTTTTAAATAATCCTATCATGCACTAATCTCAGTTGATGCGAACTTTAAAGATCACAGAAGTAAAGAATTGAATACCTTGTTTTTGTCAGTGGTAATCATGGCTTATCGAAATTGAGTACAGTAAAGAGGGGTGGTCCTTGAAGGTGTTGCAAGTTTTGATGAGGTGTAATTATGACTACATTTTCACGAAACTTTTTAGGAAATGATCTTATGGAATTGGATAGGAATCAGAATTGTTGCAGAGATTCAGAGCAAGGGGCTAGAAAGCCCAAACATGGGTAAATCTATTTAAATGCATGTAACTTTAAGTTTCATCCTCTGTCAAGTAGTAAAAATACTATAATCTTTCATCCTAAATAAGTCAAGTTTGTTGTTCTGTAACGCCCCTCTTCTTTCATACATGTCATATAAGAACGACATGTACACCACGAATACAACAGATTCACTTCATCTTCTTACTGTCATGTCGGCACAAGTTAGATACAGGCGTTAGATACATCTCGTGAAGAAAGAGAAAGAATCATAGAAGCATCTTAGGCCAGCACAGGAACCTGGGGTTAACCTTTAGGAGTGTGGAATCAACTTCGTTCAGCTGGTAGCTTGACGAAATACAGACGCCATAACACGAGAGAAGGCCATCCGGTCGTTTAGCCACACCCAGACCTACTGTCCTATAGATGTCGAGGCCGCCAATAAATTGATGGCTAGACATGATCCAAGAAATGTATTCCTCATGATGATAAGCATAATGTAACACCCACCCAATGAAAAGAATGAGGCACGGATGAAAGAAATAAACATGAAGTAAATTGAAATCTGCTCCCAATTGACGTCAAAACAAACTTTAAGTTAGTGAAATAATGTTATCGAACATTAAAACACATGCACACACGCACACACACATTGAAAGTACTGTTGCCATGACGATAAGAATAAAGAATGAATAGGAAAATGTGAAATTTTATGATGCTTACAAGTTAATAATGAGGTTAAAGGTAATCGGAATGGTCTTACATTGATTTGAATTAAGAGATCATAACATTTAAAACGGACATGTTTTCGAGCCTAAATTTTGCTAAATTGAATACAGACATGAGTAATTAGACTGAAAGGGGGGCGAAATTGACCTGAAAAACCTATGAATGAAAATGATAATAATGATAAGCATATGAACACTTTTAATGTACCATGGTATCCATCACAACAGATGGTCATGATGTAGAGAAAAGCAGACAGAAAATAGAAATAATATCGATTATGATAGATATGAGAATATAGTAATTAAAATAAGGAAAATTTCCCAAATTGTTGTCTAAATGACCAAGTCTTACACAAAACATTTTACTTAGTTTTAACTTTGTAGAGAGGGCAAAATTACAATTGTCTTCTGAGAGTTTATTTTAAAGGAACGGATCAGCATGTGATTAAGATCGATCAAGACAGTATTATCATGAAATTGTGGCTCAGCGCAGGACAGTAAATACAATTTTGAAGTTGTAAGGATCTAGAACGATCGACGGATTATCAAACTACTGAACATTTCCATACACCGATCACTTGCCGATTGGAGAAAAAATAACACCTCAAATGTGATTAGATATTGAGTATTGTGATTTGTTGTATAATCTAATACATTCATATCATCACCGTTATTAGATTCCCACTGTCTAATATACATGTATTTTAACCTCCATTTCATTCCCAACAAAAGCAAAAGTACAATAAGGCTTCTGCATACATACAAAATTAATGCAGCCGTTGTTTTTCCTTCTTTGTTGTTGTTGTTGTTGTTGCAATGAAAATAATATAATTTAAGGGAATGCAATCATGATACGCAAAATGTTACTGAATTGTATCACGGAAAGGTTGTCGGAAATGGAGGGAACTGCTGAAAAGCCTGGCTTGTATAGAATGCAGTCCCCTCGTTAGGACTACGCAGTAATTAATAGTAATGGGCAAACGTAACGATGAAAGAAAAACGAGAACATAAAACAAATCATATGCATAATACGCATGTCTACATACCAGACATTATTGGGTTTTCCCCCACTGCGTATATCAAGCTTTGGAATTCCCCAAATGCCTGCTGTGTCTACAGCACCGAGGGCCTTTGGTAGTCGAGCAATCTATAGAACAGGCAGACAGCACTGTGTGCTAGAGTTCAAAACCGAGACATTTTAATGAGGTCGCTATTGAAGGTTATTACTTAGTGGATACACACTACCAAGCTTTTAGCAACCTTTTTATGCTCCCAATCTTTTGTCCTTGTCCGCAGCACCAAGTTATTCAAGTTATTTCATGGTACCGATACATCTTTTAAAAATATAGTTTTTTTTTTTTTTCAAACACTGCGAGATTTGTATGCAGTCTGGTTTGTGCGATATCTATGTGGTTCATTAGTTTATTACTCATCGATTTTTTGTACTGGTGTAATTTTAGTTGGTCAAGACACACATATCCGTTCTCCGTGTAAAATTATATGCATATGACCTCGGGAACCTACAGTTTTACAAGCTTTAAAGCTTTTATGTAGGCCCCATCATATTTCTTATACTTACTAGTGACATTTTCACACGATATGACCATGTTCATTTGTGTCAAGTATATTTTCTTTTGCTTTTTCTTCTACAATCAAAAGACATGATTGTATATATATTTTGTATTCTTGTTTTGTTGTCAATAATTTTGTAATCTCATCATTGAGAAAATGGAAATATGAAATAAATTTGAACTTGAACTTGAACTTGAAGGGTTGACAAAATGGCAGTTGATGACCAAAGTAGGAAGTACGCATCAAGGATAAATTTGTCTGGATCTTAAAGGCATAGTTTACCATATGCAGATGGAACAAAAACCCACCATTAGTGCTTTAAATAGTTATAGAATGTGAGATAGGGATAGAAACAACCACTACAAAAAATTGAATCCGTATAACCGATGTTAAGTTTTGTTATACAAAATGTGAACAAGAGGTGTAATAGAAATTACAAATAAAAAACCAGGCGCCGCGATACGGTGCAATTAACTCGACAAAAGCATACTTTATGTCCTCGAAGCCTCATTTGCATAAAATAAACAGCTGGAAAAGTGTTGCAGGACAATCACAATATCTCACCTCAGAAGCCATCAACTGATTAAATCTATACAGCAAATTGAATGAGAAACAATTCTCTAACTCGCAATGTTAGTTCCTATGGGTTTTACTGAGGATAAACCTGTGAAAATAACGTCGAAACTTTCTCACACTTTCCGTCATTGCCCAAAATGAAATTTCGGTATATGACTTATGTTGGTATGTCCATACTGTGTTCCAAATGTCTTCTCTGTATCATTTGTCACACGGTTATGTCGGGGGGGGGGGGGGGGGGGATCGAGATCACCTACGTAAAATCCATAGCGTAAGCAGTACGCAGTCCGATGTATCTGTTTTCGTGCTGCATGAAACAGTTGAAGCACATTGCAGGGTTCGTCTCTCGCCCCTTCACCACCCTGTGGACCGAAACCAAAGAGATTTTCTCCTCTCTGCCACTTACATGGGAAAAGCTCTTTGACCGAAACAGAACCCTGTCGCCGTGCGCCGAAACTGACACCGCTGATTGGCTAAGCGTGCGCTGACCAGTAGAGAACGCATGCGCAGGAGGATGATATAGTTCTGCATGTCCAGTATTTTCTCTTAATTTCCGTTTTCTTTTTGCTCTGATTTTCACCTAATATAACTATTCTATTGCGCAAACATGAAACTTCGCAGATAGTGAGTCTGGTGTATACAGTCAGACCGCAGCACACGATAATTCGCTCGTATTTATTCAACTCGTATGCAAGCCCGCTCGAGGCTTGCATACGTAATGAGCTGCGGAAGGGGATTTTGTCCTTGGGCTTTCGGCAACAAAAATACACCTTATATTCACAAATCTGGTATCAAATTCAAGGAAAATATGTAAGCTATCGTCACATGTTACTCAAATTATTGTAAATGAAAATTATCACAGCCTAATGTGAGCTTGAAAAATGATGAAAAAAGTAATTCGTGTAGTACACGTTCAAGACATCAAAAGAATACCAAATTCACGTTGCATCTCAATGAAAATGCATTATTTGGTAGTCCATCTCTTAATCTTTGTATCCATGTAAATATCTTGACAATTTGTTGCTTAATCCGGTCAGGAACCAGTAAAATATACATCGATGTCAGTGCTGGTCAGCTTGAAACCGTGCAATCTCAAGAAGCTCTCTCATTGAACAGCGCTTCCATTCAGCGCTTGCATTACGTCATTACGCTGCTACGGTTTCATACCACGTGCGTGCATAGCGCATGCTTGCATGCATGCACGCGTGTAGTTCTGTGCTTCGGACTTGCGTTAGCCTTTTGGCAAGGCCTCGTGGCTGAAAAAGAGACTAACTGCGAGAGAACAGGTGAACGCGAGACCGAGCTGCGCAGCCGCGAGATGAAACCTGACATGAATTTCTTATCTTGAGCCTTGTTTCTCGCTGATTCTCCTACCAAAAAGGATAGCAGCCAATCACCAACCGCTTTGCTCACCACGCCGTCGCATCTAATGAATACGTATAAGCATGCATGTCGGCGACTCGCTCATCCGTAGCTGCCTGACTTGCCAACGCAGCGTTGACACGTCCTCATTAGGATGCCAACTATGAAAGGTCTGAATGTATATATATCTGAATGAATATATGAATAATTCATATTCGCCTTCGTCGGGAGGCGGTAGGGAAAAAAAAAAACCCGGTTTCGAAAGGCCTCGTGGCGCGTTGCCGCGCCACTCGGTCTCGCGTTAACCCGTTTCTCGCAGTATTCGATGTGGCGAGTTAGTCTCAGTCATCAGCCACAAGGCCTTGTCAAAAGGCAAGTCTTGCGTGGGACGAGAGCCTGAAAGTGTCCAAATTTTCGTGCAATGTGTGGAGCATTAGAGTGTATATATCTGATGATTAATTTAAAAAATACTCTACGTATTTTCTAAGTCTGTGTTTATTTTTTGTCAGCTAGCAAACAATTGAACAGTACAATGATATTAGTGGGGCAGATATGTGAAAAAGATGCTCACATCCGGCGGAAAGTATGAAATTTTGCACATAGGGGTACTTTAGGGCGCTGATTTCAAAAATTGCCGGATCCAAGAGATCTGGCCATGGGGTCGGCCGCCATTTTGAATTCTGATATGGCCGCCGTCAGAGATCCTTATCTTCAGTTTTGAATGACATAAGCCATTGAAATTTGATATAATAAAAGCATGGTGATATGATAACTTCAATAGCAGACTTATTTGATATGTCTGACAAGCTGAACGGCAGCCAATTTGAATTTTCCTACATAGTTGCCATGTTGGAGTGTTGAAAATCTCTATCTCGGGTTTGTAAATTAGGCTACCTGATTGAGCGCGCGTTTGTAACTGATTGAGTGCGCGCTGCTGTATTTACATTGTAACGTCAGTGAAAGGTGCATTATTCTTCATTAATTTTTGCTGCACTTTTTGGCATGCCCGTGAATGTAAGTCGTGATGTTTGTCTTATTCCATATTGGAATTCAAAATAGCGGGAATTGCGTTTGTTAGACACATCACATTAGTCCATTTTTTTTAACTCAGTATGTTAAAATACTTGTGTGCACCTAATTCCAGCGTCACTCACAACTTAGAACTCGAGATAGGGATTTTGAACATTTCGTCAAGGCGGCCATATTGGAATTCAAAATGACGTCCATTCGATGTTTGTCAGACACTTCAAATTAATCTATCATCAAAGTCAACATGTCAAGACGCTCTTGTGTACCAAATTTTGGAGCCACAGGTCATTCAGAACTCGAGATCGGGATCTTTGATTAGGCCTATATGTTTTGTGATGGCGGCCATATTGGAATTCAAAATGGCGGCCGACCCCGTGGTCAGATCTCTTGGATCCGGCATTTTTTTTTTTTTTAAATCAGCACCCCAAAATACCCCTAAATGCAAAATTTCATACTTTCCGGCGGATGTGAGCATCTCGACCAATTTTTGCTACATATCTGCCCCACTATATTGTTTGCTTCGTCAAGAGCTGAAGACACCGGAGCAAGATTGGCAGCTCTCACAGCTTCCTACATCACAAAGCGCTTATCTCCGTTCTACACGCGATATATTTTGCACGCAAGATGCTTTCAGCTGTGTAAAATCTTGCGGGATACTGCGTTGCCGTCTTAAAGTCGGCGTAGTGATCGTAAAAACACAATGAGGTACAGTATAGACTTACAAGTAAAAGTGTGAAATTCAGAAACGACAAACATGCTATTGCTGTACTACATTACTTACAATATCCATTGCCATATAATCACTATCAAACAAACTTCTGCCATCCAGATTACATGGACACACTCAAAATTCATTTTTTTTCCCTTACTGTCCTTGTTAATTAATGTAATTCACTGTTTCATGAAGTTATTTTGCCCAGATTTATGTATGAAGTTGTTGGATTTGTGCGACTTTGTATACATAAAATAACCCCCCCCCCCCCCAACACACCCTCCCCTCCCCCTCGATCGCTCCGCTCGCTCTGGCTCAGTCGCGCTCATGATATTCAGTGTAAGAATTAATACAAGAAGTTTATTTAAATGATACCATTTTGTACTCAAATTGTTCAATAATAATCTCCAGCAAAATATGCTGCTGCCTTAAACAAGTGGGACTGTTTCAAGTCCATAAAATAAGCAAAAACATGCATCAAATTGCACCATTTGCAACATCAAAATGCCAAAAGTTCTCACCGTGGGAGGGGGGGGGGACACCCCCTTCACACCCTCCTCTCCCCCCCCCCCCCCCCCTTGCTCGCTCAGCTCGCTCGGGCTCAGTCGCGTTCATGATATTCAGTGTTAGAATTAGGTAAAAAACAAAATGGTTTGTTTGCCCTTCGCAACCGACCGAAAATAACGGAAATTTCGGGTAGGTTTTTTTTTCTCTCTCTCTCTTTCTCTCTTTCAAGTTTATTTTTTTTCCACAAATTTCATCTTCTGCAAATTTGTGAACGGTTTTAACCCCAAAATTATCCCTTTTAAGCTAAAGAAATAATGAAAAAAAAAGTCTAAAATTGTTTTTTCATCTCATCGACCCGTCGTAATCGTGTTCGGGCCGCTCGGGGCCGCAGGCTACATTTTATAGCATGCACTGCATGCTAGCTACCTTTTTGGCTCACGTGCATAGGTACATGTAGTGCACCATGCTAGCTAGCTACCGTACCGGCCGCGGCGCAGCGCAGCGCAGCGCGACTGCCAAGATGGCTACTTTTGCAGCATCCGTTACCAGCTGTCATGGCACCAAAACTGTTTGGAGTTCAGTTGCCAGCATCTCACTGGAAGGTACTTTTTTGGAGCTGTTTACAAAATTTAACAAAGGCTGCGTTTATCATCTTTCTCCTGTTTGAAACGGCTTTCAAAAGCCGTTTCCAAAGCCCTTTAGAAACGGCTTCCAAAATAATTGAGTTTATCAACTCATCGCGAACACGAAAACTGGCCTTGTCACTTCGCAGCTGCATTGCGCAATTTGACCCGAGGAGAAGGGGTCATACCGTAACCGCAGTACAAAGCCGTTTCAAAGGAGCTTTGAGTTTATCTTCTTTCAAGGGGCTTCTAGAAAAATTTTTCTGGAAACCTGTTTCGGAAACCTGTTTCTGAAAGCACAAATTTGCGGCTTTCGAAAAGGCTTTCCGAACCCCATACACGCTTATTTCTGCGGCGTCAAAAATAACTCGGAAAGTGTGAAATGTGACTCGGAAATGGCGCCAGCTGGGAGTCAACTCCTTCCGAGTGAAAGCTACTCGGACTCCCGAGTCAAATGATTTCACTCGGATTCCGAGTCACTTTCCGAGTCATTTCTGTGGCGTCAAATTAACTCGGAAAGTGTCAAATTTGACTCGGAAATGGGGTCAGTTAGGTGCAATCTATTCCAACAAAATGACACGGATTTCCGAATCAATAGATCACAATTTCACTCTGATACGGTGTCGTTTCCCTCATTGTAAGTAACCCATTTTGGTGTAGTAATGACTCGGATTTGGTGTGCACTTTTCTAGAGGAATGCGGAATGGAGGAATACATAGGAGTTTTCATCGGTGAGTACCCACTTCTTTCACAACACTCATATAAATAATTGCCTGAAACATGGTCTAAACAGTCAGTTTTATTTAGGGCAAATTAAACTTTCGACACGGACACATTGACTGGTAATGGCGTATAGCCGTAGGCGGCCGTACGGTAGCTGGAATTAGCAATCAAGATCGTATGTGTATTTTATGCATGTACAGTGGAGGTGTAGCTAGGTAGGTTCACATCTATTGTAGATTGGTTCTAACGTATAGCATATAGCCCAGGGCTACGTACAAAAGGTACGAGCTACCGTACGGCCGCCTACGGCTACGCCATTACCAGTCAATGTGTCCGTGTCGAAAGTTCATTTTGCCCTAAATAAAACTGACTGTTTAGACCATGTTTCAGGCAATTGTTTATAATGAGTGTTGTGAATGAGGTGGGTACTCACCGATGGAAACTCCTATGTATTCCTCCATTCCGCATTCCTCTAGAAAAGTGCACACAAAATTGTCCATCTTGAAGACAAAAAGTTGCAAGACATCTCGCGGCCGCGGCGGATCGTCGAGAAATGACGCTTTTTTTTTCGCGGGGGTACTACGTCACATAGGACACATTATGTTTTGTCCAATTATTGTAGCGCGCGTATGTCATGTACACCGCGTTGGGTATTTCTGATGTGACTCTGCGCAGGTGTAAAAAGTCCGATAACCAAAATGATAACTCGGATTTGAGTCAGAAGTACACGGTTGGTGTTAAATTTACACGGATCGGAGTGAAAAATTTTTGACTCGGATTCAGAGTTGAAATTTTGACTCGGCAGAAATAAGAGTGTAGTCAAAACAGCTTTGCGTTTATCAACTCGTAAAAAATTCCTTGAAAGCCGTTTGAAAAAAATTGTTTCTGCCGAGAAAAAGAGTTGATAAACGCACCCAAAGATGAACGTTATAAGTGATGCAATAGCGAGTTTTCGCAAGCATATACAGGTCGTTGACGCCCTCAACGTCGAAAAATGGATTAGTTTTAGGTGGTTTTGTCCTGCGACTTCGTCGCCGCGGAGTCCAGTTGGGAAATGGTCTGGAAACCAGACTAGGTCTTCCCGTCGTGTTGCGAAAATAGGTCGACTGTTGGGCAATCAATGACTAGCATGGGAACGGATAAAGGATTGCTCCCGGGCGGGGAATCCCATCGAAAGGTTGTATGTCTGGTAATATTGATCAGTGTGTAGCGTGCGCTGAAGTAGTATACCGAAAGTAATAAGCAGTATACAGCCTACACTGGTCAGCTTAGGTCTCTTGGAGGAACTATATAGCCACACCCGTGACTGAAGTCGTTGCTGTATGGGGCGTTGGTATTCGACGTCGGACCTTTATAAATAAATAAATCATCAAAGTATTGATGTACAGAGTATCGGTATAATCGAGCATAAACGTGATGATTTAAGATAAGGACTTCGTTCAGAATTTCCACTATAGCAGACGATATTGCGCTTCAACATGGTGGATAGGATGAATCACTTCATACATGCACGCTTCTGGTCACGGCATCTTATGGTTCTAATCCTCCTTTCGTCTTGTGAGTATATATAAGAGCTTGATAGTTATCACATTAAAGGGTTGGAAGTTATTGCATTAAGAAACGATTATACATTTTATTGGGTTGATAGTTTGTTATTTACGCTTTAAAGTTATTACAGGTAGAATCGTTATCATAGTCTAGTGGTATTTGCGGGAAAAAAGGCTTTCTATAAATAAAGTGATGATGGGAGATGATATTAAAGTAGCAAGTTGGGGTGAGTTTAAAAGGCGAGTAAATGATGATGAAAGTGTTTTAGTTAGAGCAAAGGAATTTTTATTGTTCAGATAATATTTATAATTTTATGTTTTATTTCATTATAAGAGTTTGTTTCAAAGATACAAGCAGAGGCGGGTGGGTTGTGGTTGTGTGTGTATGTACGTACGTATAGGATAGGATAGTTAGGGGGATGTACAGTGTTTTACATTTATATCTATAGTTTTAAGTGTGTGGGTTTTTTTTTTTTCGTGTGTAATAGATATTATTTCAGTAATTGTGTGTTTTATCTTATTGTTTGTTATTAATTACTTATTATAAGATATTTGTTTTAAGTTTTAATGGAAATTTAGTTCTATTTTTTGTCCATTTTGTGCCTTCCCTATGATAAAGAAATTGATTTGTGTAGTTTTATGTACTTTTTATTTGCTTTGAATCCATCATGATGATGTATCAATATTTATGTATACTTATTTATGTTGCACGGACCAACTGAAAAACAGCCGTGGCTGATGTATAGTACCGTGACTAAATAAGATGAATGAATGAATGAATGAATGAATGAATGAATAAATGAATGAATGAATGAAATGTCCTAGAGGCATTTTTTATCAAAAGTTGGAACCATATTTTTTTTACCTAAGTGGGGTACCAGTGGCGGATCCAGAAATTCTGCAAAGGGGATACGCAAAAACATCAGGGTGGCACTTTCGGGTTTAATCAGCTGACAAGCACAAAAAAAAAAAGGCTCCCGTATTCGTTTCTCGTGCCACTTCCGGGTTTCAACGGCTGAGACGTAAAAAAAGAATGCGCGGGCACACCCTTGCAGATTTTTCTTTTTACTTCTTTTTTTTTCAAAAAACAAAAACAAAACAAAGGAGGTGTGAAATGCCCTGCATTTGTTGTTGTTGTTGTTGTTGTTGTTGTTGTTGTTGTTGTTGTTGTTGTTGCAGACATACCAGAGTAGCAATTAGGAGCAAATCTTCACCCACATAACTATAAATTAACAATTCACAATAAGTTTGAATCGTGGATTGCATTTTGCACAACTCTATGCTGTGAGGTTCTCATAATTTTGTCTTCAATTGTAACGCAAAGTCCGCAATGAGTGAATATATTCATATTAAGGACATTCTTGCCTCAAGCTGTGTTTATTGTAAGTGATTAACAAATTGTCATTAGCCTTGTTTTGACAAATTTAGAGCATTTACAGGTCCAGAGGTTACAAGAAAACAGTGCTTACCTCATTAGAAATAAAGACAAAAATCAAGAGGGCGCTACAACCGTTTTAACAATGAATGAATATTTCCTTAAAACAACGTTTTTTTTTATGGTATATGACTGTACGTATGTATTGTTCTGAAGCAGATTTGCAGGCGTTATCGCAACTTTTTATGGAGAGGCTTACTAAAATATAGTATTAATTAGGCAAAAAATAACTTCAAGAAATGTAAAACAAATGTACAAAACTTATCAAATCATGTTTCTTATCTCACGTGCAGAAATCATATCGAGCCGTGACTTTTCCCAACCGTACATGATTGGGAAAGTACTTTAAAGTGTAATAGTGAAAACTTGCTTTTGTTTGCTGGTTGCAGTGAAAACCAGAATGCGTTAAGATGAATAAAACATATTTTGTTTGAAATAATTTTCTAAGGAAACTCACCACATTTGGAGGTCATCGGATAGGAAACCTATCAAAAGACGTATGGTAGAAAGGGATCGAGCCTCTCACTTCAGTGCCATTGGCTTGATAAGCATTTAAAAGTTCTTTTAATTTCGCTCTTAGGCGAGCGACTGTCGTAGTTCAAAATAAGCAAGAGTGATTATGCCCAGGTAAATATTGACTATATCTTTTATTTTTCATTTTAGATTTCATCATCATGATCAGCAATAGTTGTTTTGAATATCGATTTTTGTTTTGCCAAACACGTCATGTCGACGACAGTATAAGATAATCCCCATTACATGTTATTCATAGATTTCTTTATCTCTAATATTCATCTGTAATAATATTGCATTATGAACTTCATATCTGTGTTTATAATCTGAATTGACATCTTTAGTTTTGATCCGGATCATCAAAGTCCCTATGATGTGATATTCATTTAACATACTTGTTTGCATCATGTGTAATCCACGTGTAGACTTTTCAACATTCAATTCAAGTTCAAGGATTGTACTTTTTTATTAACTTTTTTTTATTCTTAAGCGAAATTGAATACTCGGAAAGAATTGGGGACAGGTGCAGAAGGAATTGAATAACCTTTGCCGAAAATGCAAGAACATTCTGCCATATATAATTGAGAGTGCGCAAATCAGTTAATAATTTATGATTTGAACGATGACAAACGGTTTTGAATGACAATATTTTGATGCCTGAGCAAATGTAGCAGCATCGAATGTTCAGTCTAATATGAAATTGAATGACAAAATAATGAAATTAGCCGAAAAACCTATACCATAAAGGAAATTTACTATCACTTCACTTATCCAGTCTCGAGGAAGTCTGAACTAGGTTTAACATAAATAGTCCATGGGCCAAGACCCGAAAAATGGGTAATTGGTACCACCTGAGGTGGCAAAACCTTTTTGGTGTCATTTTGTTTGTCGGACATAGATATGCTTATCAAGCTATGATAGCATTTCCAAATGAGTAGCTTAGTCATAATAAATGAATTTTTAGCCAATTTGGTCTTGTTTTTATATCCCTATACTTTTGAATCGAAACTAACCGCTATACAAAGAAGAGCACCGCCTATGGCAAGCCGTTTGTGTAAAAAGTCGATAAACTCTGTTTTTCACTGAGTTTATCAACTGATAAACACAGTTTATCAGAAAAACTGTTTTATCAACTGATAAACATTGTTTTTCAAGAAAAACTGAGTTTATCAGAAAAACTGTGTTTATCAGTTGATAAACTGAGTTTATCAATTGATAAACAGAGTTTATCAGAAAAACTGTATTTATCAGTTGATAAACACTGTTTATCAAATGATGAACACTGTTTATCAAGTGATAAACACAGTTAATCAGAAAAACTGTGTTTATCAACTGATAAACATTGTTTTTCAAGAAAAACTCTGTTCATCAGAGAAAAACAGAGTTTATCGGAAAAACTCTGTTTATCAACTGATAAACACAGTTTTTCCGATAAACTCTGTTTATCAATGATAAACTGAGTTTATCAACTGATAAACACAGTTTTTCTGATAGTCTCTGTTTATCACTTGATAAACTCAGTTTATCAGAGAAAAGCAGAGTTATTCAAACCTTCTCGGTAGTGGGCGCTAGCAGCATTTAATACGTCTGCTCTGTTAATACGTACATGTACATGTACATGTACATGTACATGTGCAAGTGTGCATTCTCGCGCACTCCTAGCCTGACCAGACATATACCAGATACCGATTACCGAAAACGTTGCCAGAATTACAGACACAACACACCGCGCGCGCCCGGCCCGGTTAGCTAGCTAACTAGCGCAGCGATACGTACATTTCAAGCGCTAGCGCCATAGCGCTGCGATTATTACAACAAGCAGAACATATCAAACAGTGAAAACGCCCTCTTTTGTGGAGAGATAAATAACTCTGCTTATTAAAAGTGAAAAACTCTGTTTATCAACTGATAAACTCTGTTTTTCGCTGATAAACTTTGTTTATCAATGAAAAACAGTGTTTATCAACTGATAAACAGAGTTTTTCTTTGATAAACTGTGTTTATCAACTGATAAACACTGTTTTTCTGATAAACTCAGTTTATCAAAGAAAAACTCTGTTTATCAGTTGATAAACACTGTTTTTCACTGATAAACAGTGTTTATCAACCGATAAACATGTTTATCAACTGATAAACATGTTTATCAACTGATAAACATGTTTATCAACTGATAAACAATGTTTTTCTGATAAACTCAGTTTATCAAGTGATAAACGGAGTTTATCAGATTGATAAACTCTGTTTTTCGCTGATAAACACAGTTTATCAGAAAAACTGTGTTTATCAGTTGATAAACTCAGTTTATCAAAGAAAAACTGTGTTTATCAGTTGATAAACACTATTTTTCACTGATAAACAGAGTTTATCAGTGAAAAACAGTGTTTATCGACTTATTACACAAACGGCTTGCCATAACCGCCTTCTGTATGTCCACAGGTGTTCTGTTGTAAACGCGGTGCGCTTAGTCTTTATTCAAGGCAGCGAAGGGAATATCCAAAGGGTTATGATGTCCACAGCTGTCACGCGGTGCGCTTAGTCTTTATCTAGAACAATGTACCGTTCTCATATCTAGAGTTCCTAATAAAAGGGATTATCAATACTGTTTTTATACTACCCTCTCAACAAATACATCAGTTTTAAGCAAAAATCACTCTGTTCATTTACGATATTATTTATTATAATGTATTGTAGTGTACCGGTACATTGTTTTTGCATTATCTTTCATTGTTGGATGGAAATAAAGCGACATTGGCATAGTATTAGCGTTTTCGCCGTAGCGTTTTCACCGGAAAATGATAAATAATTGAAAAATACGGTAAAATGCGCGAGGAATTGTTTTTTGTTGTTGTTGTTGTTTTTAGATAAAGGAATATACATTGTATTATAAGCTTTGGATATTCCCTTCGCCGTCTTGAATAAAGACTAAGCGCTGTGGACATCATAACCTTTGGATATTCCCTTCGCTGCCTTGAATAAAGTCTAAGCGCACCGCGTTTACAACAGAACACCTGTGAACATACAGAATACTGTGCTCTTCTTTGTATAGCGGTTAGTCTCGATTCAGAAGTAAAGGGATATAACAACGAGACCAAATTGGTTAAAAATTCATTTATTATGGCTAAGCTACTCATTTGGAAATGCTATCATAGCATGATAAGCATATCTGTGCCTGACAAACAAAATGACACCAAAAAGGTTTTGCCACCTCAGGTGGCACCAATATCTGGCCTGGCCCATGGACTAAAACTTCGATATTCACTTACAATGTACATCAAATGTGGTCCTCGTTTTTGAAAACATCATTGAATTATAATATTTGGCAGATAATATGAACCAAACACACAGTGAAATGTAACAACCTCGTCTTATCTAGGGGACGACTCCTATACATGCCATTCGTACTTCTACTTGTCCTATAGCTAGCGATGGAGTTGAGAGTCGTCAGATCTCTCTTATTTGCTTTTCTGGTCCTTATTTGTTCTCTCTGACCTTCATATTATTGTACTGTATTTGTGTTCCTGATTTCTGCTACCGTACCGCGTCTTTTGATTATATGTCAGTTCTTTCTGGGTTTTTTTTTTTCTTCTCTTTGCCTGATCAACAACGATATTCTGGTTAATACTGCTTAAAAGAATATAGGGCCGTCAAATTTATCTTTTCTAAAGTTTGGATGTCCTCAGAATAAAAAACAAACAAAGAAACAAACACAGTCTATGCTGGGGTTTTTTCATATTATTACCTTCAACATGTAATAATGATAATAATGATAATAATAGTGGATACTTATATAGCGCACAAGTCCACCTTTCAGTGTTCATTTTGTTATGGCACTTCAAAAATGAAAAGATAGATGTATACATGCATATTCTTGTTCAAACATGACAACAGAGAACAAAATGGCAAACAACAAACAAACATATACCAGATAAAGAATACAATTGTTTCCGAACATTACAGACAGCAAGTATAGTCCTCATGCAGTGTGAGAGGAACAGATACCTTTTGAGTTTGGATTTTAATGTTTCTGTAGATGACAGTTGTGTTATCTGAATAGGTAACGGATTCCATAATTTTTGTCCCATTACGGAGAAAGCACGATCACCCTATCCATGTTTTACTCTGGGTGTTTGGAGTAACAATGTATCTGATGATGAACGTCAGTTATAAAAAAAAAAAAAGGCAAAAAAGCAAAAAACAACGATCTTATTCTAAATAGCTAAGTATAGATAAGATATTGGTGCAATTTGTTTGAGTGATTCACCCTTCACAAGTTGCCATAGAGTTGGGATACGTCATTCTGCCTAATTACATTGATAAAAGGGTTGAGGCGCAGATATTTGTAAGTCAAGATACGTTCTTATGGCATACTGAAGTGGCTTCGCGGGAGAATGCTTACGCGCCGTAAGTCAGGATACGTTCTTTTGCCTAATTGATATGTTGCCGCGTGAGGATTCTCGCACAACGTAAGTAAGGATACGCTCTTTTGGCAAACTAGAATTACTTATCAGCACAGTGCTGTGATTCGGTAAAATGCTGTATCTATTCTAAACATGGCAATTACTCTAAAACGGGAAGTCCTATTTTACTGAAATTTTCCCGAGATATTCTTTATTAATGCCTAAGAAACTTCGCTGCTTCAAAAGTGTTTTGCTCCTATGACGGAAAAATGGGAACCAATTGAATTTTCAAAGTCGTTTTTCTCAGAACATGATATTCTGAGTTACGTTGTTTTGCCTTATTACGGCCGAGTTACTATCCTGTATGTCACTGTCAGTAATTTCATTGTGAAATTTTCGTTTGTTATGTTGACTGTGAATTTATCTGAACATCATTACAATTCTTAATGTCGGAGAAATAATTGACAGAAAAAAATATGAATATTCTGTTCCTGAAAAGACTTGAACGTGTAAAAAGGTAATATCTTCCAACCGGCATTAGGCACTATAATGCAGAAACAGTATTAGCACTGGTTGCACAGTTACCATGCATCCTGAATGCACCAGCCACATACCGGTATCTGCATGACACACGTATAACATAACCCTTGCTGTACTATTGTTGGTAGAAAACACCAGATTGATAGCTAGAACTTGTTATTAAGAGTATGGTAGTCAATACTACTTGAAAAAATACAGAAAAAAATGCAAAAAATGGCAGTCGGGGTAGGGGTAAAAGGCAAGGAAATTTTATGCCTAAATATGGGCAAAAGGTTAGTATCATGTGGAATATTAGGTTTTACACTAAAATTATCATTATAATCCATTTCCTTGACCCCCAAAACATGGGGTTAGACACCAAAACCATCACAATTGACCAAAAAATAGCCGAGTTATAACCAGAAATGTCTTTTTAAAGCCGAAACGGCGACCAGCTTTTCGGTCGGGGCACCCTGGATTTCGCATTTTTCGTTCTTTTTTTTTTTTTTTTCAAAAATGGTGTCAGTAGGCACAAAGTCATCAAACTAAGGTGTGATGAGCATGTTCTGAAAATGTCATCCTCTTTAGCCCATCTCTAAGAGATATCAAGGGATGACGACTGTAATATTTAGCCTGTTATTTAGAGAGTTCCTTAGTTGTTTCTTTAATCAGTCAGAATAAGCACACGATCTTGGCAGTAATTTGTTGTATTACAATCATGACGAGTTTGAACAATGCAAATGCTTTAGCGATATCGATTGCATAGGATGCCCAAGGGAAGAAACGGACACTGGTCAAAAAGTATAAGTGCACATTTTTTTCACACGCAGGTGATAGGTTGATATGTTTTTATTCTTCTAGGTCTTGGGTGCAAGTAAGGAAGTTTGCTGAGGTAGTACATCTACCTCCGGGGTTTCTCGAGAGGGGTAACTATAGAGCATAGCAACAGCATCATCTCTGTGGGGATTGGTTTGTGCTGCATAGCTAGGCAATAGTCTCTGCGTTCAAACTGTACTAATTTCAAACATTTGGCATCTCCCTTTTTTTTTAGAAAAGTAAAGTTTCTCTTGTTCACACAGATTTTTTCATTCATCAATTACCACTGAAACTTAATTAATAAGCCATTGTCTTTTTAGGATTATCATGGCAATTATTTGATACGTTGTTCACACAATATACTTGTCCTATTTGAGTAATAATGGAAATACGTCTTGTATGGGCGTGTTTGACTTGCCATATCTTATATCTTACATTCAACTTTACTTCATGTGTAATCATAGCAACACATCTTATAAACACAAACATTACTGATACTTGTAAAGTGAGTAACACTTCACTTCAATATTGAGATATCACGGCTTTGTATGACACATTACAACGCACTCTTATAACGACGTAAGTTCAGTCTCGCTCTTCACACTTGGAGGAATACTTGTGATTGTTTTGTAAACTGTACTTTTGTTCACTTTCAGAAATTTGTTATTTTTGTCTTTGAAGAAACGTTAATCATTGTTTCTCTTATAATAATCGACAAAGCTGTTACTTTTGATAAGTTAGATGAAACACTTTTATTGCACTCAAAATGTAACCAACTCTACTCTCCAGATGAATAGTTCAACATCTAAACATTATCACAATCCCGTGATCATTGTCATTTCATTTCCCGTCAAATTCCGGTATCTATCCTATAAAATAGATAAGTTTCTACACTGGTCCATATTTTTGACCTGATCTTGTGATACGATATTATGTTGAGTCATCTAGCTTTGTTGCATTAAGGATTGTTTTCCGCTGTACCTCTTCTGATGTCAATTCTGTTTTGACAGGAGCATTTTTCCTTCACATTCCACTATGCAACTTCTTGGAAACTTTATCTTTGAAACAACAACGCTTTTCGCTTCGATCAAAGTAATTTTACTGCACTTTTGTTTCTTGGTCAGCTTTGCTTGCACATTCTTTATTACTTTTGGTTTCAGCAGCTGACTAGCTGTTGGCAGGGTGGTCCTTGTCCTCCTCTGCATCAACAATTGTGCAGGACTAGCATCTAGCCCATCGATCGGTGTGTTCCGATAGTCAAGAAATGCCAAACCTGGATCTGTTCCATCTCTCATTGCCTTTTTCATTAGACATTGCGATTTGTACTGTCTTTTCAACTTTTCCATTGCTATGTAGAAAGTGATGAAGACGTGACATGCTTGAATTGGTACTGACAAGCAAACTCTTTGAACTGGTCACTTGTAAACTGTGTACCATTATCTGATACCACGATCTCCGGTATACCATTACGTGCAGAAGTGTTGTTTGCATACTAACTTCAATTACTCTTACGCTAGACATTTTTGTTTTTGTTTTTGTTTTCCATGTTCAAACGTTATCAAATAAAACTGTGTGAAACAAAACTCAATTTTCAATTAATTGAAACTCGAATCATCCCATCTTTGTGGTTGAGAGATTTGTGTTGGTCGTGCGGGTGTGCTTTCCCAGGGCTGTTGGAAGATATTACCTTTTTACACGTTCAAGTCTTTTCAGGCACAGAATATTCATGTTTTTTTCTGTCAATTATTTCTCCGACATTAAGAATTGTAATGATGTTCAGATAAATTCACAGTCAACATAACAAACGAAAATTGCACAATAAAGTATTACTGACAGTGACATATAGGATAGTAACTATCATAAGAATCTAAGATGAAAATCATAACCCCATTAAAAGGGTATTTCTAACAACATATTCCTTTGTAGAGAGAGACAAACTGAAGAAACTCAAATATTTGAGCCTTCACCCCTCTGAATAATATCTTTCTTTCATTTAACATATTCCTTATCATAATCGTGAATTGCAAAAAGAAAAGGAAAATCATCAACATTTACATATATCATCAACATTTACATATATCATCGACATATGCAAAGACGGCCTAGGAATCGACATCACGAGCAGCGACATCGACAGAAGTCATCGTCTGGGTCCCGTCCTCGAGAAAAGTGGCAGCAACGACAACAAAAGGGCAAAACGCAATCGGCACATCATAGTGAAATTTACCAGCTATCGCATGAGAGAGAGGGTCTACAGCTCAAGATTCGATCTGCGAAAGAAAGGAATGAGCAACATCTACATCAACGAAAACCTCACGAAAGAGCGATCGCGGCTGTTTTGGAAACTGAAAAGGAGCCTGAAAAAGGGAACCCACAAACTCTGGACGCAGGATGGTAGGATCCTTGTCAAAACACCGAGCGGCGAACGAGTTACCATCACGAGGGAAAGCCATCTCCACAAAGTCGTTAAGTGAGCATTCCATTTTGAACTTTTGAACTCTAACGTGTATTTTATAAGAGTACCCAGGATATAGGGTTTCTTCTGATCATCTTACGTGTTCTATTTTTTTTTTTGTGTGTGTGTGTGTGTGTGTTTTTGTGTCATGCATTCTCCCAATTTCCCAAAATACAAAGGTATGAAAATTGCACATCTTAATATCAGAAGTTTAAGAAATAAGACAGACGATTTGCTTCAATTCTTACAACAAAATCCGTACGACATCATGTCGTTATCGGAAACTTGGCTTGATGATGGTATCCACTCCAATATAATATCAATTGACGGTTATAAAATAGAAAGGAAAGATAGGGGCCAATTAGGTGGAGGTGTTGCATGTTATATCAGAGAAGAGATTATTCATTTAAGAAGAAGCGATTTAGAATGTGATAACGTTGAAATTTTGTGGATTGAAATACGTATGACATGTAAAAGGCCACTTATAATAGGAGTGGTATATCGTAAACCCGGAAATGATAACGCTTTTTTTTGAATATTTAGAAGATTGTATTGACAAGATCCACAACTTTACTGATGATATAATACTCATTGGTGACTTTAATTGCAATATGCTGACTTCTAATCATCTTTCTCGTAAAATGAATGATTTGTGTAATGCAGAGGCCATGTTTCAAATAATTACAAAGCCGACTCGTATATCTCCCCACAGCTCAACTTTAATAGACCTGATTTGCATACCTAAAGATATGGGGCCGCTCCCATCTGGAGTTCAATCTCTTGGTCTGAGTGACCATTCACTCATTTTTCTGGTATACAAAGCCTTACCACAAAAAACGAAGCCCCAGGTATTTACGTTTCGTTCCTTTCGATCCTTTGATGAAAATGCCTTTTTGTCTGACTTAGCAGCAATCAAGTGGGAAGATGTTCTGGTAGAAAATCTTGGAGTAGACTCTATGTGGCAAAAATTTCATGCATTGTTCATAAAACTAAGTGATAAACACGCCCCATTTATATCGGTCAGGAAAAAGGTTAGGGGAGCGCCCTGGATTAATGATGATTACCTCCAGCTTGCGAGAGAACGTGATTACAATAAGCAAAAATTTGATCGAACAAAAGAAAACTACTACTGGGAACGATACCGGGTGGCTCGCAACAAGGCTAACAACCTCAATAAGAAGTTGAGAATTATATGATTATTTACACAGGCAACACCTGTTATCTGAGAGACAATCTGGATTTCGTCCAGGACATTCTACAACTACATGTCTGACAGAAATTTGCGACTCCATTTTGGACTGTTTAGACAAAGGGTTATTCACCGGCGCTGTATTTCTAGATCTTAAAAAAGCATTCGATATCATACCGCATGAAGGTCTGCTAGAAAAACTACCGTATTATGGTGTTCAGGGCAACGAACTTACGTGGTTTGCCTCATATATAAAAAATAGACAACAATGTGTGTCTTTCAGAGGTGTAATGAGTGGGCTCCTTCCAATGTTATCCGGTGTACCTCAAGGCTCTATCCTTGGGCCGCTTCTTTTTTGTGTATATATCAACGACATATGTAGATTGCAATTTCATGATAAGACGAGAATTTCTCTGTATGCCGATGACACAGCCATTTTCAACTCTTCTAAGGATGTTCGTACAATTCAGGCCTCGCTGCAAAAAGATTTAAACACTCTTTCTTCCTGGTTTCAGAACAACGGTATGAGGGTTAATGGTGAAAAAACAAAAGTTATGATATTTGCTTCGAAAAGGAAAAGAAATGGTTTAGATATGAGTTTAGAGTTTGATGGTCAGTATCTGGATATTGTCAATGATATCAAATATCTTGGAGTAATTATCACAGACAGTCTAGATTGGTCACTTCACATTGAACGTATCATAAAAAAGACGGCCTGCACATTAGCTTGTATTCGGCGCATTCGGTCTTGTATTACCATGAAAATGGCTGCGCAACTATACTTCTCACTGGTATTGCCAAACATAGACTACTGTTGTACTGTTTGGGGCACATGCACCAAGACTAACTTGGTCAAATTACAAAGGGTCCAAAACAAAGCTGCCCGACTCGTAATGCAGGCAGACTATTATTCTCCCGTTCACAACTTGTTGAATAGATTGAGGTGGCAAAGTGTACAAAAACGCATTGAGTATCAGTACTGCGTAGCTGTATATAAAGTCTTGAACGGATTAGCCCCATCATACTTATGTCCTATGGCTACAAGGCGTCAAATCACGTACGAAACTCGATATGTCTTATCTTGCCCATTGTTCATCCCCATGCCTAAAACAGAATACAAAAAACGTACATTTTCCTTCTTCGCTTGCTCTCTTTTCAACAATCTTCCCAGTTTTATTCAATCGTCAAACTGCCTCGAAAGGTTTAAAAGACAAATTCGATCAACAAATATAAACTCAGATTTTTGATATGTTAAAATGATGAGCAATTAAGAGTTTATACATATTAGTATGCATTTATTTCTGTATCATTATGTTTCTCAATGCTCATTGTTTTTAGTACATTATGATATGATTTCTGATCTTGCCTTTGGTACTATTTTAATATGCGCTACATTTTTTTTTTTAATCCTTGCATCTATATCTGTATATGATAACGCATCTCTATTTTCTCACATTTTTCTTTTACTTTTCATATGTTTGTTTCGATTACTTTTTTCTTCTCTTTTCTTTTTGTTTGCGTTACACTGTGTAAACCTACCTGCAATATTTCAATTTTCTGAACAAAGTGTGAAAGTGTACTTTTTACTCGTTGCCATATCACTTTTTGGCCATTATTTTTGTACATTCTGGTAATATAATTTATTTTGTTTTTGTTTTTGCATATGGTAATCTCCTGCTGTTTTTTTACTTTTAATTTGTTAATTTTTGTATCTTTTTTACTTATGTAGATATCACATCTT
Organism: Diadema setosum; assembly: GCF_964275005.1. NCBI lineage: Eukaryota > Metazoa > Echinodermata > Echinoidea > Diadematoida > Diadematidae > Diadema > Diadema setosum. The sequence goes on from NC_092690.1 coordinate 28,501,902, forward strand.
GCTTGTTTCTATGTGTTCGTTTGCTTTCTTTTTTTGTTGCTGTTGTATTATGTGATTTTTACTCGCAATATGTACTATTTGTAACAGGGCTCACTTGAAAAGCAGGCCCTTGGGCCCTGAACGTGACTACCCTGTTCTTTCTTTTTTTAAATAAAACTGAATAAATAAATAAATAAATCAAAGAATGGACTTCGTAAAATATTATAAAATAATGGAGAATAACAGGTACATGCTAAGGAATGAACTCTCCCCTCAAAAGCGTGTTTCCGTCAATGTGTTTATCTCTTGACCAACTTTCAGTGATAAAATGGACCTGCGTTTCTACTTTTTTCGACATTACATGTAGCGTGTACAAAAATAAAAACTTTGTGCTGAGATTTCAAAAACTTTGTTATAAAGATGGACGTGTCTTAGGTAACGTTAACTTTAATTTAAATTCTGTATAAAAAGAATACTGTTTTTACACAGATGAATTCAATTTTTATTTCTAGGACACGAATAATGATAATGATAATGATAATGAAAGGACATTTATATTGCGCAGCTACTATAATAATATACTCTACTGCGCATTACAAAATGACATGCATACAAGAAATTCAAACAGAAAATACACTACTTCAAGAGATGACTTTTTAACCTGGCCTTAAACTCATTAATTGTGACTGCTTGTCTTAAGAAACATCTCTGTTCAGTTATGGGATTGTCCCCCAGGAGACGTCCCCGGGGCAGTTGTCAGGTGGGAGTTGTCCTCCGGGGGAGTTGTCCTCCGGGGGAGTTGTCCTCCGGGGGAGTTGTCCCCCGGGGGAGTTGTCCCCCCGGGGGAGTAGTCCCCCGGGGGAGTTGTCCCCCGGGGGAGACGTCCTCCGGGGGAGTAGTCCTCCGGGGGAGTTGTCCCCCGGGGGAGACGTCCTCCGGGGGAGTAGTCCTCCAGGGGAGACGTCCTCCGGGGGAGTGGTCCTCCGGGGGAGCTGTCAGGTGGGAGTAGTCCCCGGGGGGCTAGTCCTCCGGGGGAGTTGTCCTGATACGATTATTGACATATCGATTTTCCCTTTTACTTCTTTTTTTTATTTTTATTTTTTCGGTGAGATTATTTACCGCCGCGGTACGTATGCCAACACATTGGACTATGAACATGATGAAATGTGTGCGCGACGCGATGCACGCGACCGCATCCCCATGGCTCTGACACATTTTCAGGAGCCTAGGCATCGAGTTACACTTTAAGACCGAGTTACACTTTAAGACCGTAACAGACGCGTCAGGTGCCAATCCCAAACTTATTCCAGCTCAAAGATCAATCAGGCATCACAGACCGGATGTATGAAACGCCTTACCCAGTTATTTGAAGTTATGTCCCTCCATTAATTCCTTTAAAGCATCTTTTAAGAAATATCTTATTTCAAAATATCATCCATGTTGAAAGAGATGAAACAGATTTTTTTTTTCTTTTAAATCTTGGTTAACTAGGTTGACTCAACCTTAAGTCATTCATTCATTGATTTATTTTTTTTCTTAAGATATAAACGAACATAGGCTTTCTTCAAATTGTCAGACTACTCAGTATATAACAACCCACACACATAATACGTGCACACACACACACACACAAAACACACATACACACTTAACCTAAACACATGCAGGCTCATTACCACTTAATACACGTGACCACAGGTGCTAGTGTTCGTACGACAACATCAATGCAATACGTTCTGATTGGATTCGGATCTCATGTTTGAGAATGCTGACATCCACAAAACTATGTGATCGTGCATCACAAAACGAACAAAAAGTCGCACGCATTGACTTTGTGTGAGGACTGAAAATAGGTGTAAAGGGTCAATTAATTTGGTCAATTTTGACTTTATATATTTTCTGAAAGAGAAAGTCTTCTTCTACATTATGTTAAAATTTGGTGTAATAAAATGAACAGGAAAGTGTGTTTTTTAGCGGTTTATCTCAAACTCTTTTTTAGAATACTGTGATAAGGTGTGTCTTCAGAGTCTCCCTTTCATTTCTTACAAAAATCCTGTACCCACTCTTCACTTTCAACTCTAATAACTTAAGAAAAGATGATGCTACTGCTTTGAAAGTTAGGATTTATCATGGACAGAGTGTGCTGATAGGACATGCTTAATTTCAATTTAATCTAATAATTCCTTCATTGTGGTTAAACTGTTGGTTTTCATCCTGTATTTTGTCCCATTCATGCAAAGGCAGCACGACTTGGTGAAGATTAAACGCGTGAATACACCCTGTGCTTCAGAGCCTCTTTTCTCAGTTCACACTTTCTGGAGTGTGTGCTTTGTTTCCAATATTTAGATAGGTTAGGAATTTCCATTTGATTTGAGTTATACATCATTTTAAAGCTTGAAGTCTGTTCTTTCAGAATATGCTCTTAACTTAAAATTCATGTCTGGCGACTTTTTGTTTGTTTTGTGGTGCAGGGTCACATATGTTATATGAGCTGAAAATGAGTGTGCGCACTCTTGTTTTTCTTTCTAACATGCACGGGCGTGCAAAAAGACTGCAGCATATAGCGTCACAGCTGCAAGGCTTGTTTTCTTATGGCAGATTAACGATTGCTGGTGTAGCCGTTAGCGATAGCAATGTAGAGTATAGAAAGCTATACGCATTTTGTAATATACGTATACGTGCGGGCAGCACGAATCTGTACGGTCGATCGGGAAGCGGTTCTACGGGAATACAATATTTATCAACAGGCAAATGACATATCTAATGCCTATTATATATATTTTTTTTTTAAGACTGAACTAGTAAAGTAGGCCTAATTAGTAAGGTAATTTCTGAACCACTCGAAGACCGTCCCTCGACTACCATAATGGGATAATTTTGTTTTTGTTTTTTTAAGAAAAAAAAAGTATTTTGTGGTGTAATACAGCAATGATCACTTAAGGCAGAAAGTCCATGCAAAAAAAAAAAAAAAAAAAAAAAAACACTATTCCCTCCATCTACAAGAGATGAAGTTAAACAAACAATGTTATAGATAGATTTATTTTCATTATCTATTTCATTAAGTCTTCTTTAAAAGCAGGATGGTCCCATTGAGAGCCACAAAAGCCTGCTTCACAAGGGAAACCTGTGTTGATATATATTATTACAACATTACATGATGTGCACACAATAAAAAAACGAGAACAAAAGCGCTCTCGGCTTGAACTCCCAAGTTTGTTGACCCTATCTGATAATAAAAAATCATTCAAAGATCCATAACATTCCCAAATCACTTCCATGACTACAGAAATTTTATCATCTGTTCTTTGTGTCATTATCACCTTTTCCTGCAAATTTCATCAAAATCCGTCAACAATTTTTTTTGAGTTATTTTGCACACAGACAAACAAGCAAACAAACAGACAAAATGTCAAACAAACCAACGCCGATAAAATAATCACCTCACTCCCCTCGGCGGATTAATTAATATTCAAGGAGGTTTCGAATGGTTTGATTGTGACAGCTGTCATCCTCATGAAGGATACATTGGCGAAATATCAAGAAATTCTATATCTAAAGCACGAGAAAAATCTATTGAAACCAGTGAGACATGAATGACTTGATCAAACTGTAGATCGCAATATCATGCGTGTGTGTCTTTTCACTGTGTAGTAATCATAATAATAACGTTATTTATGGTGGTGGAGCTATAGCGGGAGGAAGGTATGGGACGAGTTCCTCCTCCTTCAAGTGGGAGTTTTTGATTTTTTAGAACTGAAACCCGGCGATCTGGTTCTCTGTTTTTGTGAAATTTTGAGAAAGATTTCAACAACAAAAAAGTGAAAAAATGATGATAATAAAAAATATTAAGTGATATGGTAGTCGAACGGTTCAGTATTTATGCAATGATGTATAGTCACAAGCGCTGACGCACCCTTCAATGACAAAGGCGAACTCGAGCTTGAACTTGAAGCGTTTGCGTGAGCTCTTGTTCACACAAATAGAAGCGCCGTTCCGATTTAGGCCAGGGGGTGCCATTATCTCTTTATAATGTCTTAATTTGTCTTTTATAGTTGAAGTCATATAATCATATCTTCCACCGCCATTTACTTTGTCCCTCATCTTGTATAAAAATAACGGTCCTTTTGTATGCAGGTAATGTTGGAAGATCCTCTGCTGGAGACGAAGTCGCGTCAGTAGAACTGGTGGAAGGAGAACAAGGTGTGATACCATGCAGAGTGGAAGTGATGGTATCTGTCGTACTGTGGAAGAAAGTTAGTGACCCCCCTGATAAGTATCTGGTCATACTCAATCAAAACGGGGATCCAGGTGAGAAGAGTGGTGACGGATATGAGGCCGGCTTGTTCAACATTACAGACGACTTTTCCCTGGTCATAAATGAAGTCAAACCCGAAGATGCGGGCCAATACATCTGTCAGGTTGCCGACTATTCATCCGCGTCTATGCATTTCAGTGCAACTAACGTCTCTGTTCAAGCAAGAAGAGGTATTCAATGGAAACACGCCACAACATTGTTGAGTAGAGCAACGTTGTAAATCATTCTTTGTTTTTAATCGTAAAAACGTGTTTTGAACAGTAAATCATCATAGCCTTAAATGTGATTGAGGAAGTGGAGCTTACCCTCACCTTCATTCACTAGGATGTGTTCTCTTACATTTCACTCAGACATATGGATTGAGTGAATGCACCAACATAAGTAGAACACACATCAGTGAGAGTTTGAGGAAAATCCGACTATCTGTTCAAAAGTTATGAATTTTTGATGTTTCTGCTCTGCCAGTGCTGGATGAGAAGACTACTGTAGCTTGTGATGTTACATGTGTAGAACATTATAAAGAAAATAAAAGGAAACTAGAGATTGTAATTTGTCATTACTGACAAATTAAGGTGATCCGATTTTTTTTTAATCAATGATTTGAGTCCTGATCGCAATAGGCATGGCCATACAGGTTTTATCTGTGTTTAGAGACATTGGCCGTGTGATGTTTGGATTCTCATTTAGAAAAGGAGTCATATCTGCCATCTTTGGTACCAAATTCTGTATACACTGTAACGAAGAAACAGCAACAAGTACATATGACCTTTGACCCCACTTTGCACACCCAAGATGCCATCTGAGCAATAAGTGGTTATTTTGTGAAATGATCCTTGTAACATGGTTTTTACGTGTGCAAAATATGGGAAAGATAGTACAGGTATTCACCAAGATACAGGATGAAACATTTATGACCTTTGACCCTAATTTACATACCCAAGATGGCGTCTGATCAAATAATGTAGGTGACATGAACTAAACATGTGCAAAATATGGTGGTGATAGGGCATGTTTTTCTTGAGTTATTGCAAAGAAGGTTGCATAAAGAAAGAAATATTTCAATACAATCGTTGATGAGCTTTAATTTCAACCAAGTATTATGACGTGATACCGACATCGTGTGAAAAAACAAAGGGCACACCCACGATAGCACAAAGTCTCAGCTACATCATATTAAAATCTGCGAGAAAATCACTGAAGCATAAGTGAGCTAGTGTTTGATAAAGATAGTCATGTCAATTTTCACATCTAGAAAAATTCCCTCCCATAGAGATAACACGTAATAGCGACGATAGAGAAAGAAGTACATATGACCTTTGACCCCACTTTGCACACCCAAGATGGCATCTGAGCCAAAAATGGTTATCTTCTAGAATAATCCTTGTAACATGGTCTTTACGTGTGCAAAATATGGGGAAGAAAAGACATGTATTTACCAAGATACAAAATGAAACATTTATGACTTTGACCCTAATTTACATACCCAAGATGGCGTCTGATCAAGTAGTTGTTATTTTATGAAATAATGTTCGTGACATGAACTAAACAAGTGCAAAATTTGGTGGTGATAGGGTATGTTTTTCTTGAGTTATTCCACAGAAAGTTGCAGAAAGAAAGAAATATTTCAGTACATCGAAGATAAGCTTTAATTTCAAGCAAGTTTTTTGACGTGATCCCGACATCGTATGAAAAACAAAAGGCACACCGCCGATAGCCCTACGTCACAGCTACAACATATTAAAATCTTTCAGAAATTCACCGAAGCATAAGTGAGCTAGTGCTCGATAAAGATAGTCATGTCAATTTTTATTTCCATAAAAATTGCACTCCCAGAGAGATTACACGTAAATTGGCCAAATTTGACAAGGTTACCTTCAATCCATTTTTACGAGGTGATGTCGTCATTTAATCAAAATTGTGTTACTAAATGAATGACAGACGATTAAATAAGCTACAACATACTGAAATTTGGGTGAAAATTGGCAAAGGATAAGTAAGATACGCTCGAGTAAACTTGAAATTTGATGACGTCATTTTGAAAATTTACTTTTTTTAATTTATTAAGAAATTTGATATCTTTTAATCATTTTGTCAGCATAGCAATCCCATGAAATGACATGTACAACTCATCAGCTTTCAGAATATGCCAAGAAAAAGGGGGGTCACCGTTCATCCTGACGAGTAAAATCCGATTTAAAATTGACGGTTTTTTGGCATAGTTGCACTGTGTATCCCCATTGACGCACGCGCGGAATTTTGAGTTTGACGGGCCCGTATGACGTCATATTGAGTCGGATTGACTTGAACCTTGACAGAAATATTCCTTGACATTTTGGACATCCGATCCATGTAAAAAAAAATGAAAATTTCTATTGCATACTAGCTGTGCGTGCGAATATGTGCGCGCGCGTACGCGTCCGTCCAATTTTTTCAATTTTTCAACAAATGCTCCAAATGATCTGAAACGTGTGCAAAAAAAAATTGAGCTCGATTTGAGCATACAAATATTTAAGATAAATATGAATTTTTGAGAATATGAGTAGAACCCGCTTGACTTGAAATATATGTGACGTAAATTTCATTGAAAAATTCCATTCCATTAATGAGATATGCATGAAAATGTGTTTTCATATAATGACGTCATAGTGACGTCACGGTCGACTGATCACTATGATTTTACTTGCGCTGTCGTCTTTGCGACATGATACATATATGGTATACGTTTGACATTGATAGGCAATGCACTTTCTGAGCTAACTCTTGCACAACTTTTGCGGAGAAATAAAGAAAGAAGAATAAAGAATCAGTACAGATACAAAAGGTGATCCGAGAGGATACTCGGATCACCTAATTCAAGATGTTTTCACTTTTCTAGCATAATAAAAGAATACTTGACTTGCCTCTTTCAGAAGGCATGGGAAATGATATTACCCTAAACATACCTCCGTGGCAAGTCGAAGAAATGTGTACTTTATAAAAAGAATAGAATTTGAGAAATTCTTTTTATATTTTCCTTAGTATGTTCCTACGTGTGTGACATCATACACTGTAGTAGTCTTCTCATCCAGCAGTGATTGTCCGATTTTCCCCAAATTTTCAGTGATGTGTTCCATGAATATTGCTGCATTCACTTCATCCACTGGTACATGAATTAGACGCACTTGTCCTTTAATGGATTTTCTCCTCGAAAGATATTCATCCTCAAATGATTGTGCTACATTGTTGACATGTTAAGTACTTTTAAACGATATGCAAGGATAGGAGCAAGTGAATAGAATCTTTGACCTGTAGGAAAAATTTCTAAGTTCATGTAATTAAACGTTAAAACAAGGCAACTCTCACCACATGAGCATTTACCAAATGCATAACTGGTTACATCATAAAAAAGGGGGAAAGATCGTTGCATAAAGTACAAATCAAAGTGGCTGGAGCGGACATTACGATGACGAAAACAGGTAAAGAAAAGATTATTGTATCTCGAACTTTAGACAAAAAAAAAAAAATATTATATCTCGAACTCGAAATAGAACCCGAAGCAGTTGCAAGAGCTCTTGTTCACACAAACAGAAGCACACTTCATATTTAGGCAAGTGAATACCATTATCTCCTTAATGTATTTATCTGTCTTTATTTGTAGTCATATAATCATACATCCCACAGTAATTTACCTTGTCTATCATCTTTTATGACATAACGGTCTTTTTTTTGTTTGCAGGTAATGTGGGAAGATCCTCTACTGGAGACGATGTCGCGTCAGTAGAACTGGTGGAAGGAGAACAAGGTGTCATACCATGCAGAGTGGAAGTGATGGTATCTGTCGTACTGTGGAAGAAAGTTGGTGACCCCTCTGATGAGTATCTGGTTATACTCAATCAAAATGGCGATCCAGGTGAGAAGAGTGGAGACGGACACGAGGCCGGCTTGGTCAGCATTACAGACGATTTTTCCCTGGTCATAAATGAAGTAAAACCCGAAGATGAGGGCCAATACATCTGTCAAGTTGCCGACTTTTCATCCGCGTCTATGCATAGCAGTGCAACTAACGTTACTGTTGAAGCAAGAAGAGGTATTCAATGGAAACACGCCACAACATTGTTGAGTAGAGCAACGTTGTAATACATTACATAGATGATGACTAGCGGGGGAGGGAACATACCGAATGTTCCACCCGAAGGGTTTGAAATGCTATTGAGGGACTTATATCCTCCCGAAATAGCATTTCAAACCCTGAGGGTGGAACGTTTGGTACATGTTCCCGACAACAAAAGTCATCATCTGTTATATTATAATGGGTTAGTCAAATACGTCAACGCCAACCACCAAAGATTCAGTGTACGATCTTTGCAACCACAAGCATGCAGCACAACGCACTCGATCGTTTGCTCGCGCAGAGCCAAATTCTCTGTGCGCGCGCGGTCCTAGCCTTCTGTCATTTGTTACGTGAAAATGTTTTCCCATGGGAGAACGTTAACAAGAATGGTCGCCCATGGGCGAACATAACGAATGTACCTCCATCACGTGACTCTGTTTAGCCAATCACTAACCGGTATTTGACTAACCCATTTAATATTCTTTGTTTTTAATCGTAGAAACGTGTTTTGAATAGTAAATCATTATAGTCTAAACGCCTCGTGTGATTGATTCAAATGGATGCGTCCTCTTTAATACATTGCACTCAGACATATAGATTGAAAGATTGCAGCAACATATTAAGCAGAACACACATCAGTGAGAGTTTGAGGAAAATCCGACTTTCTGTTCACAAGTTATGAATTTTTTATGTTTCTGCTCTGCCAGTGGTGGATGAGAAGACTACTACAGCTTGTGATTGTACATGTGTAGAACATTGTAAAGAAAATATAAAGAAAAATTGAGCTATTTTCACTTTTCTAGCATAATAAAAGAATACATGACTTGCCTCTTTCAGAAGGCAGGGGGAACAATATTACCCTTAACGTACGTCAGTGGCAAGTCGAAGAAATGTGCACTTTTTAAAAAGAATATAATGTTGTGAAATTCTTTTCATATTTTCCTTATATCTTTCTGCGCACGTGACTCCAAACACTAAAGTAGTCTTCTCGTTGGATTGTCCGATTTTCCCCAAATTTTCACTGATGTGTTCCACAAAATATTGCTGCATTCACATAATCCACTGGTAAATGAAGGCGGACTTGTCCTTTAATGGATTTTCTCCTCGAAATATATTCCTCCTCAAACGATTGTGCTACATTATTGACATGTTAAATATTTTTCACAATATGCAAGGATGGGAGCAAGTGAATAGAATCCTTGACCCGAAGGATACATTTGAGTATCTGAATATAAGAACGACCCAAGTCCATGGAAGACCATTTCGAGTAAACTTAGAAAAAAACTTCATATCTTTTTTATTTGTCCAATAATATTCTATGTAAATGTGATGGGAAGGCAACATTGCGTATACAAATTAGCACATGTATTATTATGACAATTAACATTTACATTAATTGTGGAGAGGCCATTTTGTGTGATGGACTTGGGTCGTTCTTTGAATCATATGGACTCGGGTCGTTCTTTGAATCATATACATGATATTCTGCTATAAAGATAAGAGAAGGATGAGAGAGGGCGGTATAATATGAATGTAAGAATGACCCAAGTCCTTCATTCTTACAGTCATATAAGATTTAACTCATTCATTTCAGGCACTTCCGGGGGTAATTAGGATTTATCATTTATACACAAGATAAGTCCATGCATACGCTACAATTTCCCATGTCAAACTGAACTTGGCCAAAAAATTGGACTTCGGTCGTTCTTATATTCAGGTCTTCATTTCTAAGTTCATGTAATGAAACGTTAAAATAAGGCAACGCTCACCACATGAGCATTCACCAACTGCATAAGTATTTGGTTACATCATGAAAAAATAATGATAATAAAAGGGGGAGATCGTTGCATGAGGTACAACGGCAGAATTGAAATACGATTTCAGTGAGGTGAAGTGAAGCTTGTATAGAAATATTCAGTAATCAACATGGTACTAAATCGAACGTTAAACTCCTAAAGTGTGTCCTAGGGGAAAAAAATACGATCTTCTTTGGTTTTAAACCCTGTGTCCCGCAATATTACCCAGTAACTTTGTCCAACAACAATATGAATTACATTTATTTTCTTTATGTAAGAATTACACAATTATTACAAAGTAACAATACAAGTACCAATTTGCACAAGCAGGTGAATTAATACGGATTTATTGCGAGAATACAACGAAGTCAGTACAAATAATTATGTAGATGCATGATATTAATTTCAACCTAAATAGATGTAATAACATGTCTTGACCTTCTTCAAATCATTATGAACTGAGGTAGCATTGTATCAAGCAGAGTACCCATGCTCATATCAAGCTGTAATAATAAAACTATCAACTCAGTCAAAAGAACAAAAAAAAAAAATGGGCTGAATCCATTATAAGAAAGGTAATATCACCAACATATAATGCAATAGCATGCCATTGCATGCCGAGGACAATCACTGTTTACTAGAATGAATATTTAAGGAACTTTGTCAGGGAATTATTTTGCAGATTTTGCAAATCCAACGTTACCATGCACAATTAAAAAAAAAAAACTGAAATTATTACATGTTATTTTCTTGTCTGAGGGATATTGTTTATTTGTTTAATTTATTTTCTTTAACATAATTTCATACAGGAATCTGAATTCTTTTCAGTAATACTAATGTTCATATTTTAATACCTTAGAAAACATCAATATATTGATTTCAGTGTACATGATTCAAAGGAGAAAAGATCAATAACAGTTATTATTCCATTACCAAATTGTAATTACCAAGTTTACCAAATTACCAAGATTATCACCTAAGAAATTAAACAGGACTGCCATCGGATGCTTGAACGGTTTGCAGCTCCGGAATCCTATCTACATATAGGGCCTACATATTTAGTTCAGCAGAATGGAGGGGAAAAATCTGAACAAGTCGTGTTATGTCTGGAACCAGATCATCTGAGTCGTACTGCATTCAGTGTGTAGTGTATTGAACGGTATCTTTTGCAGACGATGTTATTGTCACTACAATTTCCTTTTATGATCGAACATGGTATCCAACAGTATATAATATACATGTACGTGTAGAAATATATATATATATATATATATATATATATATATATATATATATCATTAAGTAATGCAACCTATGCGTCAAATACTTGTTTAAATCATGCTTCACATCTCATCACGTTTTTAATTAATGCAGTTTTTCCCTAAAAATCGTTGTTGTTGTTTTCCTCTTTTCCAGTTCTTACCGATAGTTCTACAACGGGTTTCCGCGTAGGAAGCGCCAGACCAACAGAGATGTTATTGACTGTAGGCCTACGTTCTACTAAGAGAGAGAAATCCAATGTAGACTGCTGCAGCTGCATTCATCTGTCAAGTAATTTAAAGACATTTGTACAGTTTTTCTAGGCAGCAGCCGGAACGGTTGTGACCCACTTGGCTGACCAAGCTATCGATTAAAAGGCAAATGAAGTGTAAGAACAGGCAGTGACAAAAACAAATCAAAATGTACAATGGCATATTAACATTAGGATGTCGATAACATTAGAGGTAATGGAATAAAAACCTTGGCATCAACGCAACTATAGGTTGGATATTATTATTGAGGGCAACTGTTTCTAAATCAAATGATGATATATATATTAAGAATCAAAATTATATGTATTGGACAGGAGAATTCGCTGCACGTGGTCCAATTGTGCCATTGTATGATAGATCGCAGATAAAATGTTGTACAAATAAGTTACGAGTTATCGCGAATCGTGGGAAATAATTTTGATAATAATAAACAGAGAATCTCCGGTATCAAAAGATGTTTACAAAGAAACAAGAAAATTCCTAAGTTGTATTTGCACCTGATTACGTCGTAATATTTGGAGGGGGGAAAATAGTAGTAGTGTGCGGGCAAGAAAAGTAGGCACTTTTTTGAGAGCACTAAAATTGAAGTCTTTCAATTTGATGATACATGAGAGATGAGATTCATGAGACGGTAATCAATAAGTGCAAAAAAAAAGATAAGATTTGGTTGAATAAATTGAAATATAGATAATAGACAAGTGTGTATATATATATATATATACATACATATATACATATATATATATATATATATACTTATATACAATTATATAACCCACAAGTAGCTCATTTGCTGATGTCAATAAGGTATTCTGATTTCTTCTCAGCTCTACTGGAATTGGGAGTATTCACAGGATTCATCAGTGCCGCATTCACGTCAGTGTTCTTTGCATCTTTTAAGTTGTTGGGTCACAGATGTACCCTCTTCGTCAAAGCCAAAGGTTGGTATCATTTATTCAGCATTAAAACATTCAAACAAATTGGCATTGCCGGGGTTAAATGTCTACATTAGAATATTCGTAGATCTTACAGTGATCAATGGCGGTTCCAGGTGGTGGCGCACTGAGCGCCCCCCCCCCTTATTTTTTAAACAAAAGATATAAGAAAAAGAAAAAAATCAGTAAATTTTGTTAACCCCCCCCCCCCCCTTTTACGGAATTCTTGGATCCGCCCCTGAAAATGATACAATAATATACGACTTTAAGAATAATAAAAAAAAAACCAGCACAGCAAATGTCGTCTTTTGAAAGTGTACTAATATTGGATGTTTTAAAGGTCTTACAGGGATGGTATAGTTTTGGTTGAGATGAGGATCTACATTTCATCTTTTCGCGAGATGATTATGAAATATTAAAGAGTACACGATTCTAAGCGGAATGAAATCAAATTAACGAATCCTCTCGTTTAAAACCTGAACTGCTACGCTATGTTAGTAATGTGAGTATAGGTAGATTGGTGCGCATTTTCAAGTCTACTCATGACAGTTCCCGGACAGTCGGGGGAGGGGAAGGAGGATCAATTAGCGCCTATACATTTTCTTCTTTGCTGAAATCAAGTGGTCACATTTGTCACTGAACTTGGCAGACATAAAAATTGGGTGAAAATAGGGTGAAAATAAGGTAAAATACAAGGACTTCAGAACCCCCATTAAGAGAATCTAAAGGGGGAAAAAATCTATAAAGCCAGAAATATTCTGAGTAATGAATCAGTTGCTGTACTTCCAATGTTTGTTTATGGTAGATGCAGGGGTCGGGTGGGAACCGAATGAGGAGGCAGTTTTTACATGTTTCTTTCTGTCTCTTTTTTAATTGCACAGTCAAATTTTCAAAATACAGGCAGTGTATTTAACAGTTATATTTACCGTTGTGATAGAATATACAAAGGGACACCATACCCCAAACGGAGGCCCTCATGATAGCTGTTCAAGTTCCAAACTTTTCAGCGTCCTCAGACGAAAGTCTCCAGGAATGTTTGACAGATGTACTCGCGTCTCTTTTGAGCGCGAGACCCCCTCCCACCCCCACCCCCGTCTCTTGTTTCTGCTAAGATAGAAATTAATGACTGTAGACAAAGCTACAGAAAATTAGAAGTGGAATGGTACTTTCTCCATCAAGACGAACAAGAATGTCAGGTTGATATGGCCATCGGAATGAAACCTGATTTTTTTTTTTTTGCAATTAGCTTCTTTAAGAGAGGAAATAGTAAATTTCATACAAAGGCAAAAATTAAAGGACAAGTCCAACTTCATATACATGTGGATTGAGTAAATGCAGCAATATTACTGAAAACACATCAGTGAAAGTTTGGGGGAAATCGGACAATCCGTTCAAAAATTATGAATTTTTAAAGTATCTACACGGTCACTTATGGATGAAAAGACTACTATAGTGTATGATGTCTCATGCGTAGAACGATGTAAGGAAAACACAACGAGAATTTCACAGAAGTTTATTTTTTGAAAAAAGTGCACATTTCCTCGACTTGTCACTGACGTATGTTGGAAAGGGTAATGTTATTCCCTCTGCCTTCTGAAAGAGGCAAGACAAATATTCTTTAAGTGTGCGAGAAAAGTGAAAATATGATGGATTTTCTTTATAATCATATATTCCTTCTGTCGTTCTACACACGTGACATCACAAGCTGTAGTAGTCTTCTTATCCAGCTGAGTAGAAACTTCAAAAAATCATAACTTTCTCCAAACTCTCATTGATGTGTTCTGCTAATATTGCTGCATTCACTCAATCCACGAGAAATAGAAAATAGAAATCTTTTGAATTCCGAAAACACACATTCAGAGTTATTTTCCCCTAGAATCTAATTTCTCCGAACGCTTCATATCAGTGTGGATGCTGACATAGTACTTCACTGTGGGATACTTCTCCCTACCATGCAGATTGGGGAGTCACATTTCTTTTGTGTGCTCTACCAGACATTTAATTGTTGGCTGGATTGTTTTGTTTTGTTTTGTTTTGTTTTGTTTTGTTTTGTTTTGTTTTGTTTTGTTTTGTTTTGTTTTGTTTTTGGGGGGTTTGGGGTGGGGGTTTCTGCCCTTTGAAGGCAGCAGCGTGTACATTCTTTATACTGTCCGCATTACTTGTAAGATTTCATGTACATTTTGTTAAAGAGGTGAAACAGAGGACAAGCAAGCTGCCTATTTACTTGGGTGACAATGTCGTCACTGATCTGTCTTCTAAACGAAAATCTCTGGCTGCTGTATTGGTTTCTGTTTTTCTCTTTAGAGCAAGAGTCAAGGAGAAGAGACACAGATGGAGATATCAAGAACACCATCAACGGTAGTGTCAAGTGTCGAGAAGATTCAGACTTTGAAATGGAAAGGTTGACATCTCAGACTGCTTAGCTTCATCGGAAAAAGCACTTTCACCATCCAAAACACCGTCGACCTTATTTAATAGAGTTTGTATGTTATAGCCTATAGGTATTGGCACACTTACGCAATCAGGCTCTTTCATAAACAGTACATCAGTTGGGGTAAATTCATTATGAATCAAAGTTACACCGTGCTAAAGGGGGACAGGATTGGTAAAACAGCTTGTCCAAGAATCTAAGCAGCTGAAAGCAAGATTCGGAATACGGTGACAATCAAATCAACATGGCAAAATAAAGCTGCACATAAAACCAAGAAACAGAAAACAATACTGAATCATAAGTACCAAATCGATTTCCATTGTCGTCTAGCCACAGTGCCAATGATCTCTGCGTGATAGATTTTATCGAAAAGGAGTATAATGATACTTTGTTATATAAAACTAGACTGTTTTAGGTCACTTACCGTACATAGGTGACATGTATTAGAAGTTGAACACCACGTGTAAGGATGCTCGTGGGTACTGTAGCTTATACTTAGTTCATTTTTTTAATGAACGGCCATTAATTTTGCAAACATTATGATTAGTGCATATCATAGATTGTGTATGAAATCAATAACCGTGCTTATGTGTATCTGCAAAGTCTTTCAGAATTCGTCACAAAGGTCTATATCATAAAGAGTTTGGTATGCTTGCAACAATCTAACCTTCTGCGCCCATTCAAAGTTAAGTTATACTCCGATGAACATGCCAATTTGCCAGGAAACATTTTGCAAACATACCATTTGTAAACATAGCATCAGATGAGTTCCTTTCTTAAAGGTTCTAAACCCATTTTCATCTTACTGATTTTTTTTTTCACAGAAATGTATTTTCTTTTTCACAGATATGTATTCTTTTTTCATAGTAAGGTCTCATAATTGAACCTCTCCAAAGTATTGAAATTCTTGTGAGAAAATGCAGAAAACATGCAGTGAACACGAGTTTCGTTCCAAAAGGGGGTAAATTCATTTCTGTTTTGTTCCGAAAATATGCTAACGAAATCCACTTGGGTCTGATCAAAAACCTGCCTGTATGCTTGAGCTCATTTTGACCTCTGAGTAAGGCTGGTTATGAACTTTCCCGTAGCTGTCTAGCTTTCCAGATGACCTACCTGTAATTTGATAATTAGCTGTGAAATATTTCATCTTTAGATACCCAAATTCTTAGGCGAGATGGCATAAATAGGAGGAGAATGTGTAAAGATAAATCATCCCAGGGAAATATAAAAGTCAACATTCACGTGTTTTGCATGACCGTGCTATTTGTCTTTTCTGAGGCTCATTTTGTTTTCTTCATCTTATTGCGATACATAGTAAATTGCATAAACATTTGCCCTTGTCATCAGAATTGGATTTCGCACCCTTTATGGAAAGGTTTATCTTATCATATAGACAACTTCAAACCTTCAGACAGTTACACAATGAAGCATAGACTTCTAATACATATAAATGGGAAAATATGATTATACAAAACAAGACGGTAAGCAATACCCATTATTTTGACGTACAGCACAATAAGAACATATACACCTTCAAAAACAAACAGGACTAAAAAAAAAAGAATGCTGTTGTGACTGGTATGCCTCCAACAACAAAACTGCTGAACATCTTAATTAAAACAACAGTTTCACAAGATTGCTAGTAACAGGTAACATTTGAAATTTGATTGCTCAACCCCCAAATACATTTTGATTTCTATGTATTTTAAACCAACATTCATTCAAATTACTAGATTATCTCATAAAGCAAATATTCGGGAACCTGATCTCTCTCACCGATTCCCAATCCCTACTCCTAAACCCCGGAACCCACATCCTTCTTCGAACGATCACCAACTAACAACATCAAATTCACAAAATAACACGTCCAGCTGTCCCCAACATATACATAATGATTATACAAACCAAATTTCATAAAACTCTATTCAGCATACCGAGGGCGCACTATCTGTTTAGATGTTAAATATGTGGTTATTTGTTGGTTGTGGATAAGTTGGGATAATTTGAATACCCACACCGGTTTAGACCAATGGTAGACGCCGCTTGTTAGTAACCATGTACAAGTGATATTCCTAAAATATGTTATCGTTGCATGGATTCAGTAATCATGAATATACTGTATATTGTTTGATCGACATCTGAAGGAATTTTATCTGACAGGGCCGTGGGGGTTGTTCACTCACTCTGCAAATGCGCGGAGTAGTACCGTACGACGTACTCTGCTGCATTCAGGCCGTATACTACATTATGACAAATTCAAATGTGTTGTACCAGTTTATGTGCTTTTCTGTGTTATTGACCATTAAGCAACGTTACATGCCCGTCCACAAGCGTCCACTTCAATAATTACTAATTTTGTGACACGAAATTTGTCATGATTCAATTCAAATTCAATTAGAGGTCCTGTTTACCTTTGGGAGCAGCGATTTTAAACATGTTCAAGATATCACATTTGATGCATATGTGTAGGTCAGTTGTATCATAAAACATCCTACCATAAGATTTTCGCAATAAATCCTACGATATGAGGAGATATCACTGTTTTTCTCAATAAACCAGGACTGTAGACGGTTTAGTCTGGAAACATTTTTATCATGACTACTGTTCACTTTTTTTTTTATTTAACAATGTTATACTGATTCAAATTTCTACATTGGTTGTTTCTATCCCAAACTCATATTTCTGGAATTATTTTGAAACACTAATGCTGTTTATTTTTTTTTTCATATGCAAATGGTAAATTATGCCTTTAGGTCTGAAAAGGCACCTCAGAGAAATAAGAGCGAAATGAGGGAAACGGTTATTCTATTAGTGACGATGAACAATTACACAATCAACATTATCCAAACATCTGAATGTACTCATCAATTATATACACATAATCAGGTGGCGGCAATGCAGGTCGGATCAAAGAAACACCTCCCTTCATAGTCCATGTGTGTACTATAGGTCCATGGTGACACGTCATTCGAGTTACGATGCGGATGGTGAACTTGGAATAAGTGACGCTTGTGTTGGTGAGCTGCTTCTGATACAGCATATTACATGGTAGCGCACAGAGACACATACTGTAGTTTGATTAAAAAGGGATCGATAACCTGCAGGACAAAGCGAACCCCGCCTTTCTTGATCATCCTGACACGGCTTGCGGAGGCGGTTTGTACAGACCATACAGACAGTCAAATACACTTCTGTTCTCTGACATCACGAAACGGCGAGTTCGTCACAGTCACATACATATACGTCATGTATGCACGCACACACATACACGCATACATACACACATACGATATAAAACATTTATATATGACATAATCACACATATACATACACACACGCGAACACACTTTTTGTTTTATTAATATTCTTTATTTGAGTTTCATTCAATATCAAATCCATATTAACAATAAAATTAATCTTACCAACAACAAAAAAGCAGCTGTATTCATCTTTCTTGTGCTGCTGAATCATTTTTCAAGCATACAGTACAATATATTTGTTTTTTTTTTCCAAATCATACCATGTTTTTATAAGAAAAATGACATGAAATTCTGCATAACTCTCAGAAAAAAGTTATTTTGATCAGTCTAATCAAGCCAATCCAAATGTGCCTTATTACACACACACCCAAAAGAAATTGTGCTACTAAATCACTTTTTTAACATAACTTCCTTCTTTCTTTCTTTTTGTTTTTTTTTTTGCAGAGCACACGCTATATACATAAATATATCAGATTAAGTATAACTCTTAAAAGGGAAAAAATGTCTTGATCAACTTGATCAGATTACTCAATATCCGCTTCATTACATAAATTCTCTTACACTCTCTTGAGAATACAGCATTTCCCAAAACGTGTCATAAAAAAAAGCATGCTTAACCGAACAAAACTCATCATTTTTATTTAACTTATCCACCTACCCCCCCCCCCTACAAAACAAAATAACCATATGTGTATATTATCAAAACAAACCATATTCCTGCCTAACCCCTTAACCATTACTCTACTATTACCTAACTACATCTACCTAACCCCGACCATCCTACTTATTTCCTCACTAACATACCCCCCCCCCCTCCCCTTTCCTGGTAGCTTTCCCTCAACACATACACCCACATATACACTAAACATCAACAAAAAACAACAACAAACATACCCACAAGTGCGCACTCACAAACACCAACATTTGACACCAAATCACACTACATACATGTGGTATCATAGTTACCTGTTTCCTTGACAGTTAGACACACACCAAAAACCGAAGCTAACTAAACGCTTGACGTGGGAAAGGGAAAAAAAGTGACCACCATCATGCTGATACATACCGATTCCTAAACATTAATACGGCTCAAACCTAAACTGACCATATATCTAACGTGGGGGAAGAAAGATTAAAAAAAAATAACATACATAATTCATATTATCAATGTGCTATGGGCACCTATCTCCTGCCAACAATGTGGATGAATCAATGAAAAAAAAAGCAACAACAACAACAAAAAACACTCTCTATAAAAGTTTCAACTGCTCCCATTTTGCAAATGAAAGCCAAGCTTACCTGCTTTCACCGCAACGTTCTTTCCTCCTCTATTAGTCCATGAGCCAAGGCCTGAAAATTGCATTTTCGTAGCACCCCCAGGGGGCCCAAGATATCTTGGTACCGTTGGATAGGTACAAGTCTCTACTTTTCGGAAATGATGATCTTAGGTTCCAACTCTTGATCGTTACCATGGCAACGCAGTTGATATATCACAACCTCTTAAACCATGTGCCGATTCAATGATATTTCTAGAGAATGAGACAATATATTAAAGGTAAAAATTTTCTGTAAGTAATCGAATTAGTAGGATAATCTTGTCTTGGAAGGGAAGGGGTCAGCGTCTGGTGCTGCAGGGAGAGGCTCCTCCTTACGTCCCGGGGCATTGAATGGAAAGAGAACACAGACGGAGCAGGGCAGGTTCCAGGCCCACAGGCAACTGTGAGGTAGGGGCGTGGTTTGGTGAGCCGGAGGAAACAGGCTGATCACTTGGGCTGATCACTTGGGCTGTCACCCCACACGTCGTGGTGGGGTGAATGGCACGAGGTGGAGGCGAGACCGTGGAGGGGCCTGGGTATGTGGTGAGGGTCGCCCAAGGGATAACCGGCTGGTACGTGCGGAGGAACTTCCTGTTATGGAGTGTGACACGTCCTGAGCTGTCCACCCTGATGACATACTGGTCGAACTTACGCGCTTCAACCACTATTCCAGTCTAATTGTCCCACTTTGTCAGGTGGGGGCCTGTTTGGTTCTGGATGCGGATGTCGTCACCAACGGAAAGTGGGGGGAGTACCCGTGTGTGGGCGTAGAGACGTTCGGCAGCGCGCATGTGCCTATTCCGCAAGGCCTTCTCCCGCGATGAAAGAGTGTCCCGCCATGTTGAGTGGGGACGATACTTGCGCGGGTGGATGAGGATGAAATCCTGGATAGGCCGACCAAAGGCACACTGGGCAGGGGATAGGCAAGTGTCACGGTCGGGAGTGTTCCGATACTGCAGGATGGCACGCTGGAATTCATCAGTGTCGAGGGAGCCATCAGCAGTGGTGTTCCCGGCGATGAGACGTTTGACCGTCTTGGACCGTCTTGACCCCGACCTCTGCACGGCAATTACTGTGTGGAAATGTGACAGAGATGCGATGGTGGACCCCCAAGCCCGGAGAAATGTCCTGGTCTTGTTGGACGTGAACTCAGGCCCACCGTTAGAGGTGAGCTCGTCGCTAATGCCGTAGGTGATGAATATGCTTCTAAATGCGGCAATCGCAGCCCGGCGGCCCCATTGGCAGCCTCTTCCACGATCGGCCAATTGCTGTATATGTCCACCACAACGAGGAAGGACTGACCATGATAATGGAAGTAGTCGGCCACGAGGCGCACGGCTGAGAGGGAGCCATGCAGTTGCATGTTGAACATCGTGCTTGCAGGTCCGTTATGTCAGATGACATCCCAGGCCAGAAGGAGGATTCAGCCCTGGAACACATTTGAGAAACCCCTTGGTTGGCCGAGTGGATTGCTCGAAGGGCCTTCTCTGGCAGAGTGGAGGGAATCACGATACGGTCGTTGTAGAGCACCATCCCATCAAAACTGGATAGACCATCGTGAAATTGGTGATTCCGGCGAAGATCAACAGGTAAGTCATCGCGGCAGTCTGGGAAGCCATTCTCCATCAAGTCGAGTAAGAGGGGGAAGGGGGGGTCGCTGGAGGTGGCTAAGAGGATGTCATCCCAAGTGACTGACTCAACGATGGCATTGTCATCGGGGGTACCCTGGGCGCAAACCTGTGGAGTGTCCGCCATGCCCTCCACACAACACTGGGTGGCAGCTAGGATGGCACGTTGGAGTTCGACATGGCCAGACTCACTAGTGGGTCCCTGGAGGTTGGCGATATCATCCAGGAGGTGTAGCGGCTGGGACGAAGATCAACAGGTAAGTCATCGCGGCAGTCTGGGAAGCCATTCTCCACCAAGTCGAGTAAGGGGGGGGGGAGTCGCTGGAGGTGGCTAAGAGGATGTCATCCCAAGTGACCGACTCAACGATGGCATTGTCATCGGGGGTACCCTGGGCGCAAACCTGTGGAGTGTCCGCCATGCCCTCCACACAACACTGGGTGGCAGCTAGGATGGCACGTGGGAGTTCGACGTGGCCAGACTCACTAGTGGGTCCCTGGAGGTTGGCAATGTCATCCGGGAGGTGTAGCGGCTGGGACTCACTAACTGGATGGCATAAGAGAGCATCAGCCGCAGTGTGACAAAGGCCCGGGATGTGCACCACATGGAACCAATATCACAGG
This sequence comes from Diadema setosum, assembly GCF_964275005.1. Lineage (NCBI taxonomy): Eukaryota > Metazoa > Echinodermata > Echinoidea > Diadematoida > Diadematidae > Diadema > Diadema setosum. The sequence goes on from NC_092690.1 coordinate 28,523,805, forward strand.
GTCCTCTCCTTGAGGTTGCAAAAATGGGGGTTGGGGCTGGTGTCAAGAGAGCAATCACCACATATCTTCAACAGAGGCTTGTGATCCACAGCGACTGTCAAGTCAGAGCACCCAAGGACAAAATGACGCGCCTTATCGAGGGCATCCAGAACATCCAGAACCCAGATGTGAACCGGCTGCCGACGAGGGTGACCCGCCAACCAGACTTGCAGCAGAAGGGCTTGGTGCTCCGGCACAGGTAGTGCTTCTGTAGCAGCCAAAAACCGATCCCGTCCTTTGACCAATCCGTGGCCAAGCAGGTGGGTCTTCCCTTGTCAAAGATAGTGACACCTTCCTGGATCTCCCCGATGATCAGGGACTTCGCTTCATCAAAGAGCTCTTGCAGGATGTCTGTCCATTGAAAATGGCTGCCTGGCTTGAGGAGTCTTCTGAAGGGAAGCATCTGGTCTGCAGAGGCAAAGGTGTAGGACACCTTGTTCTACAGGCAGAACCAGCTGCGGACATCGGTGACGTTCTCGGGTGCGGGGAATTCGCGGATGGCCTGGAGGAAGCACGGGCAGGGGCGGACAGTCGCTGGGGTTATCTCAAATCTGGCAAACTCGATGGTCTGCTGTGCACAGACGAACTTGGATGAGTTCAAGGTGATGCCGTTGCGGCCACATACATCAAGCCACCTGGAAGAAGGCATTCTGAATACTATGCTATCCAACCACATGAGTGTGTCGTCCACACACTTTGTCTTCGCTGGGAAGTCTGCCACGATGTCAACCCGGCGGCTATAGCAGTCCCCGAGGTGATGTACCCCTGAGGGGCCACGAGGTACCAATAGCGACCCCACGGGGTGATAAAGGCGGTGAGATGGCGGTCCCACACATCAAGGGGAACGCTGTGATATCCATTCCATGCATCTAACAGAGTTTTGTGCATGTTAGATGGAACCACACGGGCCTGGTGGAACGGGGATTGTGTATAGTGGGTCTCGCGGGTAGCATGGCGATTGAGTGCCTGGAAGTCAACCGTACACCTGGGCTTACCGGAGTCGGACGTCCTGATCAAGGCCCTTCTTCACGTCATCCTGCCAACGGATGGGGATGGGTATGGGGGTATGGTGAGCCACTGGTTTGGCTCCCGTTTCCACGAGTAGGCGCATAGGGGAACCAGACATCATCGGTAGGGGCTGGTGATCACACACATTGAAAGTGCTGGACCGGTAGTATGCAAGTAGCCAGTCTCCAAGTCTCGCACAGTTCTCCTCGGTTGCCGGGAAGGGGAGGGAAGTGGGAAGTGGGAAGGGGCCTCACGTCATGGGCATGGGAAATCAGGTATGGGGGTACTGTCCAGTTGCGACGTGATAGGGGATGAATCCTCTTCATCAATGCGGCCACGCACACCCCCTACTCAACAAGGTGTAAACAGTAGACATAACCGTCAGGCTTGCATCGATTGATGGGCGATAGCTGATAGTGCTCAGACTTGGTATGCTCTCCTGAATAAGCCTGTTAAAAGCAGTCCAGCTGGGGACATTCTGATGTTTGTCATCACATTCTTGGAACATCACTTCCTCAGGCGCCAACCTAGTCAAGAACCAAGCAAAATCATTTTTCCTTGCTACAGCATTTTCAGAAGACGATGCTGTCAGAAGATCTTGATCAACTACTAGTTTCTCTAGCTGGTCCTTTCCTTGGAACTGATTGGTACAGTATCACTGCATTTGGCTCGGGCTTAATGGAACGCCTGCAATTGTTGACGGCGCCGTCAGATTTTGTGTTTCGAGCATTGGTGGAAGACTGTGACAACCCTGTTTCTTGACGTCTAGTTTGTAGTACTATGCCACTAGTGCAGTGTGTAGTTCCACGTCCAGAGAGCGTCTCTTCTTGAAGGTCACTGTTATATCCCAACAAAATGTCTCAAATACACCATTTTGTCAGATGCTTGGCAAACTGGAGTAAGGTTAGTCTTTGAGACATTTTCTTCAAGCGAAGTTTCCATCTCTTCTACCTGTGTGTGAGACAAACCATGACCCATTCTGTTCAAGACAGTTATCATTTCTGAAGATCCACCTAGGGTTCTAACAAGGAATGGAAGTGCCACATGCTTTGGAGTTTTTACTCGTCCCCGACTCATGGCATGTATGAGATCTTGACTGATATAGAGGACTTGACGATGGATGGTAGCTGGTACAGAAACCCACTGATCTACTTGAAACTTGCATTTTCCGTGAATAATGCAGGCCAGCAGGTTATACACGCAGAATTTGGAATGTGAACATTGTTCTCATCTATATCTTCAGGCCTAATGGGTTGGGAGACCGCTGAATTAACCTGAAGTAGAGCCTGTTGTACGATAACTACCACATGTTGCAAGCTTTTTCCCTCACTTTCATCATTTGAGATGATGTCGCTGCCCCATGCTTCTTCTTCCACAGAAGTAGATGCAGACTGCACACCTGCCTCAGCAATTGAGCCCTTTGGTACCTCTTCAAGGAATACCATCTCAGACTCGGAACGATTCTTCAGATTCCAAAAAGACAACTGATATCCATAGTGGCTCACTATTTTTCTTTTAAGTTTTTCTGATCGATAGTCAGATTCAGTGCCAGCATCAAAGAGGAGCTCTTTGAACTTCCTAAGAAGATCAGCCATCTGCATTATCTTCATATCCTTGATTATTTCAGTATTGATGTATTCCATTTAAGGCATCAAATCATCTTTGGATGTTTTCGGCAACCTCCTGAGATTGGCAAGTTATAAGAGTCTCTGCCACCCTACTACCTGAGTGTGACTTGACATAGGTCATTGCTTGGCAAAAGATACATTTCCTGAGATCTCTTGGAGCAATGCTAGCTCTAGTTGTTTGCTTTTCAGGTAGTGGTCCATCATGAATAGATGGAGAAGTACTCTCACTCGCAACTGACCGCTTGACCGGCTGGTGGGATACATTAAGTGAAAAGGCATCCATATCTGAAAAAAAGAGTTCATACACAAACAAGTTTATAATTAAATCTACTAGTGATATAAAACGTGACATAAAGTGCAAATAAAAAAAATACTTTAAATGAAATATTCCCTGAGATTTTATGAAAGTGATTTAAAGGAAGAGCTTGTGGAAATAAAGGTTTTCGATGGAAATGGACATCCTGTATATTTTTGTTTGACAGTTATTTATTTTTTGAGCTAAAACAATTTAAAAAAAAATGTAAATCAAATGGTCTACATTTTCACTACTTTGTGGCACGTTTTATGAAATAGCGCCCGCACGTGGCAACCTTCAGATAATGAATATCTGAAGGTCACCATAATACCATTAAAATTTCTTATTGAGCCAAATTTAGATCATGACTTGTTTTACATCTGCGCCAAATTTTAGAGCAATCGCTTGAAAAAGAAAGAAAATACACGGAGGTGGCACAATGGGCCCTTTGCCAACCTTGTGCCATGGAATCTAGGAGTAGCTTGGACTACGTAGTGATCACTATGTCCATTGCGCCCTTGACCTAGATCTGGTCTTCCTTTTGGTTTAAATCATACTGACTTTGTTCTTAAATATCAGAATGTTTTTTCTTTATATCAAATTTTATCATCTTAATTCCGGTATTTTCCCACTTTGTTTAGCGTTTATTTTGACCAACATTGACTGGGTTTTTCTTTTGTTTTGTTTAATTTGATCATGGCATTTCCATTATCTTGGTCCTGATATTTTATCTTAGACTCAGTCTAAGTCACTAAGTCTTATTCCTGATATTAATTTAATATGTGCCTGAGCCTTATGATGTTCTTAATCATATTCTAAATCTTAATATTAGGATAGGGTAAAAGGTTTTGTTCACTAGCAAAGACCAATGATCGTAGTATTGATAACATATTTATTCATCAGCTCATAACGTGATCGTGATCTTGGTCCTTGTTTAACCCTAAAAAGACTGGGGGGGGGGGCCTAAAAGGCCCCCCCCCCCTTCGACATTTCGCGCGATTACTCTGCAACACGCAATGCTTTCGCCGCGATGCTCTATATGACTTTTTTCTTTCAAGTTTCCCGCACATTTTGACACCAAATTTGTGACGCCCAGGGTACGGTTCTGAAGTTACATAACATTTTGTACATGCATGTGAGGCCGAAAATGGCTCAAAAATGTGATTTTGTGTACAAAGTCAATGCAAATTGATTTTTTTCACATGATTCATATAAATATGCTTATTTTTACTCTCAATGGCTGAAATTAATTTGTTTTAGGAGTATTATGCTTCAAAAAGTGTCTGCCACAAATTTTGTTAAAAAAACAACAAAAACAAAAGGTCGAAAAAACAATGAAATACATAAGAAATTCATGAAACAATAAAATAAATAAGAAATTAATTTTGATACCGAATTTTTTTTTAAAGTGCATTTGCTAAGAATGCCACAAAGAATAAATAGACCAAAAATGAGCACTTTTGGAGCTTTATTTACTGATTTAGATCAAAGAGTCTGATTTCTTGCATAAATTAGCATATTTAATCAAAATTAAAAAAAAGAGACTATTTTGGAAAATTTGAACATATGATCTTGTAAAGAACATCGCACACTACCATTGTGCAAATTTTCGCGGTGATCGCGCGATCCACGGCCGAGATCTTAGGGGGGGGCCCTTTAGGCCCCCCCCCCCCCCAGTCTTTCGAGAGTTGTCTTTTCGAAAGTTGTCTTTTTAGAGTTAACATTTTGGTCTAAATTAAAAAAAAAAAACAGTTTTGAACCTAATTCTTGCATTGGTCCGTATTCTTTACCTAATCTTGATGATATACAGATATAATGATTTTAATCTGACTATTGTTATCTATTTGTCACAATGCCAATGTTCCTAATCTGAACAACTGATTTCCTTTTTGATAGCTTGGACAAACTGAGATTTAACAAAGACTACGCTTAACCTTTAATGAAAGTTCATATAACTTACATGAAAATTAATATATGGGACTAATCTTTCAAGACCTTGGTTTTCTAGTTCTAAATATTGAGATCAAAGATTAACACAAACTTTGTAAACACTTACCTATTGTAATCAATGCTCTCTGTTCGTGGTGTATCAGCTGGTTAGCTTTCTCCCTTATGACAAAAACAACTTACACCTGGATCATGCCATCAAAGAAATATTTCCGCCATCTTTGTCTCCTTCAGATGTAGAAGTATTATTTCATATTTGGACAAAAGAGGGCGCTTTTTTAATGATCTGAAAACGTATTTTTTGATGTCATGGTGCTCCTTTAGCATTGCTTAGTATATCGTATATTTTTTTTATTTTCTTTGCAGTGTTTATTACATAACTATGTTATAAAACTGCAAGATGTCACTGTATCATATGACCTTGAGCATGACCTTGAGAATGACCTTGAGAATGACCTAGAAATGACACTGAACACTGACCTGACAAAAATATTTAATTGTTCATAGGTCAATCATTTTGGTCCTTTATTGGGACAGTCAATAATTTTTAATGAAGTTTTGGTTTTAAGACTGTATAAACACTTTACAGACATTATTGCCCTTACTAGAGCTTTGTGTAGGCAGAATCACGTTTTCATGCTCTTTACATGACTTCCGTTGCCATGGTAACAAATTGGTAGTCTGCCTCAATATGGGAAAATTGAAGTCATTAGACACTATTCTTTATCAATATGCTCCGTTATAACGAATTTTGTCCATTTTTATTGAATAATGCCAATATAAAATAACATTTACTAAAATTTTGACAATGCATTGATATGACTTACAATGAAAAGAGTCACATGACATTCAAACGGCATTAGTACCCATAATGCAACACTCATGTTCATTTAAACCAATCATTTTTCAAGAAATTTATTCAACCTACATTCTTACAAAATACTACTTATATGCTAAGAATATGTTCATAAAAATAAACTTGAACTATTTAACCCAATTTCTTGATTTGACAATGAAATTGCACACACTACCAAAGGTTGTGATATATCAACTGCGTTGCCATGGTAACGATCAAGAGTTCAAGGTAAAAAATGTCATTTCCATGAACTACAGACTTGTACCTATCTTTTGGAAACAAGAAATCTTGGGCCCTCCGGGGGTGCAACCAAATCGAAAAATAAGGGCTTTTTCAGACTTGGCTCATGGACTATATTTTTCCTCACACACATAGGCTAATGCATGTACACACACACACACAAACATACACTACTTAGTATGCGATATAAGACATTTATGGCATATACAGCCTGCATATGTGTATATAGGGTTCCTACATAGGCCTACATTATTCACATACACATACAAACATAAACATTTCTCCTTTTTTATTGTTGTGATGTTTCTTTGTTGTTTTTGTTCGTTAATGTATATTTGATGGACATTGCGTCGTATTTATTGTTTGTAAGGGAATCGGCATCGATAGGCTTCATACGGCCTTTTGATCCCTCACGTGCTATTTTTCTCTTCTGTGTTATTGTGAACGTGATGTTTTCTTTTTAGCATGTGAAATAAATTTGAATTTGAATTTGAATTTGAATTTGAATAATATGCACGTACACACACGCGCGCGCGCGCACCCTCTCACACACATACACACGCAAGACATCTTTAAGACTCACTACTTATCTCCCACTGACACATTGTTTTGTCAATTATAAAAAAAAAAAAAAAAACATTGAAGGTTAAATTAGATTCATATTTTTTTATGCACAAATACACGTTCCACCAACTTAATTTGCCTTTTGATTAGCTTAATTTGTCTTTTGAAAGGCAGGTACACAGGATCCTATATGTTTGCATATAATGTATTATGCATAAAATAGCCCCTGCTCGTTTTCATTTTGCATTGTGATAGAATGATTTTGAATATTAGATTTAATCATTTACTAATAGTCTTGTTTCAACTGTCCGATTCACTTGATACTGTTGTCAATAAGTTAGTTCAATTGATTTAATATTACATTTACGTATGACAAAAAAAAATTCAGAAGTAAAATCAAACAGTCAAGAATAAGGCCGAACTCGTTGCCTTCATAATGCAGGCTATAGTGATTTACAGCTGTATTGATGCTGATGATAAGGGGCCGATATTCTCTGTAATTATCATGAACAAGAGTATGAAATATGAAAGAAATAGGATTATATTTTGCATAATGAAGATTTGAGTGGCGGCTTGGTTATAACTTTTAACTGTGATTAAATTGTAATTTGATTGTGATTGAACTTTTAAAATTGACTGACCCAATCTGTGCATTTTCGTACATTTTTAGGCATGAGATACACCTCCTAGATGATAATAAGGGCGAATATCTCTCCTTAATTGTCGCAATTAAAAGGCATACGCCTGCATGATTGCCTTATCTTCAAAATATTAGGTTCAATAGATACTTGTACTTTATTCATTCAGTTTGCTCATAACTTCTGAGGGTTCATCATTGTATGAAAAATGATGATCATTTAAATTCACTAATGCAATCTAGCCTTCAGCAAGTATGGTCTGTCAGCATATTGACACAAGGTACAATGTCTAGGCCACGGGGGTTAAATGTTTACCATTGAAGGTACAGCATAGTAAGTAGGTAACTTCGCCTACATTGGACCGTTCTTCTACGTTAAATGGATATTTCGTGCGTGTAGGTTATTTCTATTAAATGATTCGGATATTTGTGACTTTGTGCATAGCGCTCAATAATACATGATAATATTATCTAAATTATTTTCCCGTTTGTTACGATGATTTGATATGGCTTAAATTTTGTTTGATTCTTCTCGTTGGTCTCTTTCATGCAGAATCATGTAAAAGAACATAATCATTGCAACTGATTGACAAATTGCTCTACATCGACGTAAATAAGCACTGAATTGATCAGCGTTTTAGTAGTGGCGTACATACTCGAGCAGGTTTCGAACCTACGACCTCCTAATCACCGGACAGGAGTCATCTCCACTAGATACGTCGATGTAGGGCAATCTGTCAATCAGTTGCAATGAAAACACCTCGACGGAAGAATTTCATGAATTTGAACATAAACATTAGTGCAGTATCTTTCGATAATTTCCCGTGTCAAACGGTAAGTTTTCTTTTTCCTGTAGTATAAATTAATCTATCATTTTTTAAGTCTTACTATCATTTCCAGTTATTAGATGTGATTCCCCTTACACTTTCACTTCATTTCTGAAACATCAACGTCTATTCTTCTTCTTTGAATTACATTACTTGAGTCAGTGCAATAACCCACAACACACAACCCACAACCCACTGCATACACACAAAGGAAATGATGAAGATGAGATGATGACGTCACAAACATAACTTTTCCATTCATTTGCGCGCACACACACACACACACACACACAAATCCCTCTCTCTCTCTCTCTCTCTCTCTCGTCATATTTCCCTTTCTTTGTTTTTTTGTTCACCATATATCGTGTATATATAATGTATATTTCTGTACATTTTTCTTTTTTTTTTCTTTTCATCAATCGTATTTCACTCTTATTTACTTTGTTATAGTTGTTTTGTATACTTTTTAAATTTATTTGCAATTCTGTATTATTGAATTAATAATGTGATATGAGTTTTTACATTGGACTCCAATACCCAGAGTATGGGTTGTTGAGTAAAGTAAAGTTTCAACTTTCAACTTTCAACATGGTTAGGAAATAGAACCTGCGTGAAAGCCGTTGCGCACTCGGTAAAAATGGCACTACTACATTAACTGATCTCTGTAGGGAATCTTATTATGTTGATGTCAGGGGACACTTCTCTCCCAGCGCCATCTTATTTTATTTCCGAAAAGAAATTTTCACATAGTCATAGTGCAGTGGTTACTGGCACTTTTGAGAAAGGAAGAGGAGGGACAGAAACAACGGATACAGGACTTAACAAAACCAGATTACCTACATTAGGTGAAAGGCTTCATTCCATGCAAGTTCTATTTCTTTGAACCTTGAACATTATACCCGGGCGTATTATTACCATTATTAAATGCCATCCAAAAGCCATTCGGCAGCTCCGTTCAAGAATAGTACCTAGTACCTAGATGGCGCTATGCCATGTTACAGCGCGTCATCGCGATTTTTTTTTTTTTTTTGCAAGACGTTGTACCCTCTACAGTCCGAAATATAATAGATGAAATGTAGAAAGGATGTGCGGAAACGAATATGAATATGACAACTTATTTCTGAACAGTAATTGAATTCTTCTTTATTTGCAATGAAGCCAAACTGCACTAATTTGCTATATTTTTTCCTTTTTTTCTCTCGTCCTAAGCATCTTAAAGGTAGGGGATACCTTTTACAGACCTCCCAAAATGCAGCAAAACATTAAATATGAACCTCAGGGGACTTGTTTAGGCCACTGCTGAGAAATTTGGAAGTCAACAGTTATCTACAATTTGAATAATGCACAAAACTCAACTACTCAGTAGTTCTGTGTGTCAGCCACACTTAAGCCTTTTTGTTGCAGTCTTCTGTGTTCTTTTATCTATAAACACAAATCTAAAAGTATGAGAGCTGATGTGATAACATATAGAGTGTGTGGCAAGAATGTATATAGAAATGTTTGTAAGTTTTGATGAACTTTCTTCACAAAATAAACATGATGGACACACATGCAGTGCATGGGTCTGCAAAGGTAGCCTAGTAATGTATTGGAAGTTACGGTGAGCCCCGAAAAAAAATTAAATTCAAAATCTAACGGTCAATAAAAATGTATTAAATGTTACCTTCCACTTTCAATACTTTATGGGAGTTTCTAAAATGATACTCTCTTCAACATACTGTATTTATACAACTCTTCATTTAAGGTATGCAAATGGGATTCCCTACCTTTAAGACTTCACACAGTACGAAATGACTTCTTTGGACGATTGATCATCGTGGTCGTGATGGCGTTATTTACATGAGAAATAAAACTCTTCTTAGGTGCAGTTTTTGTGTTTTGGATAGTGGGCTGACGCTGAAGTTGTTGATTGCTGCCAGTTTACAATTCTCAAATATCCCATTACGGGGAGTGCATGCAACCGTTACGAAAGGAGTACATGTACTCGGATATTTACAGACGATCGCTCAATAAACTTTATTGTTTGGAACGCGTGCTGGCGCTGCATCCTGAGCACGGGCTCTGTCCCGGGCAGCTGATGGTATTAATTATTTGGTCTTGTTACTACAGCATGTCTACGGTCTTTTCAGTCATATAAACATGTATATAGTATTATTTTACTCTAGACTTTAAAGGGGAAATTCCATCCTCATGTTATGTAGCTTTGTATTAAAACAGAAAAATTAAGGTAGATCAGTGGATTAGAGATTTTGTTGTTGTGGTGGTTTTTGTGTTTGCGGGGGTGGGGGGATCAGACACACAGAAAAGTTACAAAGTGATATAGTGTAAAGAGTAAGACAAATTGGCAACTGTGTGACGTAGGTGATGGAGCAGCTCTCCATTTGTTTTGTACACAAAGTGACACAAACTTTCGTTTTCCCAAATATTTTGGCACAGACGGAACTTTTCTTTCGCTGAGGAGGACATACGAAAGCGAATCAACGTCATCATATATAAAAAACACATCTGAAGAAAATTTTGCTCATGAGAAACATGAAAATTTGTGACGTCACAAATGTTCATGTTTCTCATAACTTGATAACTCTGTATTATCAAGTTGAGTAGATGAAATTGAGAGCTGCTCAACTTAATAACACAGAGTTATCAAGCTATCTTGCTCCAAACATTAAAAGTTCCTACTCTATTTGTGTTTCTAATTTTCCCCAAAAATTTGCACTGATCTATTTTTCTGATTTTTCTGTTTTGATGCAAAGCAACACACTGCCATGATAAAGATACCCATCTAACATGTGTTAAACACTGAGAAGGTACCTGCGTTCAATGTTGTGTTCAATGAACTGTCCTTTTCAGTTGCAGATGGATGAAAGTCAAATTGACACATGTAACGCTTCGTACCATGTTTCTTTCATGAACATAAATAAACTATTGAACTGAATTGAATTGGATTGAAATAATTGTCTCCTTGTCGGTAAAATAACATGATGTCTATGCATTTCTCAAGCCATCTCCAATGTGCATCCGCTTTAAAAGATATATATATATATATATATATATATATATATATATATATCCCCAAAGTAAGTCAGTCATCAAAAAAAAAAAAAAAACCCAGACAAGATGGGACTAGAGAGTTAAGACTTTAAGGACGAAATGATTAACAAAATTAGAAATGATTTAAAAAAATGGTAATTGAAGACTCACGGGAGTATGCACAATATTATGTTCGATTATGAGAGAAGTTTCAAGTGGTCTTGTCTTCTAGTGGTCAAGCTTCTTTTATTTTTTTTGAGGGGGTGGGAAGCAAGGACCGGAGTTTATCGAAAAATAAAATAATCCATGCATTGCATTATCTAGCTGTGGAGAATACAGCAAAAATCCTATGATCCCAGACAGATCATAAAGGTACTATACACACATGGACAGAAAACTGCCACATTTCTGTGACAAATTTGGTCTTAGCCAATCGGATGCAAGGATTTCAGTAGCTTATAACAACTATGACAACTTGTCACTGATAACAAGTTTTATGAAACAGGGCCCTGACGCGTTTCTTTGATTTTGTATTTTATGATTTGAAAACATTCATCTATTATTATGTATGTGCCGATAGTTTTCTTGAAGTTATGATTTAAAAATGCAATATTTTCTTATTGTTTTTCTGTGTTTTTTCAGCAGCTTTAAGCGCAGATATCTCTACTCAACAAGAATGTAGTTAACTCGTTTTGTGATTATACTTTATTTTTTGTTCAAGTAATTATATACATACGTTTATATACAAATTACAATCAATTTCTATGACATCATATTTCATAATTATATATCATAATTAATTTTCAGTTGTACTTCACATTTAAAAAGAAAACAATTATTCTTATGTTGTATAACGGCTACAATATTCCTGAAAGTAACATAAGTATATATCTATTTCTGAATGACAAGTAAGTCATGGTCACGGTGGTAATGACGAACCGTAGAATGTAGATGATGAACTGTATGTAGAATGTCCCAGTACTGACTCCATCAGTTTTAGTTTCGTAAAATAACTGATCATGATGAAGAGTTTGATCCGAAAATGAGCTAAGCGGCATTTTTAAAGTAAGTCCAGCAGTAGATAGAGAATAATAAAATCTTTCCAGTGATACCTGATTTGTAGCATAGAAAAGAGTATTCTTGAAGTTATGATTTGAAAGTACTAAAACTTTCTTATCTTTATTTTCTTTGTTTTCACCACCTTATATTACAAATTAATATTCGAACTCAACAAGGTTGCAGTAACTAGTTTTGGGGTCAAACTCTTCTTTTTACAAGTAATTACATGCCCACATGCGTTGTTATACATATTGCCATCAGTTACTATAATATCATATATATATATACATACATATATATATATATATATATATATATATATATATATATTACTTTTCAGTAGTACTTGACATTCAAAACGGAAATCATAATTCATTATCGTTTTGTTGCATTGCCTTATAATGGCTACAACATTCCTGAAAGTGACATTAAGTATATCTATTTCTGAATGACAAGTTAGTCATGGTCATGATGGTGATGACGAACCGTAGAATGTAGATGACGAACTGCATATAGAATGTCCCAGTCCTGGCTCTATCAGTTTTAGTTTCGTAAAATGACTGATCTCGTTAACCTGTCCATGCAATGTCTTTATAGACGATGCACTATACGTGGTCCGGGTGACGTACTGGATTAAGAATGGTTTCTGTCCGGTTTCACTCCGCAGCGTAGGCCTGAATGACCAAAAGAAACAAAAATGAAAAACAAAAACGAAAAGGAAAGGGAAGGACTGGTCACGTGGTTTGGTCTAGGAGAGGTATCTCGTCACGAGAATCCTGTGCAGCGTTTGGGAATTTTAGTTGAACTTACCCGTGTTGGTATTCCCGGCTAAAGTACTTTCTTTATGGGCTATTGTCCAGTAGATCATATAATTTTCCTTACCTTTCTTTCTTTTCCCTTAATCGTAAATTAGCTTTCTATCATGAATTGGTGACTTGCTTGTTAAAGAGGAAGGATTACAGTCACAGTCACTTCTCGGTTAAAGTATCAGTTTCTTTGCTCTTTTACCTTTCTTTTCTTTTCGAATCAGTATTAGTTCCATGCTGTTGGATATCTACGAAAGATAATTTCTGAGTCTATTTTCAATCATATCCCTTACTCTTTAAGTTGTCGTTACTGCTTAATAAGGTAAGCCAGAGATTGTCTGGGCATAGTAATGTTTTGTTTTTAGAAATGTTTTGATTTCATTTTTTTTAAATCTTATTTTTAATTGACTCTCTTTTCTTGTTCTCTCTAATCATCATTAACGATACACAATTTGATTCATATAATGTCACGTGCTATACAAATAAGTTGAACAAGTATAGAACAATGTGTGTCACATGTACTTGGCGCTGTTACATGCCAGCTGGATTTTTTTTATATATGATAATGAAATTTATATAATAACAATCGTCATGTGATATATATCATCAATACGTACACCACTTCCGACTCTCTACATGCGGAAAGTATTTTGTATGCGAACGTAAAGAATTCTACTTTTTCGTCAGAGCTCGTTGACAACACGTTTATGTTACAAGAAAAACATTTCCTACGATGAAAACAGTTTGAAAATTTGATTGTAAGTTTTAGAGAACTTGATTGCAACTGTATATACCAACCACGACAGAAACCAAGATTCGATACGATCGAAAGAAAAAAAGCGTAAACATTTTACACTCTCTTTAGGCTGCATAATATATAGAGCACGGGCTATTGCTTGTCAGCCATGCTACTGTGCTAGTCGTATATACCATGGCCGTATACCACTAACTGTCTATTGCTGAATTTCCTCCACTCAGAAGAATGTCATTGAATGAGCCAAATCATACTCTGCCACTCCAGCCCCCCCCCCCCACACACACACACACATTCAAAGTTTTCTTCCACTTTCACTTTTTTTTCACTCTGATATATCTTCCGCTTTTTACTCCCACTTTGGCTATTTCTCCCGGATTTGTGAGATATCAGCTGTTTTTAGGCTCGTTAAAGCTGACATTTGGTTTGACCTTAGTGTCATCATAACGAATTTAAAATATTATTTTAATCTCTAATAACCTTTCTTTGTAAAAGCAATAAAACGCAAACGTTGTATTTCTATTTATGCTGGATTTTTTAAAGATGTGAAATAAACTTGAAAATCCAAAGTTGAAACTTGAATTACACATTGCATGGTTGTAGTGAGAAAAATGACAAAAAACACCGCTGATAATTGTTTTTGTTTTCATTAATGTTGTGTCATATTGCTACTGCTAATAGTAACATTAACTAAATTACTGTTAGTGATATTAACAAGATCATTATTCTATCATTTGTTTTCATTGATGATCTTGTATTTAGTTTTAAAAAAGTAATAGTGCTGAAACTGATTGATGACCATGTATTTCGTTGAAAGAAAAAATGAGAGCAACAACAATGAAACTCAACAATTTTTCATCCTCTGAACAATAGTTCCGAACCCCTCGTGGAAAAAAACAACCAGTTCAGGAAGTTTCTGTTCCGAGCCTGGTCATTATAGCAATACGTTCAAGGTAATCGGAGACCTAGATATTCTTCTTTCGTTGATCCAACAAAAATCGGTGAGGTATTGAAATATGATGCTTTATCTAGAATCATAGAATTTGATTAATTGTCAGAAATAAGACAATTCCCAACATTTTCCTCCATATTACCTTTCATAATTACATAACTAGACTGCAGTGGCGAATCCAGGCGGAGGCGCACCGGGTGCCCCCCCCCCCCCACCCCACCCCCCACTATATATATATATATATATATATATATATATATATATATATATATATATATATATATATATATATATACATATATATATTTAATAGCAAAAGCATATGAAGAGTTTGTTCGCAAAAACCGATAAGTCCATTTTTGAAGATTTTGAAGTACGATCTCTGTCATAAAGTACAAAATAATACCTTTTAAATGATATACTGGTCACTACATGCGTTTTTGAAGTTATGGTCAAAAGAAGCACAAATTTTCTCATTATTCTTTTCTTTTTTTTTTTCTTGACCTTTAATCGCAAATATCTCCATTTGGCAAATATGGACTTATCGGTTTTTGCAAACAAATTCTTCATATATACATGAAATGAATGATGACCGACATAGATATAAAAGATCTCCCTAATATGAGAGAGGGCACACCCCTCAACCCCCCCCCCCCCCGCTCGCTCGCTCCTCTCGCTTTGCGCCGTCTCCCCCCCCCCCCCCTTTAAACTGAATTCCTGGATCCGCCCCTGTCGAGGGTCTCCCAGTCATTTTGAATCTGATTTGAACAAACAGAGAGGACAAAACTTTGGTAGGGGATGAGCTTGCCCTGTTGAATAAACACGATCTATAATACATTACCTCTATTTTGAAAATTACAACAGTACAAAAGAAAAGATATGTATAAAAACTTTTTCCTTTTCGTTATATTGCAAAAAAAGAGAGAAATATATATATATGCGTAATGGTAAGATATATCAACATTTTGTCAAGAAATTATTGTTCTTTCTTGTAATGAAATATCTGACATAGCACTGTTATTGTGTGTTGATTGTTTGATTGATTTGATTAGATTTCTGAATTTCTTTTTCATACATTAATGAAATACAAAGTCAATTGAACGACCTAAATGCGCACAATATAATCTTTTTCACAATTCATCTCTTATCACGTTATGCATGATACATATCAAATTCAATAAGCGATATAATGTACATGTGGTTGTTTTTCTGGGATTCTGTACTCGTTACAAATTGAAAAGTATTTGGCGATTGTTCCACGCGAAACACATTGAAATGCACTATACTATATAATACACTGTACTGCCGTTTCCTACCACTGTCGCGTGTAAATTACTGTCCTTATCATTACAAACATGAATAAATCGAACGATGTATGTTTACCTGTTCAATGTAAACATACACATACACACTAAGTTCATCTATTTAATAATGCTAAATCTCTTTGTATCTTCGCACCCTTCTTCAGTTACAAGGGTCAATAATTCAGTCTAAGTTTCGTCTATATTTCAAACGACGGATACAAATCAGCGTCTTGGCAAACAATAAACACTCTATATCTCCCCTCCATGACCCTATCTGCTGTACGCACTTTGGAACCTTGTCTTCCGTGACCTTAGATGCATTAAAGGGATGGTACAGTTTGGGTTGAGATGGGGCATAACGCACGTTTCCCATAGGCACCTGCCAGAATATTATACTCGGGACTAGCCTTCAACGGTTAATGGCATCGCGTTGTTTTACTTTGTTTTTAGATATCTCAGCAATTTCAAAACCGATTTTCATCAAATAAACTTTGAAATCCTCGTAGAATCGTATGCTCTGGAACATTTCATAAAGTATAGTTTCTGAGTATCTCACAAAAAGTTAAGAGCTGAATCCTCACCTTAACCAGTACTATGCCATCTCTTTAGACATCTTAAAGGGGCCCTGAAATCCAAATGCACGTTGATTTGTGTTGATTTATGATACCCTCAACATCACTTTTGCGGTGAAACGAATATCTAGAAATATTCCATATATTTTGAATGATTTTTTTCTTCTATTTTTCTTCAGATTACTTGGGAAAAAAAAATCCTTCCAAACCAATCAATATTAATATTCTTGAGATGACATCATCTGTCAATCATTGCTAAAGTACTGAAATGTTTAACAAAAGACATTGGAATGCACCTTCCCCTCGACTCAGCATAACTTGCATGTTCCCTCGCCATGTCTTTTATTAGTCACATTAATATGACAGAAACATGCAAGTTATGTTGAGTCGACAGGAAGGTGCATTCCAATGTCTTTTGTTAAACATTTCAGTACTTTAGCAATGATTGACAAATGATGTCATCTCAAGAATATTAATATTGATTGGTTTGGAAGGATTTTTTGGGTAAGCACTATTTGGGCACCCGTCCCGCTTCATCATGAATATTCATCATCTACATGTATCCGTAATATCGTGGAAATACACGATTTTTATATTTCCCCGCAGCGTTTTTACATTTCCCGATAAAACTTAACATTTTTCCATCTCCCGGCGAGACGTTTTAACATTCCCCGTTGATGCAATTTTTCGAGATTTTTATATTTCCCGGCGATACGTTTTTACATTCTGGCACGTATATCCAGCGTTCTGCCACTTACTAGTACAGTATCTTACTGCCTGATGAATATTCATGATGAAGCGGGACGGGTGCCCAAATAGTGCTTACCGATTTTTTGTGGGCGTTCCCAAGTAATCTGAAGAAAAATAGAAGAAAAAATCGTTAAAAATATATGGAATGTTTCTAGATATTTGTTTTACCGCAAAAGTGATGTTGAGGGTATCATAAATCAACACTAATCAACATGCATTTGGATTTCAGGGCCCCTTTAACCCTATTAAGCCCAAGCTATTTTGACCCCTCGCAGGCCCAAGGGGGGGCACATTGTGCCTCCCCCCCCCCCCTATATAACTTTTTTATTATTTGATGTATCATCGTCATATTTGGCACGTGGGTAGAGTAACTTATACTCTACATGACCGTACATTTGAATTTTCACAAGGTCACCCATGGAGGGCGCTATTTACAAAAATATAAAGAAATACATAGGAAATATGCTAAAAACATGATTTTTCGGTATGATTTCTTTATCCCCATTATATATGTCTTATTATAGACCAATTATTTTCATATTTGCCACAAGTGATACGCAAGTGGAATTTTATTATTTGTTATGTTTGAAATTTCTCAAGGTCACCACATGGGGGAGCTATTCATATCAACATAGTGATACATTATGAGACCTGAGATGAAATGCTTGGGATGGGTACATGTATAGTTATGACATTTCATATTTGCATAATAGTGGAATTTTGAGATTGCAAATTGATAATATGATAAACTAATGATATTAGAGGCATAACTTGGGTGAAGGAATCAAAATAACTCAAAATATAAGGGTAATCTGTAGAAAATATTATTGTTTTCAATTATCTCTATTATATCTATTGTTTTATGCCTTTGTCACATAAAAACAAAGGAAATAATGAGAAAAACTTTCCAGGACCATAATTACTTCAAATTTTGCTTCTTCAACAAATTTCAGCCAAGAAATACCCATTTCATACACCGTAATGCTGTTAAATGAAATGGGAACAGAAAAAAGATGCAAAATCTGACTGACATGGTTGTCAGTTTATGGTTGCCATGGCAACCAGCAACATCAAATATAGCTAAGTTATATATCAAAATGTTCGCAATAAGATTTTAGGAAAAGTCACCAAATTTGGTTGAAATCGGATTAAGGACGAAGGAGTGGCAAACGAAAATCTGGTAGGGGGGGCACAATGTGCCCCCCCCCCCTTGGGCTTTATAGGGTTAAGTTGAAATTTATATCATAATTATATCCTCTTTTTCTCTATCGGTAATAATGAAAATGATGATGATGATGATAATAATAATAACAAAAATAATAATAATAATAATAATAATAATAACAATATATACATAATATATATATATGAAGACTTTTAAAGCAAAATGGGCTACAGGACATTTCCTAAATATTTTAAAGTAAATCCACCATCAGTGATAGAGAAAAGTGAAACTTTTCCAGTGATACCGTCCTCACCTGTAATATAAGAAGGAATACTCGTAATGTTATGATTACAAAAATTCTGTATTTTCCTACTATTTTCTCTGTTTTTTTAGAGGTTTTAATTGCAATTATCTTTACTTCACAAGAATGGAGTTAGTTCATTTCATGTATATTTCATGTATACGTGTGTGAATGTGTGTATGTGTGTGTGTGTGTGTTAGTAAGAGTGTATGTTTTGGAAATACAACAAGAAAAAAAAAAACAACTGAATATACGTTCATAACTAGTTCGGGTGTCCAAAAATATTAAATGACTGTACATCCTTGAAAATGACCTTGATACACATAAAACAAACGCAACACACACACACACACACACACACACACACTTAAACACACATTTGATATTGGATTTTAACTCAAATCAGTTTTTGTTTACCGCCAAACACTCAAGAGTTCTTTTACAGACCACTGCAAACTCTACCAAATATTGACTTAAATATCCCCTTTATAGCATAACGCTTAACTTACCGCATGCATAACCGCTTTATCAGCGGAAATATAGAATGGGTATTTCTTTATTATGTTGAAGTGAAACTTGGCATGAATGCACTGCACTAAAACAAATCAAAAAAACAGTCAAACTTGGAAAACAGATGCATCTGTTATCGTTTTTAAAGATTGAAACTCTTCCAAGTGGAATTCCTCCAAACGGACCCTAGAGTTATACTTGTTTGGTTGTTCATTTATTTCATTGTTTACAGATTTCTTCGTATTCTTTTGTTCATATCTTGCTTTCTTTTCTTGTCACACTTTAGCCTGCCGCTCCTATCTACGTTTAAGGAAATTATAAAAAAAAAAAAAATCTATCATGTGCTCTTTTAAAGATACAGTAATGCTCTTCCTGAATCAATGTTTTACAGGTGTGTGATGAAATCATAACATTTTGAAGACATTGGTTTCTTTTACGAGCAAATTTAGCAGTCTCGATAGATCCTGTACTTTCATTAATATGAGTGTTTATATGATTATATTTGTCTCGATGGCATCTTTGTTATTTTTAGAAGTTTTTTTTTTCTTCAGTGTATAACAAGCGAGATGTCTTCTCAACAGACATTTGAGATCTTTTGACCATCCTTTCTATCACTCAAGATATTTCCTCTTTTGTCTTCGATCAAAGAGATCACGGCAGTGTTAATCACCTTGGTTGTTATCTTCACAATCATATGTTCACCTCAATTCAGTTTTGTTTTTATCTTCCATTTTCAATGCAGTGTAATAAAATTTGACCAAGTGTCGGCATGACTTTATAATGGTGTGCATTGATATGAAGTACAATCGTATGACAAACATAATATTATAAAGTTATTATAGTGTCTATAATTGCATTATTTCTGCGCTTACAGAACACAGTAATTGATATTTCACGGTTTACAACATAAAGCTCATTAAATTGCAAAAAGAGATAAATGAAATAAGGCACCGAAATGACAAACAATAACTCAAAACAAAATATTCATGTAAATTACTTTGCATTAAGATAAACTCGTTAATGTCTTTAATACCACGAATAATACGCATCACGAGGTAATATAAAAACTCTTCTCTTGGAAAGGAAAACTATTTTGTATATGTATGTTTTTGTGCCTTGTGTGTGTGTGCGTTTCCGAATTTAATCCCTCTCCTGTTTAATTAAAGAGAGAAAAATCATGATCAATATAAATCATAACAAATCTGGAAATATGATAAGAAGATTGTAGTTTCCTGTTTTTTACATCCATTTAAAATACTCAAACTTTAGGATAGCTCTATTATACATGCATGAAAAGGGGAGACTTTCGGTGAGACAGTCGGTATTGTGACATTATTTCATGAAGGAAATTAATCTTAAATTTTGAGATTTATCTTTGAGACTTCTGTTTCTCTCTCATGATTGCATGTGAGGGTCTGTATTTTGTCCAGCTATCCTGTTTTCCGTCTGTTTTAAGATAAATTGTTTATTATTATATTTATCCATATCAACGGGTGAATGGACTATGAAGAGGCACAACCGGAATCAAAAAACGTATGATTAAAAAAAAAACAACAATACAGCTCAACTGTGGAGACTTTTCTCTTACAACTTTTCTTCCTCGACCTTCACTCACTTCCTTTCCTATATCTATTTCCGCTCCAGACACATTATCACAACATTACAGGAGCTACTGTCTAGGTCCACCTATATCCAATTAGTACCGCAGCAAAAGGATTTGGAATTACATAATAAGATGCTGGATATCCGTGTTAGATCGAAAGCTTTCCTTATCTATTTATTTTGTATGTTCGAACTTCCTGCCCTTACATGCCCCACACATACACAGCTTCTTCTTTTTTCCCTCTCCTGCACAGTTGTTGTTTTACATAAAAATCACTTTCATAATGGGTCTAAATATCTATTATAAATATTGTACAATGACCCCCATAGAAGCTTGTTAGAATGTCGCCCGACATATATATAGTAACAACGAATAATGTGTACTGTTTATTTCAGAGCAATTCGACAAGGGAACTTCAATGAATATAGCTTTTGAGAATATGTCAGTTCTTGGAGAGGTTGGCAGAATAAGAATGAGCATGATTACATTTAGATGTATGATGAAACTTGCGCGTTATTGATGACCATTGTATGTGGTGCTAACCATGTATTGCATGGCACATAGTACAGTTGTACAGTGAAATACATGTAGTGTGCTTTTGATCTTGCCATCCATTTTTTTTTTTTTATGTGCTTCGAGGCACTTGAAAAATTTCCATTATTGTCATTTCTGACGCTGACAAGTTGAATACATCTATCACCATTAATGTTACCAATACTTCTACTTCTATTACTACTACTACTACTGCCCCCATTTTGCCTTGTATTACTGCCACTACTACTATTTCACTCACAGTGGTAAAATTGATAAAATAGTCATAATGATAGTAATGATAATTATGAATATAATGGTAATAATTATGATGTTGAAATTATATTAATGACAATGACACGAACTGTTACAACTGAAAGGATAAGATTAAACCTTTTAATAACACTATAATATCAATGATAATGGAAATAACAATAGCAATAATGAAATGACGACAATTGTAAATGCATTGACTTGTGAATGAACATTGAGAAAGATTAAAATTGAGCAAAAATTCAAACTCTCGAAGAATTAAAAATAAAAAAATAAAAAACACACAAAATTTCCCCTCCTCCATATTATGTCCACAGCTTCAGGCGCCTCAGCTTCCTGTGGTCAGTGTGTTCATTTCTTAGACTAAAATCAACACAAAAACTCTGCATTCTGTCCTTTACTATGATTGCATTGTTTTGATTTTTCACCTAGCAAAGTTCCATAACAACACACCTATCCAGCTCTAATCATCATTTCAATATTGACTTTCTTCGGCAAGCCAAACTAACACGAGATTTTACCTATACATGTACCAGCAAACCAAATGGGAAAGAAAGCCACAGTGTATACCTGAACTTTTGCGGACCAATGACCTCTAGAACTAGCCATGCAAACACAACAAAGCTTCCTGACACACTTCCGAAGAAAAACCTCTTTCTTTCTTTTTTTTTTTCTTTTTTTTTTTTTGGCTTGGCTTGGTTAACATTTTTCTTTCATTTTCTGCCCCCCCCCCCTCCCCCACCCCCAGTCTTAGCGACCTGATGGGATGGGTTGGGCTTGGAAGTCATATTATGTTTGAATCTGCCAGGTGCGTACATTCTTAGGGAGCATGTTCTGATCACAGTTGTGATTTAACATGTGTAATGCCAACAAGCGTGACTGCTTTGATGAAAATAACAAAATAAACAAAAACAGCATCGTCAAACTTGCACCTGCAGGAAGTTACGTAATTCAAACGTTCCTATTGTTGTTAACAAAAAAACGATGATGGTAAATGTTTTCTAATCAGCAATGCGAAATTCTTTAATAGATTTCTCCTTTTGACATTAATTCTACCAGGAAAAACAGTGATGTATTTTGTTTTTGCATCGAATAGTTTGTGTTGATGAAACCGAGAAACTTTAAATTTGTTGAGTTAAAGATGGAAGGTGATAAATGGACAGTCCCCACCCCTGTAAAGGTTAGTAAACCAGAAAACTCCATGAAATAACAGCGGGGTTTTTTTTAACCATTAATAGATTTTATTTTGATGGTGACACCCTTAAAGGGGAAAAAGCCCAAATATGTATATGGATTGAGTGAATGCGAGCGAAAGTAGCAATATCAGTAGAACAAATCAGTGGAAGTTTGGGGAAAGTCAGACGATCCGTTCAAAAGTTTTGAATTTTAAAAATGTTGGTGTAGTCATCGCTGGATGAGAAGACTATACACATTCTGTGACGTCACACGTAGAAAATTACAGAAAGAACATAGGAAGAGAATTCAATCAAATTTCAATTTTATGAGTGTACACATTCTCTCGACTTGGTACTGGCACGTGCTAAGAGTAATATTATCCCCCTGCTTTCTGAAAGAGAGAGGTTGGTTGGTTGGTTGGTTGGTTGGTTGGTTGGTTGGTTGGTTGGTTTATTTCTGCATTTTCTTTCTCCGAATACAATTGCAAATGAAAACAAAATGATACAGATACATACAAATCAATACAAAGAAAAATCATTTGCGTAACAACATTCAGTCTGAAGTGGCATAATTATGAATCAAAATAACATATTAAGACATACTGTATCTATTAACAAAGGAGAAATCAATACAGGGGACCGTCATCATAAGCAGAGCTTGACGTGGATGAGGCCCTATCTGAATATGTGATACCAATGTAATACAACACCAATGTACTCATAAAACTCTTAATCTTAATACACAAAACACATTTTGCTACAGAAAAAAAAACAGAAAAGAAAAATAGTGACTTGGCGCTTTAGAACAAGAAAAGAAAAAAAAACAGCACGCAGCACCATTGACTGCTGCATGGTATAGTAGACAATAAAAGTGTAGGTGTGTGCGAGTGACAGTGCGTCGTGTGTGCAGGTGACAGTGCAAGAGAGAATAAAGGCTGTAGCATGCCTATTTTGGGGGTAAGGTATACGCTTTAATGAATGTATGCAATATCATTATCAAAGAAAGGAACGGGAGGGAATGAAAAAAAAAAAACACTTTGCATGGATCAGGGCTGACTGAGACTTCAAAAAAAAAAGAAAAAATACATTGATCAAAGACTACTAACTGGAAACATATTTCAATAATAAATACTTTTTTAAATGAGCTTTAAAGGAAAACAGTGAAGTACACTGCTTGAATTGATCAGGTAGGTTATTCCAGACATCGGGACCGTAATGTCTAATTGATTTCTGAGCTAAAACAGTTTTGGGGTTTACAAGGTGAAAATCTGTCGAACGGCGAGTTGGATATGTGTGTATATTCGAATTTAAGTGAAAAATATTATGAAATAAAGAGGGAAGTTGATTTGTTGCATACTTGTACATAAATATACCTGTTTGTAAGATGTGGATGTCCTGAAGCTTCAAAGTATGCAAACGATGAAATAAAGGATCTGTATGAGATAAATATGTGGAATTAGTAATAATACGAATAGCACGCTTTTGGAGTAAATACAATGAATTCAGTTTAGTAATACTACAATTTCCCCATACAATATTTGAATACAATATGTGAGGCAAAATTAAAGAATTATATAAAATAATCAGGGATCGTTCTGATAAGAGATCTTTCAACTTCCAGAGTACACCAATATTTCTTGATAGGGTCCTATAGGTGTGGTGGGTTGTTTTTTTTTCTATTATACTAGAAAACTGAATTTACTTTTTAGCATTGTTTTCCATATGTGACGTCACAAAAGGTTGCATATATATATATAGTTTTCTCATCCAGCGATTTGCGGCACCGAAATTTTAAAAATGCATAAGTTTTTAGCTAATTGGCATTGTTACATTCATTAAATCCACGTGTATCCGTGTTTCATTTCATTTCAGTTTTACAAATGTTGTTTTCAGCTGGTATAGTTGATGAAAATGTGTGGAACTACAAAATACTATACATTCCTTTAGCTGAAGCCCTTTGATGAAATTTGTACGATTTTTTTTTTTTTTTTTTGTCTGATCATACTTTGATCAGATACTCTGATACTTTGATACTCTTATCATACTATAGTTGCTCACGTTTATTCAAGGTCAAGATGAACATGGAACAAACTTGTTCTCAGAAAAAAAAAAGAATAGTAACTACCATCGTTGTCAATAATTACATCATCTTATGGATTTTTTTTCTCACGTCAATGTTCCAAAAGATATTCATTGATGAGGGGTAAACACCGATTGAAACTGCGGTGTTGGCGAATTGAGGCTGCGCCGCGGCGCTTGTACGACATCACGTGGTTTTCTGTTTTGATTCGATCCCGCTGACGAACACCCCGAAAGTAAGAGAGCTCTCTAAAATCACTGCACGGCAGAGAGACTCGGGGATACACAGCTTGTCGATTTCACGCCAACCAATACACCAATACTCAGTACGTAATCCAATCAGACGACACTTTTGGAACTTCTCTAAGTTCACACACGGAGATATCTTATGTACTTCGCGACATCTCATTCAATCCAGACAGTCGCTATTATTCTCGTACCGACGTAGCACAACCGAGCAAAAGAAGGAGGCCAGAGGATAAGTGGTCAAAGCGCCATTGAATGGGCTCTCTCTCTTTGATCAGTCTTCCCCTTTGGTCTGTTTACCAAGTATAAAGCGCTACTCAAAAGTTTTGGGTAGCACTGGCGTGGTTGGATACTGAGTACACTCATTGGCCGCGGCTAGACTGTGTGTGTGACTGTGTGTGTACTCGTGTGTATTTACAATAAGTGTGGGAAACTGAAGCCTTACATTCCAGCCCTGCTCGGGTGCGGAGAGGTCACACTACTTGGTGGCGAGAGACCTGGAGAGAAACGTAGGATCAAACGTGGTAGGATCATGGATCAGTGCAAACTCTACCTGTTCTGTCTTCTAGCACTAGCAGGCCACTGGCGGCCTATTGGTACAGGTACGTTCGCCAATAGACACATAACTTTCCCACGCTCTTGTGTAGGCTGAAATCATCTTAAATACATTTCGCACCTTCACGTCCGCCGCTGGAATTGACATCATCTATCCTATTTTATAGGAACGTATAACAGTGGTTGTTCCTATATGTCTTGTTGTTGTATCTTTTGCTGTTACGCCTGCTATTTTCTTTTGTTTATGATCACTGGCACCAAACAGAAACTGAGCTTGGTCGGCGAGAAGTTTACACGTGCATTACATCAGTAGTATCTATAGCTAGAAAGCATCACAAAATAACAATTGATTAAAGGTACTTGATTACAATTGTTTGATTTGACCATGTGTGAGAAAGTGGTGTTCATAATGAACTTGGGTCAAAATATTCGTAAAAGCCCTCTGACACTATACAAGCCTGAAGAAGAGCTCTGACAAAACACCAGGACGTACACGACGCTAAGAAACCCACCGAGCACCATAGAAAAACATTACCCCTAGCATTAGCAATGCGACCCTCCTTATTATGTGGTGTTCCCATTTCAGCCTGAGCTATATGGATGTTCCTATTATAATTATGCATATAAAAAAAAGTGAATATACAAAGCAAAAGAGGGAGTTTGTTATACATGGAAATAGCTACATGATATACATGTATGGGATTGATAGCTATACAAAGATAGGTAGATAAATAGGCCTATTGTTTTTTTTTTATTATGATAATCATATCTTTCGTTTATTGGTACTAACGGGCATGGACCACTTCCTTGATTACACAAAGACTAAACAACAGCGGAGGTTGCAGGGCACAACTTTCAACAGAATAAGGCATTTTACATTAACATAAAAGAAATGAATAATTACATGCACAGATACAAAATTCACGCATGTTGATACATACATGGAGAGAAGCAATTATAGATAGGCAGATAGATTGATTAATAGATAGGTAGATAGAGAAGTAGATAGATAGGTAGACAGATGTAGATAGATGGATAGATAGATAGATAGATAGATAGATAGATAGATAGATAGATAGATAGATAGATAGATAGATAGATAGATAGATAGATAGATAGATATAGATAGATAGATAGATAGATAGATAGATAGATAGATAGATAGATAGATAGATAGATAGACAGATAGATAGATAGGTAGGTAGGTAGATAGATAGATAGATGGATGGGTAGGCAGGTAGATAGATAGCTAAAATGACGTAAAGTTTGTCTGTTGGTTTGGTGTAGAGATATCAACAACAAAACAAAAAAAAACTGCTGGCGCTAATGCAAGGACAGAGTGTCTATATAATGAGACAATGTGTCACATTTGGCTTCCGATCATTTGAGTGGTATGCGTCGCGAAGGCAGCTTTCTTTTGTTTTCTCTTCTCAAACTTTATTGTTCGACGGGTTGTTGGTTGGTATGTAAGATTTATTTTTGTTTTTGTTTTCTTTTCTCTTTTGTTTGTTTGTTTGTGGAGGTATATGTTTGACTCGCATATCCTTCTAATACGTCCATCGCTTCGAAGAATACTATACTCGTTGATGAGAATATATTCGGTTTCGATATGACCAATATCCGATTTAAAGTTTACTGCCTATATACAGGGTCAGTGCGTATTCACTCAACCAGAATAGATCACCAGGCCTTTTAACAAACCGGAAATATATTCCAGCTTTGGTCAGGGCGCTTTCTCTACCTGTAACTGGTAGAGTGTTAATTTTTATCCTAAACCAGTTTGGAGTGCGTTGACATTTTCATTTAAGCATGAATGTCTTATCTATATCTACAATCCGTTTTTGTTATTGGGTTTGTCCCCCCAAAACGGGTTGGCCTGATTTTCCTCACCTACAGCCACTCTCACACCTTCTCATCGCCTCGCCCGATTTGGGACGTCCTCTTTCCTAAAACAACATAGAATTTTGCTATATTCTTGGAGCATTTTTTAGCTTCATTTAGCCTTTGGTGCAGGCATTATATTCATCTCTTTGCTCATAAAGATATTTATGTCTATTTGTACATTATGCTCCTGCATTCATCCGTTCATTTATTCGACACTCTCTGTTTCCAACTGTACTCCACGTATGGTGCAGCTGATATTCTTCCGAACTTGCAATATTGTTATCAAGGTTACCTCCTTCCTGTTTGGAATCACAAGTCATGCAACTTTGTACAGCTGAGCCAAGATTTACTATTGCCCTGACTAAAATGTTTGCACGTTATGCATTGTATAACGCATTCCGGGTTTGTGCCTTTGCATGTATCACAATCAAGCTCGGTTCTTCAAGAGTATTTTGCAGGCTAGAATTTCGGAGGTTGAGATAAGAGAGTCAACTTCACAAGCTCTTGACGTTACTCTCTTGAAGAAAGCATGGCTTGGATATAAGTAGGGACTTTTACGGGCTAAAATCCCTCCCCTCTGCTCACTGTTTCATTCTGGCGTATTTTCGATGACTTCGTAAGTTGGTGTTATGTAACGATGTCAACAAAAGTAACAGGGTCAATCCATAACCGCTACGGATCAGGCGGTAGCGGTCAACGCCATCCCCCTCATTATAAAGCCAAAGAAAGGCTAATGAATACTTCTAAGTTTCGCGCGGTTTGTATACATCGTGGTCAGCTAGTGTGTTTACTTAGGCTTTGCTCAAGACGCAACTATTGATTTATTCCTGAACGGGAAAGAACGGCAGTACGCAGCGTGACAACCTTTTGGCCCAACTGTTCGTATGCAATATCGAGTAGTTTTATGAAGGCTTGCAGCCGCTTTGGTCAACAGATAATTCAAAACACTGCTGATGATACAATGTTACTCGTGTCAACTCTACTAAGTTATTCCCTTTTCATTCGAATGTCATCTTCATTATTGGGATACTACTGGTCAGTTCGTTGCATCCCAGGGAATTATACAAATCATGATTGTTCGTAATATCTTTAATGTAGTGTTCTTTAAAGGACAAGTTCACCTTCATATACATGTGGATTGAGTGAATGCAGCAATATTAGTAGAACACATCAGTGAAAGTTTGAGGAAAATCAGGGAACCCGTTCAAAAATTATGAATTTTTGAAGTTTTTGTGCAATCACCGCTGAATGAGAAGAGTACTGCAGCGTATGATGTCACATGAGTACAACGATGTAAGGAAAATATAAAGAGAATTTCACAAAATTTTATCTTTTAAAAAAAAGTACACATTCCCTTGACTCGTTACTGACATATGTTATAGGTAATATTATTCCCCCTGCCTTTAGAAAGAGGCAAGTCAAGTGCTCTTTTATTATGCGAAAAAAAGTGAAAATATGTTAAATTTTCTTTACATTTTCTTTATACGGTTTTACTCATATGACATCACAAGCTGTAGTAGTCTCCTCATCTAGCAGTTTCAACACAAACATTTTAAAAATTCATAACTTTTGCATAGATTGTCTAATTTTCCTCAAACCTTCGCTGATGTGTTCTACTAATATTGCTGCATTCTCTCAATCCTCATGTTTATGAAGTTGAACTTGTCCTTTAAGGCGATGCGTAGGACACCTTTCTGCTTTCTGCACTTGGGGGTAGTATTATATTACTGAGGTAACTCATAACTTTTGACGATACTGCATGAGACGATAGTTAATAGGAAATTATTTAAGTCTGTGACAATTTGAAAGCATTCCTTTTCTATATAGAACTTGTATACATGTACATCATAATACACATACGCACACACGCACATATCTCTATGTAAAGAAACGTGCTATATAGTATGTCTTTCACGCGGCAAGGAATGTTGCCATAATATTTGCTGACCGCAGAAGCTACAGTCGACCTTTGTCACTGAAAAAGATGTTTACCATCAGTCCGAGCATGTAAAGTAAGAACGGAATTCTAAGTCCTTCAGTTCCTTGTATGTATTGTCGTCGAGACAATAAATGATGCAATGTTTAATCTCTTCAAGTCTTCATTCAGGGTTTGTTTTGTTTCTGTTTTGTGGTTATATTTAAGCAGCATGGCCAGCAGACGTATTATAGGGCAAAAGGTTCTTTGACCGTTAGCTAGATAAAAATGGAAAAGGATCGGGTTCTATTTCTCACGGTGATTACATAGATCCCCTGTAATCACCTTTGAAAGTAAGTCCACTTCGTATTGGAATCAAATTCAATAAATTGCTCCTGTAAAAAGACGAATGACCCGTGAAGACTCGATTATCCTCTGAAGTGATAGCTCCATGGTGATAGTAATTTGTACTGAACTGCTCCGTTGAAAAGGAAATAAACAGCATTGTAAACTCTAGACTTTAACTTTCCGGAACCGCCTTTTTGTCCGATTGTAACTGACAGAACGTCCACTGCATGTTGTGTAACGTGATTTAAGTCTTTATTTGTCAAATTTGGAATGTGTTTTCTCTTCACAGATAAACAGTTTTGCTTTGCCCCCCCCCCCCCCCCACGCAGGCCATACTGTACGTAGCATGTGAATTTGCGCATGTTATAGTTGTAGCAATTTGCGTACTCTGCACCAACTAAACAGTGTTGTAAAAAGATATGAGTACCCTTCTGTCTGTTATACAATTCATTCTACGTATTAGTCAGAATGAAAATAAATTTCATCTTCTTTCCTTTGTTTCGTTTCACTTTGCACTTTAACGTGACAGAAGCATCTCGTAAATAATGTGTATTTGAGATCATATCTAGCAAAGTTACATCACAATGAACATGTATTTTAATCATGTTCGCAGATTGTTAAAGAGTACGCTGCTATTCATCATGACGTACAGGATTTTAATAATTTGAAAATGATAAATGGTAAAAAGTGTTTACATTCTTGTTATCAATCGTTGTAGACATAAACGCAACCATACATTTTGATAATAACGTTACTGATAATATTTTAGAATGATAGAAAAGTGAGGATTATAATGATGACGATGATGATAGCGATGATGATGATGATGATGATGATGATGACAATGATGATGATGATGATGATGATGATGATGATGATGATGATGATTTTACAGACGATGTTGATGATGATTGTGTTAATGAGAAGAAGAAAATATTTTAAAAACTATAGAAGTCCTTGACCGTGGATAGATAGGCGATTCTTAACGACGAATAACGTCTGGAGTGAGACTACGGCACAGCTAGCCATGCCCATGCCACGCCCAATTGTCGATGTGATAACACCGGTCCCACAATAGTGGAATGCCGATTGACTGACCCGAAGGAGCTTGAGTACTATACTTGAATAACAAAAAAAAAAAAAAGAAGAATTGTTTCCTCAGCGTTTGACGTGTTCACACTGAAGATTTTGTGTCTACTCCTCTATTATATTCGTCACTTGTTTGTGTTCAAGTGACGAATATAATATTCGTCACTTGACTTACTTATTCGTCACTTAACTGATTGTGTTCTTATGAGAATCTTTTTCAGCTCTTCAATGGCCACTTTTTTAATCTACAAGTTTATCACATTGATTTCCCTCAAATTGTCATAAGTAAATGCAAAATTTTACAGTTCAGACTGTGTGCTCGCGTTTCACCGGCTATATCTTGTATTGTGTACTTTGCGTTTGATATTCTCTTTTGTTTTTTGTTTTTTACGTAGGAGCATTATCTTCAATACTGCGATGTCATAATGAATATATAGATAAATGAATAGATACACACACACACACACAAATGTATATATATATATATATATATATATATATATATATATATATATATATATGTATGTATATATATAAATATAATTATACATTCCCCTAAACTTTGATAAATCATCAAACGAATGAAATAACGAATATAGATGGCAAAACTGTTGCAGAAAGAGAGAGAGAGAGGGAGAGAAGAGAAGGGGGGAGATCATTAGAGGATAATGATAGTGTGTTCCTGTCTTCACCTGCAAGATTTATACTTTTTCTACCAATGAATACGTTGCCCGAAATACAGAGATTTCAATGCCAGGTTTGTGCCAGCCAGTATCAACACAGTGCGGGGTTAAAAGTCATGAATAGGAAGGCAGGTGAGTGCCGACATGGCTTGGGGGTCATGTACATTAACTTAACCGCTGTTTTTTGGCTTTGTTCCCGTGTAAAGAGAAGGAGAGAGAGATAGATATTAAAAAAAAATTAAAAAAAATCTCTTACAATGTACACCAAAATTGGTTTGCCTAGTAATCTCGGTGCTGTAACCTATTTCCGTACATTGATGGCGACTCGTCTAGACATTTTTCTCCTCTTGACTATAGAACCTGTTTGACAACATTTCGTATTACGATCTTATAATAATTTTCCCCAACATGGCTTTGGAAGCAGAGTAGATGTGGGGAAGTTGCCATAGCAACATAATGGGTACAGGGAGGTAGCAGGCTGTGTCAAGGAGGTACTACATGATAATTGTCTAAGGCGAGCGAAGGATTATACCGCTTTCTTGGCATAACATGTATAAGTTCTAAGTGAACGAAATTAAGTTTCTTCAGTGGTAATAAACGCATCGCTCAGGTGGTCTGCTTCCTAATACAAGGTGCATCTCAAAACACAGCAACAACAAGAGCAATAATGACGACAACAACAGCAATAAAAACAACATCAGCAGCAACAATGACAACAACAACAAAGCAAAGCAACATAGACATGCAAACTGCAAACAAGCGATTTAGATTCAAATAGTATTTCCCCCCTTTATGCAGTTTGATGGTAGGAATGGAAATTTATTGGTAATGGTTAGAAATAACGGTTATATACATCTGTTGATGATGATGATGTTGTTGTTGTTGTTGTTGTTGTTGTTGTTGTTGTTGTTGTTGTTGTTGTTGTTGTTGTTGTTGTTGTTGTTGTTGTTGTTGTTTAAGTCGAACAAGAACCAGGCAAGCTTGCGGGTGTTCAGGAACAACATTCATTGCTCGAATATAATGTGTAGAATAATGCTATAACATATCAAGCCCAACGATCATTTTGGAGTATTGGCCTTTGTAATTATTATGACGTTGTGGTCAAGTGTGAACGCCTCCTCTCGTTTCACGCATCGTTGAGCTGGTCAGAGCGATTCGTAAAGGGTGGGCTCAGTGTGCTCTTCCAATCATGGGAAAAGAGCTTGGTAAAGAATCGCCTCTGGTTTTATGAATGGGTAAAGGAATGTGGTACTACACTGTATCTATAGAGTACTGAGAGTATACACACTATAACACAGTGACTGGCTTTGTATTGTGTAGAGGTCATACCAGGGAGGTGGAAGAGAGACTTTCCACCTCCCTGGTCATACCATGGAGGTACTACACTACCTCAATGGTCATACATTAGCTACTTGATGTACGTGGATAGTGTCTGGATTGTGGAAAGCGTGGAGCTATGTCAAGCTCCATGATGTGAGGCGATTACGAAATGCTGCGTATTAATATACAGAGCGTCCATAGCGATCCAATACAATGTTTAACTATAAAATATATGTGAAACTCCGTAGGCCTACATTACATTATCTTCTTGGTATAATTATTTTGTTGTGACGTTACAAATTGCTGCAATTTTTTGTATCTAGAAACTCAATTCACTGAAATACATTGAAATTAATTACTTTATTATAAAATGACGTGCATTTACTGCATTTACGTGACACACCCATTATATTTGGTTAAAATTTCTCCTCTGAGAAATGATCGTATACATACAAATTTTTCTCAATACTACAAATTGCACCATTTCTGCCTGAATAGTAAAGGAATACCCCCAGATTTCGTTCAGACAAAAAAGCACATATGTATATGATAGGCATATTATACCTATATTATCTCTCTTACTTTTTTGACTATGAATCTACTAAATGTGTGAAATGACAATGATGTATTACTCAATAGGTAATGTAGGCCTACAAATTCCAATAGAAACTATGTTTTATATGTATATGTACTGTATATAATATAGGCCTAGACACATTCGGTGTCCTATATGACTGTGTGTATATGCCCTATCTATTGTATGATTACATATGTGTGTGTGTGTGTGTTTGTGTGTGTGTGTGTGTGTGTGTGTGCGAACGAAATTGATAATGTTAGAAGTATTTGTTATGTGTAAGAACTGCTTAAAAGCAACAACAACAAAAAGTATGTGACATGATGTGGATGATATAGGGTGGTTCAGTGTTGACAGTCCATACATGTTATACAGGGAGGTGACAGGCAGTGCAGTGCATTGTCTTCATGCTCTCGCCCTTCTATCCGTATTGCCAAAACTACTTCCGGTGTACGAAGGATAACTTCCTGTCAATGTGTTCACAGTTGGCAAAGAAAAAAAAAAGAACAGAGAATAGAAAAGTACGCACCGTGTTATTACCCCTATTAATCTCAACCGATATCCACACAATGTGTGTATAATAGCTAAGAGAAGTGAATGGGTTCAAGGGTCAAATCATGTAAAGTGATGTACCTCGAGAGAGAATCAACTTAGCATGTCTTCTTCTTTCTTTTTTTTTTTCATCCTTAATGTTCGCAAAACCAAAACCTCTTACAGGCCCTACGTGTGAACGTGTAGACTCCATAAGGCAAGATAAAATATACACGCTGTTGCTTTAATACCGCTAGTGTATACATTCACTCCATACAATCTTGACAGGGCTGGAGGAAAGAAAGGAAATTAGTCGCCAATGTCAAAACATTACTGGCTTTTTTAATCCACTTTGTTCATGACAAGTATATTTGGATCAATGTCGAATCTCTTACAGTCGGGTAAATGCCCTCAGTCTCCATCAATTTCATTTATTTTCATCTGCTCTTTCTTCGATTCTTCTATTCTTCGATTAGTAGTGGTAGAAGTAGAGAAACAACAGTAGTAGTAGAAGTAGTAGCAGCAGTAGAAGATGTAGTAGTATTGTAGAATATAGCAGTGGTAGTAGTAGTAGTGGTAGTAGTAGTAGTAGTAGTAGTAGTAGTAGTAGTAGTAGTAGTAGTAGTAGTAGTAGTAGTAGTAGTAGTAGTAGTAATAGAAGTAGTAGAAGTTGTAGAAGTAGTAGTACTACACATAGTATGGAAGTCGTAGTCAATCATTCATAGTTTTAGTGGTAGTTGTAAATGCAGCAGCACCTGCAGTCGTAATACTGAGCAAGTGTAAACATGTCGAGAGTGTCATATATAATTATGATTCCCTTCCAACCGTTTACAAACGACGAATCTGTAAAATTGGCACGGGGAAGCCGATATTTTTCATACTTGTCAGATTATGTTTTCATACACCTTGACAGTGAAGTGTGTATATTTGCATGTAGAGTTTGTATTGGTATGTGTGTGCGGGTGTAAACATTGGTGTATCTCTGTGTGTTTCTTCGTACAGGTAGTATTATGGTTTGCTTAACGTCATAACATTACTAATGATCATAATGATATTCGCGGGCCGAGGCAATCTCGTGAGCGATTTTCAACTAATTATTTATTTCATGGTAGTTATCGAGCAAAATTGTATAAGCTCATGTGACCATTACATAAAAAGATAGAGATGGGGAATTTTTCCCAAGAAGCAGTGTCATTATATCCCGAAGACAAACTGGAAGAAAAATGGATTTGATAAATATCCGATGAGGATGTTCAACCTAAAAACAAAGAAGTTTCCAAAGCCTTGGTAACAACAGTAATAATAACATACCGCTCATGATATAGCATAATTTTTTTCAAATACCTTCCCTACTTGGGAAAAGAAAATCTTGCTTCACCAACCAAAATAATGGGGAATTTTTTTCTTGCGGATTTGTGTACATGCATGTAGGCAGAGTACTTTCATTGGCTACTTTGTCATTGACACCACGCTGAAAGTAGTCTATCAGCAAAGATAGTGCTTTGCTTTCTATCTCTCTGTGTCTTTCGATGACAGTGAAACAATGCGACCAAGAGATGTGGAAGTTGCGACCGATAACCGTTTTCCGGTGACGTCACGTTGTTAAACCACTTACACTTGACAAATTAATTACAGTAGCTGTCACTTTAAGAATTGACCCATATCAATAGGTTACCCGCACTGAACAGGATTGGTTTAATGTTCCCCATTGCCCCAGCGTGCAGTTTCGTCCAATGAATAAATCTTATATGATGATATCATGATATAATGGCATATGGTATCATAGTAGTTGGTTTTAGTTTCAGGCGTGTGGTGATCGATGTCATGTGGTATCCCTTACCGTAAGGTGTATCCCCACTTTCAGTTCAAGTTGACTTTATTCTTTATCTGAAGCAAACTATTATTAAACGGTAAGAGATTGGTTAAAAGAAAAGTTTAAATTTTCCATGTTAACCACTGACCAATGGTATTGATTCCAACTAAATAAATGCGAATAGGTAATGAAGTTGTTACCCTAGAACTTATCCTTGCTTTGTACTAAAATGTTGGAAAATATCCTCTTTTGATCAATAATTTAGCCAAATATTGAGAGACAAATAAAGCAATTAGGGAACCTACATCGTCCCCCTGTAGTATACTAATTCTCTTTCACATATCTTTGACAGGGTGGATCCCACCCGCGCATGCTCAGACGTAGTCAGAAAACATGGGCAATAACGCGTTCACTGCGGCTGTAAGGCCATGCAATGACAAATAATTGTAGCTTAGCATTTTGAGTCCACGTCAACAGCATGTAGCACCTGTGCAAGAATGTACTGTCAATGCATTCTTTTTTATCGTAAAAGCGACGGCAAAATCCATTGTTAGTTCTCAGAGTTGAAATCATAGAACCCCGAACGATTAGTCATTTATGTCGGCAGTATTGTCAGTATTATTGATCAGACTGTCTCAGGTTAATTTGAATTTTCCCAGTGATCAGTTTTGTATAATAAATGAAGGTAAGGTGATTGTCGAACACATGCCGTGGATCTACATACAGCTGAAGAACATCTTAAAATAGCAATTCCATATTGATATAATTGTGTCATAATTAAAAGTAGCTGAGGTTGAAAGTTGTCGAAACCACAACGATGCTACAAGAAGTGAATGAACTAGGGTAACTAAAGATCCACGCTAATTTCACGAGACGCTCTTACAATGGATTTCTGGAACCGAAACTAGCCGTAGACTGCTCGGTACCACTATAGCATGTTTATGAAATCATAATCCAATATGTGTCTTAGGGAAATGTATCGTAACCAGCCCAATGATATATGTGTGTGTAGTGACATCAAAAGTGAATCTAAACTTCGAAATATCACGTATTAGAGAGGATAGTTTGACTAGGAATTGCACATTCGTGAAGTAATCGAAGCTATCGATACAGTTAAAGGGAAAGTATACTTTCATCAAGTCTGCATGTTCAGTAC
The DNA here is from genome assembly GCF_964275005.1 of Diadema setosum. NCBI lineage: Eukaryota > Metazoa > Echinodermata > Echinoidea > Diadematoida > Diadematidae > Diadema > Diadema setosum. The sequence goes on from NC_092690.1 coordinate 28,560,824, forward strand.
AGTTGAAAACGTGTATTGTTCCTTAGTTGTAAATGATTTGATATATTCTATTTGTTTTTGTAGATGTATCTTTATTAAACGTTGTGATATAGTTGGAAGTATATGTAAGGCGTATCTTAATGCCTGATAATAATGATGATGATGATGAATATAATAATACTAATGTTAATTATTATCATTATTATCATCATTATTATTATTATTAATGATAAAAATGATAACGATGATGATAATAATAATAATAATAATAATAATAATAATAATAATAATAATAATAATAATAATAATAATAATAATAATAATAATAAATAGTATTGATAATTGTTGTTGTCAGCGATAAGTTTGAAAACTCAGTGCATTCAGATTAACAGAGCAGCGAAAGCTTCTTTGTGAATATTAAGATATTAAGGGGAAATGGAGGGTTTAGACATTTTAGAAGTCTGTATAATCATACCTTCGCGAAACAGTGATGTTACGTCACAATGTCACAAATGCAAATGAGATGGGATGATACGATCTTGCCGCACGAATTTCACATTCACTTGCACACGTAATGCTTAATTAACCTATCTTTCTTTCGTCTTTGAAATGAATGAATGAAAAACGAATAATTGTGTGATGCGCACCAAATGAGTGTTGTGTTGTAATAGTCTCGCCAACAAAGGGGGTTGTAATTACTAACTTATCGACCAAGACTTTTCTTCTTCATGTTCTTTTTTTTTTTTTTTTTTTGAGGAGGGAATGATATTTTTCATTACAACCAATGGCGGAAGAGTGGTGTGGTGTCGTGGTGACAAAATTATTGTCGAATTCACCCATCGGCAGTCTGTAATGTGGTCTCAACAGGTCTGAGGACGAAATAAAATATATATTTAAATTTCCTTTTAATGGGGTCATCCCACGAGACTGACACTCGAGAGTCATACAGCCAACGAATTCGACATTTAAAAAGATCCATCTCTCATACAGCCCACGAGTTATCCATCCCGTGAGTCCGACACTGGGCAAACAAGGTCCATGAGTTCGACACCAGGTAAAAACAGCCCATGAGTTCGACATTACAACACGGGCTTCATGTGTTGGTCTCGTAAGGCCCGAATTCACGAAGGTGGTACAAATGAAACCATGGTTTAAACCATGGACAAAAACCATGGAGCGCCAAGTGTCGCATGGAATATTTCGTTACGAAATTGGTCATTTTGTCGACAAAATGACCGTTTCGTTAACAAAATTATCATTTCGTGGACGAACTGTTCATTTAGTTATAAAATGTTGTCATTTCGTTACAAAATAATCATTTCATCGATGAAATGACTGATTTCATAACGAAATATTCCATGCGACACTTGGCGCTCCATGGTTTTTGTCCATGGTTTAAACCATGGTTTCATTTGTACCACCTTCGTGAATTCGGGCCTCACGAATTCACGAAGGTGGTACAAATGAAACCATGGTTTAAACCATGGACAAAAACCATGGAGCACCAAGTGTCGCACGGAATATTTCGTTAGGAAATTGGTTATTCTGTCGACAAAATTACCGTTTCGTTAAAGAAAATTTTCATTTCGTGGACGAAATGTTCATTAATTAGTTACAAAATGTTGTCATTTCGTTACAAAATAATCATTTTATCGACGAAATGACTGATTTCGTAACAAAATATTCCATGCGACACTTGGCGCTCCATGGTTTTTGTCCATTGTTTAAACCATGGTTTCGTTTGTACCACCTTCGTGAATTCGGGCCATTCTGGCTAGAATTTTCCCCAGACTTTCCCGATTTGCCCCCCCCCCCCCCCAATACTTACCCGGATACAACAAGCACACACACACATTAGATTTCAGAGCCAGACGCAAGCCTCCCTGAAAAAATGGAATGCAGTAGGACCCTGTCTCTCTAATTTCTGTACAAAGAACATTGAAAGCCTCCCTCTCATTTGGAAATCTGATTTGCCTATAGTGAGATGCATGTCATACTATTAGGAAGCCTTCTGGAGTTATCGCCCTGACTTTATTATGTGAATATTGGCAGCCTTTCATACATACACACACATTACATTCATCATGAATCGACACTGGCGGTGGCCAGGTGATCCGGTGGCCCGGGGCCACTGAAAATTGATGCCGGGCCAACAAACTTCCAAGAAGGTTATCTTTTGGTGGCCCGATCGGGCACTGAAGTTCAAAATGAATTATTGTTTCCTTTTATTTCGGGCCAATATGATTCTTTTACGGGCCACCAAAATTTAAGATTGAAAGAGTTTAGTGGCCCGAACAGGTAACCACGAGAAAGAAGCAAGTGTCTTGTCCTGCATACATACTTACCCACATACATACATAAACATCTGGTGTTTTTGTTAAATATTGCCTGCTTCCTTTCATGTGATGCGAGTCATGGTCAGGTCTCGAAAACCTTTCTTTTTTCAGGAATTCCTGAAGGAGAAATTCAATAATACTATGATATTATGATACGCAGTGCTTGTTTCATTTTCAGCTCACATGGGTAAAGATATATTTCTCTCGTTTATGTGTTTTGTATTGTTTTGTTTGTTTGGTTTGGTTTGGTTTGGTTTTATCAAGTTTTCAGGTGGAACGAGGGGTGTCAATTCGAGAATACAATAGTAGGATTACAGTTTCGGTGCCAAAGAAACGCTGTGTTTTGTCTATTCAAAATACTGGGATACTTTCCAAAGTATCCTTATTCTCTTTCGATCACTCTATGAAGTTCAAATGTTTTAAGTGTCATGTGCTACTATAAAGAATGACTTACAGCCAAGTCTCTTTCATTTTGTTGGAGGGGAATAGGAAGTGGGATGGGAGCAGATAATATCACATACAGCAGTAAACATGGTGTTTGGCTTCCCAATGCTGATGTAACGCATCGGGATTGTGGTTAAAAAAAAAGTTTTGTAGTGCATTGACACAAAGCGTTGTACATTTTTTTTTTAAAGCCTCCACCTCTTAAAGGTAAAGTTGTTATGCTTTTCGGTTGTCCGTCTCTGCATTCGTTTGTCCCTTCGCCACAGGTCACACCAGCCAAACGTCCAAGAAGAAAAAAAAAAGCAAATATAACCTTCCTTTCGTAGGTTTTTATAATACTTGACCCAAGTATATACTCTAAATAAGGTTTAGAAAAGCTAATTATGTTGGGCCAAATTCACGAGGAGAATATTCTATTTCAAATGTCTCTAATGTATGAAAATTAACAAACTCTAACAAAGCTTTTTTTTTCTGGCTTTTTTTTTCTGACAGCTAGAGGAGATACGCAAAGAAAATACAATTTAACTGATAACATGAACAAAATGTATTAAATTGTCTTGAAATGATAACGGTGAAAGGGCAAGTTCAGGTCAAAGGTCAACTTATAGTGAAAAAACAGAAGCATTTAGCCATATAACTCCAGCTGTGAACGGTCAACGATATCAAAATTTGTACGACGCCTGGAAATAAATCGAAATCTATTCGCATGAAAGTTAAGATGAAAGACTAAAGGTCAAAATTAATCATACTTAAGACCTGTAAGATGTTTAAAAAAAAAAATCGCAGTCCAGACATGAGGTCCAAAAGAAATTGCAAGTGGTGATATTATTTACTATATAATAGGGAGAGAGGTAAGTGAAGTATTATGCTTGAAATGACAGTGGCATAGTGGTAATAAGACTTGTAAGCGGCTGACACCATCATCTATTTAACCTCATTTGCATATGTAATTGTATTTGTCATCACTTACTTTGCTTAAGCTTCTCATTTTCGGTCCGATTATTATCGAAAATATTCCGTTTTTGTAATATTTGATGTCACGGTAACAAGCGGCAGGGGACAGAACATCCCTGTTTTAAATTGAAAGTCTATGCTATAAAAGGGAAAATGAAGAGGACACAAAGATGATTCCTTAAATAAAAAAAAAAAAATTAAAAAAAAAAAACCCTGTTACAGTTAAACTGCAACTCAGTGAAAAAGTTTAGGTATTACACATTACATTAGAAAAGAAAGAACAGAGTACATTTTATTGAACGAAAAGACCAAAATTCATGACTAACAGACAAGTAGCGTACCTTTGACTCCAACCCCCCCCCCAAAAAAAAAACTATAATGTTTTAGTAGCAAATTAATAATCATAAAAACTGATATTGCTTTTTGATGTTATTCCAGCATGAGAAAATTTGTCCTTTAATCATTCCTTCGTCAGTTGTTCGTTATTTTTGTCTTCTTCTCATCTGCCTGTCCCTAAAGCGCTCGGGGCACGGACCACGATAACGACACAGCCTGAGGTCACGGCGGTCGAGGGCGGCAACGTCGTACTGACGTGCACGTACGCGCCGAGGACGTCGTCGGCCGAGTTTGGGTATCTGACGTGGTCGAAGGACAACCAACGTGTCGCCACGTACGAGTGTGGCGAGACGTGCGAGGTGTCGTGGCCGGACGCTACTCCCAGGGAGCGCTACGACCTCAGCGTCGATAGGTCGTTCAGCGGGAACTTGACCATCTACGGCGTCGATCTCGACGACGAAGCCGTCTATTCGTGTTCACTGTTCACCAGTGACCTCGTGTTATTGTCCAGCGACACACAGCTTACAGTAAATGGTAAGAAGCAAAAAAAATTAAAAAAAATAAATAAATCTTTAGATATGTTTAAAATCTGAAATTACTGTTCTTTAGTATCAATGGCTTCATACATTTTGGTGCAACATATACAGGAAACTTTTCATAACTAGTATCATTTTTTTTTATCTTCTTCACGCCAGGTAGGCCTACACGAATATTGAATGTTACAAATCTGCGCCATCAATTTACATAACTTTGCACTATCTGCCTCCAGTCATACCCTTTTCAACAAGCGCAGTCGTGTGACACCAAATAAGCAGTACTGATTTCTCATCAATTAATCTGACATTTCTCTTTTTTATTTCTAAATTTTGACTGCAATTAATATCTTAATGATGTGACCTACAAGTATATATTATTGAGGGGGAGAGAGACGCCCAGAAGAATGTGACGTCAATGCTTGCACGCCTTGATCTCGATCTCCCGTCAGTACATTGTCATGGAAATTTGAAGATACCGGCTGCAAATTGCCATGGTCATGCAGAGACCTTCATCGAGCTGGTCACAAATCAATGAAATGGGAGATTACCTGCAATGGTGCTTTTACAGCGTTAACCAAAATGTAAAGAACCTCTAGTTAAGTTCTCAATTTTCCTCAGGAAATCCTCCGTCATCGGAAGTTCTTTTTACCCCTTTCATTTGTGTACTTTCAAAGTTTTGATGTTTCTGGAAATGAAACAAAAAATTAAAAATAAGAAGAATAAACAGATTGTCATATCCCGCTTGGGGAAGACAAGATTGTTCCTTCTTCAATGTCATGTGGTTTTCTTGCGCTCCCGAGCGAAGCCACTGTAGTCGACTTTGCTCGATCATTATTTGGTTAGTGACATTAAAACGACGCAATTAACCTGTGACCGTTTTTCATTCATTGCACAGGCACTCTATATCACCTTGCATTATTACTATATTTACAACCTGTTTAAACAGTTACGGGTAGTAGGTGTAGACGGCGTAAAATAAACAGACATATAGGGAAAGAATAAGAGGGAGAAATAGGGGGAGAAGGGCTAGAACAGGCAAAGTTATCGTGATTATGGCATTATTGACTTGGATATACTCACAAGGTTTATGGTTTGTTATGTTGCATTCTGATGTAATACAAAGTTATTTGAAGTTTATTTGGTTTTTTTTATTTGCGATATGGATTCCAGACCGGCTGAAAATCAAATTGAAAAGAAAGAGCAAAATTTTACAAGTACACCAGTGAAAAATTAACGGAAATTTGATAACAATTATGGAAGTTTTGAAATTGTGAAATTGCGCTTATTTTCACAGAAGAGTTCTTGAACAGTGAATAACTGAATCTGAATGTGCGAAAAGTAAGCTGTTGCGTCACAGCTGGCCAGATTTCTAGTATTTTGTTGAAACCCAATTGTGCCCCACTCTCAAATCCTAGCATACGTCAGACCAGGGAGGTGGGAAGAGACTGATGATTATCTTTAAGTTATTCACCCAGGAATAACATTATGTTTTACATTTCTATATAGCAGCATTACAGAAGAATTTAATTTTGTTCGTCATTTTCTATGACAGGCATAAATTGAAAAATTATTTCAAGGTGATAACATCATCATTTGCATATATATACCATCCGTTCGGGGGGGGGGGGGTTGGCCAAAAAAGAAAAAAAAAAGATAAAAAGCGCATCTTTCAGATTTCGTATACTACAATGTATCTTCCTCACCTTTAATCTGACCTTGATCAAATTTTCACTGCTTTGCTTGTGAAATTTTACTCTTTCTTTTCAGATTAACTTGAAACTGGTCTAGAATTCTCCTGATACTCATATGATTTACCACGGAATATCAAATGAAAATGACAACAATCGATAACAATATGAACTCAATCAGACTCTACTTAATTCAAACTCAAATAAAGAGAGTGGGCATAATATTACTGTAAGACTTTTGTTTTCTTTAATCTAGCATTCTGCAGTCGTGTCTGCCAACTGCCTGTACACCATAATATGGGACTCATCATGCCCAGCCCCTAGACTTGCAGCAGTAGAACGAAGCGTGTCTTAATTACTGGCTGTAGTTAACATCCTGATGACGTTCGAATCGAATGTTTGGACAGCATGTCTAAAGCACAATACGTGAATTATATGACATACCGCGTTGGGGCTGTACCGAGATAACCCATCTTTCGCATATTTTGCTTGCGCAGTCCCATATTTACTCATGCCCTTTTAAGTAAGGCTTCACTCAGTAACAAGGAACAGCAGATGAAAACGTCAGAGGACTATTCACTTTTTAGCCTCTCACGACAGACGTTTTAGGGTAGCTGTGAATTCTTCTTCCATGTTTGACCGAGCATCATAAACATGAGTTCACACAAGTTGTGGAGACGTTCCATTTGATTTAGATGCAAGTAGGTAAATTGAAGGGTATGCAATGGCTGGTAAGATTACCATACCCTCATCAGCGACACCAGATCCCTACACACACATCACTTTTTAGGTGTTCTAGCAAACAGTAATTGGGTCTATTAAGGCTATACGTGAAACCAAGGAGCTGTTAAGTAAGTTTGAAGGACTGGTCCTTTGCGAAACATGTTGTTAGGAACAGCAGTAGATAACATAACCCATCCCTCTCCCACTCTCTCTCTCTCTCTCTCTTTCTCTCTCTCTGCTGCTCTCTCCCTCTCTTTCTCTCCCTCTCTTTCTGTCTCTCTCCCTCCCTTTCGTAGTCTCCATTTTTGCTTACTCATTTTGCAGAACGTTCCAGGATTTACATTAGGTCTACATTTCTGCTATGATTATCACCCCTATGATTATTGTCCCCACTAAGATTATCCTTGACTATGATAATCAATCGAATCTAAGAGATAACGGGAAAGACAGGGAAGAGGAAAGAGATAAAAAGAATTAGATGATGATGATGATGATGATGATGATGATGATGATGATGATGATGATGATGATGATTGACTTCTTTTGCAGCATTTCCCCAAAACTGGTAGGGATGCTGCTATCAAAATGATTGTTGCTATAGTAACAGTTTGTCCATACGTCCAACGCCATCGCACAAAATGAGGTGTAAATCTTTAGAAGCATTCCTTTACGTGCGAGATATAATTGGCACCAAACGCCATAATGTCACATGATATAATCCGAACTGCCACGCCCAACTGCGGTTGCGAAGAAAGAAAAAGTAATACAAACAAACAAACGAACAAATCAAGAAACAAACAGCCCTTTAGGGCTTTCTTTTTTTCAATTGCAGTTGTTTTTATGTGGAATTCCCTGACACTTAGTCATAATTATCTTTGTGTGACTTTACTCGGAAAACGATTTTAGCTCTGTCATTACAAATTGACATGTGAGGCTTTTATTTCTGTAGGCCAGCGAAGTTCCGTAAACACTCCCTCGGACTTTGAATCGGAGTGCGTGTAAGAAGTCACCAACTTTAGGTGTCCATTGCGAAATTGTAGTCTCCATAGATGCCGTCTTAAATTATTGTTCCATATCATGCCTGCGTCGAATCGTCACCTCCTATCATGCCTATATACGAATGTGCTCATGTTTGGACCAATTCGCTTCCCGTGCTATAAAGTCTGATTCGAAACCTGCAAGACTAAACCCCCTCCCTGTGTCAGAACACGCATGTTCCTTCAGACAATTTTAGCGTGAGCGTTTCCAGGAATTGATAAGACTCTGATACGTAATTTTCAAATCTTGTTCCTCACCTCGTTGAATTGTACGAAACATAATAATAATGTTTATTTACTAATGTTTCTTTTTAATGGGCCCCTTGCAAAACATTATTTATACATATTGCCTCTTTTTGAAGGGACAGCTTCCTCCAAAAGTGACCTTTGTCTCTTGTGAGGCTCGTTTGATTCATTCTCGATTTTGATTGGTGCGAAAGTTGTCATTTTTATTTCTGTGTGATATGTTTTTTTCTTCGCCGCTTTCAGTCCCCCCTCGCGGAGTGGTTATCTCCGACTACTGGGCCAACGACTACGAAAACAACTCGAGCGTCCAAGTCCAAGTTGGCCAATCGTATCAGCTCCGATGCGCGATAATATCGCCCGTCAAGCCCGGTGTGACGATCACGTGGGAATCGGACGGTATCGATATCAGCATGAGCGACCAGGTTGACGTGGCGACTCCGAGCGATAGCCCACTCATATCGTCTTCTCGGGTCGTGGAGGTTACGCCCACGATGGGGGATGCGGATAAAACTCTTCGTTGCCTAGCATCGCATCCCAGTTCTGGCATAATAATTTCATCCACCGTTCGGCTTGACGTGCAAGGTTGATTACCGTTCGAAACATTTTCATATTATTTTATGATAATCATGCTCATGAAATGACAGAATCATATGATAATACATTGCCGGTGTGTGTGTGTGTGTGTATGGGGGAGGGGGGCGCTGTTGCATATAGTGGATAAGACTCCCGACTCTCCATCGGAGAACCCGAGTTCGAATCTAGCCCAGTGCTTACGTCCTCGGACAAGACGTCTTTACCCACTATGTCCCTCTCGACCCAGGTGTATAAAGGGTTATCTGGCAACGCTAGGGTAATAATAATGGCTGGGCCCTCTGGTAGAGCAGTGGCAACACTGAAGAGGCTAAGATCTTATTGTTATTACTATTTTACTGATTTGAATCCCATAGTGTGCCCATCATCGGTGGTAGTTCACGAGTGCCCGACTTCGGTAACTGCCGGAGATTCGGCGACACTCGGCTGCCGCTCGGCAGCAACTTCACCCCCTCCGAATCTCTACTGGTTGTACGACGGTGTTTCGATGAGCAACCGAACAGACGAATTTTCCTCGGGAACTGCCGAAGACGGATCGAGCCTGCTCACGTACACGAGACGCTTTGAAAAGCAAGACTTCGGCAAGGAGTTTGTCTGCTGCATAGAGAGAACATCTATGTGCGACCAGCTCTGCTCAGATCCCTGTCGGCCAAATGTTAAATGTAAGGGAATGCCAAGAGCAATGCAAAGAGCACTTTCGTATTTAATGTTGCCCAAAAATGTGCTGAATATTTTCAATCTTTCGCTATCTGTGCTGCCCAGCAAAGCATTGAACATTCCGGTGACCTCATATACATTATTTTTTTCTAAAGTTGATGTTCATAATGAAACCTGAATTCTGCATGTGTATAGGCTTTCCTGTTTTCCGTCCATTTTAAAAAGAGACATTCATTTCAGTTTGAGCACATATACTGGGTAATGATACATTAACATGATTATGAAATCTTCTACTCTCTAAAACGGCAACTCTTGCGTGCATTGGCAGATCCCCCGTCCAATCTAGCGGTAAATTCCAGCCAGCCGCTCTCGGCCGTGACTGAGGGGACGCGGAATCTGGACGTGACGGAGGGAACGCGGAACGTCGAGATGACGTGCTGGGCGGACGGTAATCCCATGAGCCCGGACAACATTCGCTGGGTGCGCGTCGACGAAGCGGGACACGCCGAGGGCAGCTCGCGCAACACTCTACGGTTCGACAGGGTCAGTCGGTCCGACGCGGGTCTCTACCGCTGCACAGTGGACAACGGCGTCGGACCCAGCAGCTCAGTTCACACCAAGATCCTCGTGCACCGTAAGTGGCAAAGCTTCTTTAGGTTATTTTACTTGATTGGGGCTGGTTAATCTATGTAATAAAGTTTGCAAAGACGGAACGGATAGCTCCACGCTCAGCTCATGCACACATTTGGAAATCCCTATAAAGCTTAAAGAATAAGTTCACCCAAATATTACATGTGTGGATTGAGTAAATGCAGCAATGTTAGTAGAACATATCCATGGAAGCTTTAGGAAAACATGACAATCCGTTCAAAAGTCATGATTTTTTAAGTTTCCATGCCGCTATCATTGGATGAAAAGTCTACAACAATGTGTGACGTCACTGTAGACAGCGATATAAAGAAAATTCAAACAGAATTTACATGTTGTCTTATTCTTAGCAAAATGAAAGAGCACTTGACTTACCTCTTTCAGAAAGCAGGGTGAAGGATATTACGCTCTAAATGTTTAACAAGTTGAGGGAATGTGTACTTTTCCTTTAAAAAAAATTGTGGAATTCTCTTTATATTTTCATTATGTTGTCCTATGGTGACGTCACAAAATGTTGTCTTCTCATCCAGTGATAGCGGCATTGAAACTTTAAGTATTCTTTTGAACCGACTGTCCGATTTTCCTCAAACTTTACTGATATGTTCTACTAATATTGCTGCATTCACTCAAGCCACACATATATTTGTTAAAGCATGTCCTTTAAAGGAGACTTCCGGATGATTTTCAGACTTTTACATGTAAAGAACTATAAATTGGTTATACTAGGTACAGAGTTTCAGATTTTATAGTGACTGGGAGGAGGAAAAGGAATATTTTCAAAATTTATAACAAATCACAATGAACAAGGATGATGACATGGCAGCCTCACTATAAGAATGCATGAGTAGGGGCTCAAGGAAGCAGAACAAAAGAAGAAAGCATGCATAAATTCCACACAGGTGAACTTAGCACGTGGTATTGTAATAGTGTTACATTGCTACATTTCTGAAATATGTGAGGCTCCTATGTCATCATCACTGTTCAGTGTAATTTGTTTTTGGTTTTTCAGAGTATTGATTTCTCTGCTCAAGGACCACAATAAATTCCACAAATCTATACATGTAGCTGTTGATTTATGTACCCCATGATGTGAAATTATGAAAATCGTCTGGAATGCCCCTTTAATCAAATCTCTCTCTCTCGTGCACTTTCACTTCGGGTCATTTTTTCTTAACCCTGCTGATTGGGTTCAACGTCCTCACAGCGGAAGTGATCGCCACTCCCTGGTTTATGCACAAGAAAGATTTTTTTTTCTTTCAAATGTCAATTCCTTTCATTTCTGTTTTCTCCCGGGTACATTTTGTGATATTGCACTTTTTTATTATAACATGATCCCCAATGTATTGTCTTTAAAAATTCCGCAACGAGTCAGCCAGTCTCTGTTGAATGAATGAAAGAAAGAAACACGAGTGTCTGGTTCAGATAAGGTGAATATGTGGCAGTGTCACAAAGCAAGGCATAGAGGTATTTTCTTCATACGCTGTATACATTCAGACAGACAGATCGACACCTTCCCACTGACACAAAATCATTATAATCTTACAAACACCTTTCTAATATAATGGTTCCTTTACTAGAATATAAAAATAGCCATTCTGTCCTGCGCTGCTATACCTACCAATGTCCGTCCGTACCTTGCAAAATGTATACACGCGAAGCAAGATCTATTAACACTCAAGAGCCACCTAGACAAACTTCCGCACCACCATTGTGCACGTGAAAAGCCTCCTTCCCGTTCATGTTTGTACAATGTTCTCAATTCCATACCCTGTTTCCACCGGTGAACGCCCTCAGCCATTTCTTCCCTTGCAAAGAGTCATATTATTTCCCTTTCCCGATACACAGCCCATCCCATCTTCATTACCTTTTATCAACATTAGCGTTCCGTACTCATTTCAGGGTCGTCCCCTGTTTCAGACCCAATTATCACTGGAAATAGGACAAGCTGGCTAATGCTAGTTTAGACAGGTGTTACTTTGTTCGCACTTTCGTTTCAGGATAGAATAAAGTAGATAAAATATAGACTAGTATCAGTCGCTATTCTGTGAAGGCTGTTATATCATGTGACTGACATCCATTTCTGCAATTCACACTGTCATGAACTGGCGGAAGTACGATCCTTTCGTTTTGTTTTTAACCTGCTTGCCCATGTAAAAGAGCAATGAAGTGGTGAAACAATGGAATTTGAAATCATACGTTCTATTCTGCGGGTTCTGTATAGGGCAATTGTTTACTCCAGACCCTTCCCCTAACCTTAACCCTAATCCTAATCCTGAACCTAATCCTAACCCTAGCCCTAATCTTTACTCTGACCATATCACCAACCAGTATTTAGCTGGGGGTAATTGTCCTCGGGGGGAGCAACTTCAGAATTTTCATTGATAAAAACGTTATGTCTTTATCATCATTGATAGTATTATCAATATTATTATCAACATTATTACTATCATCCTCATCACTATTATCACTTTATGACACTTTTTTTTTGTAACAGAAAGGATTTTAAGGGTATTTATTTCTCGTTGGCCATTAATGTCCTTGCACTCAATTGCAACGCGTGCTTTTTCTCTGCTCAGATGCTCCAAACGTGACGAACGAGGGTCGCTCCCGTGTCCATGGCAATGAAGGGGACGCCACCACGCTGAACTGTGTTGCGGAGGCGTACCCAAAACCCACCATCACGTGGTACAGTCCCGATAATCGGACGAAGGGAGGATCGGAGGTCATGACATCGATACTGCGCCAGACCGATTACTCCATACTAGTATCGAGCCTGCTGCACATCAGCAATATCGATCCCGCCGAGAACTACGGAGATTATCGATGCGAGGCTCGCAACGATAACGGGGTCGCTATCAGCGTGATCAAGCTCAGTGGAATAAGTGAGTTGGAGTTGTGACGTGTTGGCATTAAATTGTCTCCTCTAACTATTGCCAGTGCATTGCCTTAAACAAGTCATTTTTTGTTTGTTGGTTGGGTTTTTTAAGTTTCATAACTTTCCAAGTGCATACAAGATAGTCTGTAATTAATGATGTCTGTTTATGCTTGTCGGAATATACTCTTGAGCGTAGTGAGTTTTTATCCACGATAAAGACAAAAAAAAAGTGAACAAACAAAGGGCTTATATATTCAAGGATGGTTTCACACAATCATCTTTGTTCCCTTCATATATTTTTCCTTTTACAGCCAAGCCATCTCCACCATTGTCCGTAAGCATCGATACGTCCCGAACTACATCAAAATCACTCACTGTCGACTGGGTGGCTGGGTACAATGGGGGCGCCCTCCAGTCTTTCACGGTGAAGGCGTGTATGAGAAGAGAATGCATCGTCTACTCCAACATCTCGGGCAGTCACTTCGAGATCGTCCGCCTGCGACCGTTCACAAGATACCAAGTGATGGTCAAGGCCGTCAACGATTTCGGAGAGAGCGATTACACTACCGGACATGTAACCTCCACTGCACGTAAGTGAAGTCACTGTCGGCGAAGCGATCCCTATATGTACATCTCGCTTTGTTTCAACAGGGGGTGCATGTCACGAGCATGACATTCACGAGTCATACTGCCCACAAAGTCATATTATTGCCCACAAATTGTATTGCCCATCACGGGTTGTACAGCTCACGAGTTATACAACCCATGAACTATGCGCTAAGTACTAGTAAGCAGGGTCCACGAGCTTGACATCAGCTAAAATAGGCCCACGACCTATACGATCCTAGAGCCCTAGACGCGCAACAGACTAACAAAAAAAGGAAGAAAAAAACGCCCACGAGACAAACACTAGGCGAATAAATCTCACGAGCTTGACATTACATCGTGGAGATTAATTTCGTAGTATCGAGCTCGTGAGCCTCATTCTGCTAGTGTCGAACTCGTTGGTCTTTGTCAAGATAAAATTATATAACGTCTATATAGCTCACAGGCCTGTTTTACACTGTATGGTGTCTAGCCCGTGGGATATATAGGATTATTACTAGTGGGTGTATATCACAGATGGATCTTTTTTTGCATTGTCTAACTCGTGGACCGTATGACTCGTGGGTGTCTAGCTCGTGGGATGACCCCACAACATGCCTATATGGCGCTCAGAAGTTCAGTTTTTTCTCTTCTTGTTATGGGGAAAAAGATTATGAGAAAAATTAGAGAAAAGTCTGTGTAACTAATTTTAGCGAGCAACCATTTTCATAATAGTTAATGGCTGAGAGGCTAATATTGCGTTTGAAAACAAAATGCAATGGCATATCGAGCTTGGGGATTTTCTACTGGACAATGTTTCATAGATTTGCTAACACCAAGACAAAACATTTTCCTGCCTCAGTGTGAATTACAACCTGTATCTTATTTAGAATATAATTCCACAGCTAAAGATCAAATGATAATCCATAATGGCTTAGGGCCCGTCACACTTAGAGCGTGTTGAACCAACGAATGTCTAACGAATTCGAAAATTTGAAGATATGCGTTCGCATCTGTTGCTAATACTAGAATAGTTCGTGACATGTTTGATGTTATTTGTATACGTTAGGTATTCGTCGGGATTCGAAGAGATACAATGGAACCATTTTTTTTTCATTTTGAACAAATCCCAAAATAAAAAATCGGTTCCAAGACATCAAGGAAATAACTATACTCTGAAAGGGGATCGAGTTAGTAGAGATTGTGCCCCGTGTGGTTTGTCCGGTCGGGAAAGCTGTGTTATTGTGGTAATAAATGTAATCGAAATTGTGTAGTGATCATAGTGCTACATGTTCGCTTTGTGCAGGTCACATAAAGGTTATTTTTCTGTAGGAGTTTCTACGTTTTCCTGTTTTGTTTTGTTTTTCAATGCTTCTTGTAATCACACTGCTTTGTTTTCGAATATGTTTGCAAGGGATGATACTCACAGAACATTATTATTTCCTTTACAGCTGGAGCTATTAACAGATTCTTGTACTAGCTATAACATTTTCATCAATTCATGAAGTAATGAAACCTCAATATGTCGTTTGTTTGTTTTTTCTTTCTACCTTTGCATACTTCACAGCTCTGTCTCCTAGTGAATTGGGTAAGTCATGAACATAATATATAGTTACCTTTTGAAGACATTACATTGTCTGGTTGTTTTTGTTTTTTGTCTGTGTGCATTCTACCCGCTCAAGACCTCCAATTCACACTATCACTGACATTGTGCAGAGACAATTTACCTTTTGTAATGTAAGACTCGTAGCATCTTTCTCTACACGGCAACTATCTCTCCTGTTCAACTTAACGTTATTTTGCTCTGTGAAAGTACTGTAGTGATGAATATAAGGAGACTTGGACTGTGGTCACATTCTCGGACTTGTTTCGGATAATTACTGGATAAGAGAGATGATTATGCACTTGTACATGGGTAGGTATGAATACCTTCCATGTAATTATGTATCTGCATAGATGAATGAACACAATTAGATGCATCGACAGGAAAGATATTTTACATTTAATGGGGCGAAATGACTCTGGCTTCAAATGTTGAAAAAGCCGTTGAGACACTATGTCGAAACTCCACAGAAATAATGGATACTGAAACTTTACCAGTGTATTCTATGTTGCGGTCCGTTTTCGACTCCCCCCCCCCCCCCCTATACAGATGTGGTCGCTCTTTACGACTTCGAGGACGGCGGCTCCGTTGTCACGCGCTCAAAGTCGAACCAGACTCACAGCTCACTCCCGGCTGATCTCTGCTTCCGGGTCGAGTACGAGAATGGGATCGGCGGCGGGAGGACTCCGGGTAAATCATGCGTCAAGTTCGGGGGTAGAATCCCCCTGAACAACAGCGCCTCGAGTTCCCGCTTGTGGATCGTAAGCTGCGGGAATTCTGCGCTGGACGCCTGCAGTGAGGCTGACAGGGTGCTCATTCCGACTCCAGGTGAGTTCGAATATCAAGCTATCTTGGGTCTTCGGGTGGTCAGATGGTCCATTGATCAAAAGTCACGTGGTCACTATATGCGTTGGTACTCTAATCAGGTAATCCTGAGTTACCCTTCCTAGCGGAGGTCTTCGGGGATAACTACTACAAGGTACAAGGTAGCCCTCGGTCATTTTGTCCGTTAGTCTACGTATTTTCGTGACATGATAGTGGTCAGCGTCTGGTATTATCGTACTTGTTGCCTACCAGCCATAACGTCAGCTAGAAATGTGCAATGGTTTTGTAAGACGCAGGGAGTCATTCAACTGAATAGACACTGGTGTGGATGATGACTATATGATAGGGGTTTAAAGTTTAAAGGTCAAAATGAAAGCTCCATGCACGTTGGCTGAAAAAATGTCCCCTTCACCAGTAACTTCTGCCAGAATCGTTATTAGGGAATGCACTGTGAATTGTGTCTACTGGTTTAAGAAGAACCATACTCCCAAGACAATACTACCATCTACTGCTCGAGCCACTGTGTGCTTAATTCAAATTGCTCTCTCATTCCTACTATGACGTGCGACTTTGAAGGATCCCACTGTGAATTAGTATAATGCGAAGTGACCTAGGCATGCAAAGAGCCTGGATTTTTTTTTTTTTTTCGAGGTAGAAAGCTATTGACCGTGAGAAAGTTTGGATCGTTTTCCTGTCTGCTATACAGTACGTCCCGCAAAAAACAAAAAAAAGATACAATCGGATTTTTGCAATAACTTTCAATATGATCAAACTGTCTGAATGCTATTTCTAGGGAGTTAAAATGTAACTTCCTAGCTATATTTTGCAAAACAAAAAACACATTCATTTTGGTTAAGTGGCCACAGAGAAATGTTGAATCGTTGTAAAGGATGCCACAGGTCTGTTTCTTCCAAGTTTAGCACTTGGATGCTCTTGCAACTGCATAGTGTATTAACACAATGGACAGAACGTGGAGAGAAGGGATTCCTGACATGCTCTACAAAAATCAAAAGAGAAATTTTCTCTTTGACCACTAAAGCAAATCGGATGGGGTTTTATGCAAGATGTGGTTAATAAGTTATAGTTTCATACCCTGAAATTGTATTTGGATTGATTTACGATTCTTAAAGTTATCGTTGCGGGGAGCGTCCCGATGTGATTTTTTTTTTTTTTTTTTTTGGGGGGGGGACATGCAGTTTAGACATCTATAAATATGCGACTTGTTATAGACATATTTTTGATGTTTTAGGATGTTTGGGGGTGTTTAAAATCACATGCACTTCACCTTCCTTTGTTAACGGAAGTGTATCTTGTTGTTGTCGTTCTTTTGGCTTAATGCCCTTTTTTTTAGTCATCGGTGTGCCGAAGTCAAATATTGATATAAAGTCAGATTTGTACATTGGAAATGTGGTGCTGGATAAAAGTGAAAGTAACATCTGAAATAACACGAAAGATATCTGGAACAATGGATTTGCTGGAATCAGCCATTCAGTAACGTCTGCTCAATAGACTTAACTGTTCTTTCATTGGACCACATGACTTTGCTTAAGAGGAAACAACAGCAACGAATGTTCGAAAAGGTTGATGACTTTATAATTTGACTTTGCTAAGTCAAAGACACCGAAAATGGAAGTATACTGTATAGTGTTTAGGCCCTGATACATCCATAAAGTGAGATACAAATTCCGACAAGGTGACTATACAATCATATAGTCTGGAAAGGACGCGTTCGTCTGGTTTTAATACAGCCATGCTGTTTCGTGATGGTTTCACATGAATTCTAAGAACTCGTCAATCGGCACTAAATGTTCAGGCCATGCCAGCGTATTGGCTCCCCGTTCTGATAGCACGAACCGACACAGGGTGCCAAGCAGTACGCATTACAGCCATACACTGCCGATTTGCCAATTCGTGACACCAGGAACTTCAAAATGCACCTCCCTGTGCTGTGATTTTCAATGTTAAGCCTTTCTGAGTGCAAGTTGATATAGAATCGTACTCCAAGGCATAATATCGCAATGAAACGTGGAAGAGTAGACTTCTAAGCACGCAAACCCGGGTTGATCACTGTGGTCAGTTGTTGATGTTGTTGTTATTGTTGTTGTTTTTGCTGTTGTTGTTGTTGTCTTCGTCGTCGTTGTTGATGCTATTCTGATATTTGGAGTTATCGAGAACCATGAAGTCCTCTGATTTCTGTTTAAGGGCCATTTTATGCTGCTTCATATCTGTGCCATTTATACCTATGAAATATCGAGCTTTAGATCTGAGATTCTTATCCTACGACGCGGCTATTAGGCAAAACAAAACAAAAGAAAACAAAAACAAACCAGTGTTTTGCACATGCGCAAGACAGGTGTCTTCATTATCCAACCCTCGAGGAGGGGCGTCACAATGAGCGTCGTAGATCTGAAGCTCGCTAATGTTACCCCAGTGATGCGGTGACATTGAACGAGTTAAACGTGAAGTTTTGACCTTGTTTTTGTTGTTGTTTTGTTTTTTGTTTTTTCAGCTGCTCTCCAAGATCCCCAGGAGAATGCCGGCCTCAGTATGACTACCCTGGTGGCCATCGCTGCGGGCGCTGCTGTCTGTGTTCTCGCTGTAGTCATCGTCATAGCAGCATGGCATTGGAACAGGAAAAGAGGTGAGAGATCGGAGGGGAAGGCTAAAAGTGGATGTCTCATATTTCACCAGTAAAGGAAAATAATTCGTAAGAAAAGTCTGTCCGTCTGTCATAAACGATGGAAAAACAATGATTATATTTTGTCAGTCAATTTGTCAACTGCTATTCAGCAAATGTTACTACATGCATCAAACAATGAGGGACCATCAGGCGATTGTATAATGCTGGCTGAACTTTACACTGAAGAATGAAATCGAGAAGGGGGAGACTTTACAAGTTTTACAACTTTCAACTCTTACTGAGCTGTTTTCTTCAAGCAGGAAGGGACCAATCATTCTAGCTCTAATATTCTCGAACTTCTACTATCTTTTCCTTACCAGAGCAACAACAAAAAAAGTTCATGCAAGTAGCCAGTGATGCAAAAGAGAGTTTTATGGAATAGAATGAATGCCATGAAAAGAAAGATCATACTTTCAGAGGCAGTCTTGTTTAATACCTTGACTCTTGCCAATGTGTCTACTTTTCTGACACGAAAATATAAGAAAAAAATGGAATGTTGAACTTGTGTTCAGGATGTGGCTTATGACATTCGTTGCATGTTTTGGGTTCTTTTTTTTTTTCGGCTTTTGAGCAACCGAGAGAGGGGGATGCTGAAGGGATTAATGAGATGAAACGGTATTAAACCTTTCTGTGCTGTACGACTTTGGACAGTCACTGTGTGTACAACGCTCTATGGGTGTTTTAGGCTAATCGGCAGTCAATACACACAAAGGGTAAATCAGTAAATGTGTGTTTACAGTCCCTTTAATTCTTGTCAACACAGCGGGCTCCTCCGTGTGGCAACAAAAGAGCATGCGCAGTCGGAGACTGCCAACTTTGCCGCGCACCAACGGCACTGGCCCGCCCTCACCATCCTGCCAGGAAGTGATAGATCGAGAGGCAAGTGACGAACCCAAAGTGCGTATGATAACAGCTGTTTAGTCTTGAAGTGTCACCCAATGTTCAGGCCCTCATCACCTTTTAATGATTAGTGTGACAGCAAACAAACCGGATCGTGAAGGTTTCATACGTCATAAAGAAGAGGATATTGATTTTCAAAAGCTTTGTGCGTTTTTGTTTTTTGTTTTTTGTTTTTGTATTTTTGCAAAACAGTGTCGACAGTCACTGTGACAAACTAGAAGATTTGATGAGTAATGATGTCATACCCTCATTTTAACCAAGTAACTGTCCCTTTAGCGTAATCAAATGGAAGACACTATAATAGTCGATCCTTCTCAGCGAGTTGTTATATCATTATATCTGTAGTGACTAAATGATGTTTTTGCTTGGAAATGAAAATTCAAAGCTATGATTATTTGGTTTGCACATGTTCAGGAAAACGCCGGAGTTGAGCTGTACTCCGTGAATCCCTCCATGCATCCGTACGCTCAACTTGGGGAACTCTCAAATACACATACCATCAACGACGGAGATCCAAACCGTGGGAGCAGCGAGCCAATGGACATTAATCGAAGGGCGCCGCCAAGCGCCGAAGACGTGCAGCGGAATCACCTGGAAGGGACGTACACCACCTCCCTGAGTTACGTGCCCATGAACTCGCCGAGTTGCGTGAGGGTTGCCAGCCAGCACAACAACTGCTCGTCCAACGAGCCCGAGTTCCTCACCTCGCCGGAACGCTGCAGGAACTCGCCGCCCGACCTGGCCGACGATGTCGCGACGGGCCTCCTCGTGAACCTGGAAGATGGCCGGACGAGGCCGAGTGAAGACCTCGGCTACTATTCTGTTCCGAAAGGCACCCGCGCGGCAGAGCTGTCGGAAATATCTGAAACAACTCCTTCGCTCCTGGCTGTAGACTGAACTGTGGGCGTAGGTGTTGTCAATGGCGGTTTTCATCTAACCTGAAGGTTACCGTAGGTTTTCGTTTGCTATGGCGTAACCTTTGGCAACTTTACATCACTTGGCGTAGTTGCGTCATTTGATGCGCAGATGACTTTGCCTCGCCAAGGGGAAAAATACATCAGATTTTTTGCTATTTTCATATTATTGCTACTTCAATGGCGAGCTGCGACTTCCCTAAAGCCCCAAATAGACAGCTAGTGAATAATGCTTTTATTTCTGTGTTTGTTTTCAATTTGAAATGATACCGAAACTAAGAGCGTGACAATACTTTATTGCTTACATTTCAAACAATATTCCTCATTTCCCACCTGAACCCCCCCCCCCCCCCCTTTCCCGAGTTGGAAAATAATGGTTATTGCCATGATCTTCTGTAGGCGAACTAGTGCAAGTCATTTGCTTTATTTCCACCGAGAAAAACGCAATCAAATTTACACAAGTGGTCAGCGAGACTAGATGCTCCTAAGTCATTTGAACCATCTTACATTACATGATAATGTGATGGTCACCGTCCTCACCACGTCCGATGCCAGAATCTACAACGCGTCCACGGAATATTTTGAGTTTTGTCACTTCGAGTTTAGAAATGAGGACACATGATTGGATATCAAACTTGCTGGGGACGAAACTTGACCATGACCTCATAAGCTGCCTTTGGAAACATTGGTAATATTGCTTGAACGGAGAGGTCAAGATGCGTTCAGACGATGTGGACATGCCTTTTGAACAGCACCAACTGGGCACCGCTGGAGAACAAAGAGAAACGTCCACATCCATTCAGGTGACAAGCACCGGCCTCAATGTCTATTATGACGCACATAACCACGTGGTCATGATGACATCGCAACTAGCCTAATGCACCAGAGGTTTCGTTGTAGATATCATGTTGTAATCTTGTGCAGTTACTGTGCCATGCACATTTTTAGGTTGCCTTTTTTTATTGTTGTCGCTGTTGTAGTTTTTCTACTTTTCTATTTTACTTGTCACTGTAGGACATGTGACTTATAAAGTGGCAACTTAAAACAAAATATTATGCTCTGTATTTACATCATTGAAGAAGCAGTACTTGTATAAAATTTGTGTATTTGGCTTTTATGGTTATAGCTCGATTTTATAATGTCCATTTATCATCAAAGTACATGTATATGAATTAAAATTGTACGATATATTCAACCTCAATAACAGATTAAGACGTAATTACTCTATGCACATCATGAAAGAGTAACGAGGAAGAAGGAAGGAAAGGTGTCTACGCGAGGCAAAAGTTTAAGGTTTACAATAATTACTATAATACTTGCAGCAACGAAATTCTTGTGTTCCGGAAAATCCATAGAACTTTCAGTATAATCAACCAATTTCGTCATTCAATTTCAGACGGCAGCACGTCCCATAATAGTCAATGATAGTGCAGATTAACTTTTATTATAATGCCCCTTATAAACTATCAGAAGTTATTGTAAAATGATTACACTCCAATTTTCAGAATGTTCAATTGCCGTCAGAAAACTGTGCGAATATCGATTGTTCTGTTAATTTTATGGAATTACTATGTAATGGCCAATTCTTATGTGACCCAATTTTTTTTATGTCCCATTTCCGTTTTGTTGACAATCAAAATTTACGTGTGGCATTGCGTTATTGCCGACAAGAACACGCTCAACATGAGATAATAATATGTTTTGGTTGTGCTTTTCATGTTCACTAACTTCTCATTGGTTTATCAAATGCATTTTTACAGCCTGTTTGAATTTCTCCATTAATAATCCACAAAATTCTTCGCTTAAAATGGACGGTAGGCCACACGGTCATTTCGGAACGATCATCTCCAACCGAAAGCGGAAAGGGATAATGCACGATGAAAAGCTCTCATGCGTGCTGTTTTTTGTTGTTGTGATTTCATGGGATTTGACATGATTTTGTCTGTAGCTTCCCTATTTTATAACTCTTTGCACACATTCGCATGAAGCAATCTGTGCCTATCAGTACATGCGCGGGAAAAAGCTGTATAGAGGTTTCTATTGTGCGATTTGGCAAACGCAGAAAGGCCAGGCGTTATGCTGGCAAAGCCATCTGAGAAATCGTTCCTACAGAAAGAGCTTTGTCGCCACACACGACGGGCTAACAGATGTTACTCCATTTTTATACTTGATTTTTTTTTTTTTTTTTTTGGGGGGGGGGGGTTATTTCATTTTCACTTCAGTGTACATACTTCCGCTTCTCTTTCCCAATCTATGAAGGATGTTTTGATAACAACTCTTGCTATAACAGGAACTCCCGTATAATACATGTAATAACAGCTAATAAAGAAGAATTATTCTTCTACTGTTGTCATTGCCAGTATACATTTCTCATACCACCAAGAGTTGCTATACCATAATTATCAATTACCTTTTCATATAATTGGGCACTGATTAAAACGACGACAACAATTAAAACAAAAACAAAGACATAACTTTGCTGTGCATCTAATTATCTAACATAAGGCATAATACTGTACTTTGCATCAAATAAAAGTAGAAATACACTATATGTGAATGTTATTATGTATATATTATAGATATGATTATAAAGAGCAGAGGTTTCACATGGGACTTCCACTGAAAATATGAGGAAATGGGGATAATCCATAGAGCACAGTGTATTCCTGTAGGTGCCGAAGTGTGCAATGTGTGTATGGGCATTGGGGTATGAAAGCTATTTCCGGATGCTGAGAGGACCGGCAGCCGTGCTGAGTGAACAAGGGTTAACGGAGGAAGTTTCAGGAGAAAAAACTTGCCAGGCACTACGAACTATCTTGTGACTATAAAGTTTTGTGACTTGTTTGAAAATCTCTCTGGTTTCCGGTCATTGTCTCTATCTATCTATCTCTCTCGCTATCTGCCTATCTATCTATCTGTCTATCTCTTTATCTATCGCTCCCATCTTTCTATCTATCTATCTATCTCTATCCGTCGCTATCTGTCAATCACTATCTATCTATCAATCTATCTATCTACCTATCTATCTATGGCTATCTATCTAGCTATCCACCTATTTCTCTCTCTCTCTCTCTATCTATCTATCTATCTATCTATCTATCTCTATCTATCTATCGCTATTTATCTATCTATCTATCTCTCTATCTATCTCTCTTTCTATTTCTCTCTCCTCTTTCGGTCATTTCTCACTTATATTTTTTTTTCCGATCTGTAATCGAAGCAAACGCCCACCAAAGCGCCTTTTTTCGGGCGCTGTTTTTTTTTTTTTTTTTCTTCTTCTTCTTTTCATGATTCTCTTTGGTCCTTTTCGTCATTCTGTCTTTCCAACATAATATATTATATCAATCTCTTTCCTTTCGTTTTTTGGTCTTTTCTCCTTTATAGGCCTATAGTTTATTGACATCATTTTGGGCATTTTGTATGTGTACGAGTACGTGTATGTATACTTATAGATAAATCCAAATTGATGTAACAATTATATTGTACACTAAGATTTTCATGCATTAATACGCGATTGGCTTTTTGGAAAGTGCTCTTACAATCGCATTTGATACAGTATATACGTGACATTGCTTTATTGCTCGCATGCCTTCTTTGTAAATATGAATATGTAAATTTTGGTCTGCGGTGAGCCTCGTGATGTGCACGTGTATACAGGGGATGTTTATACTAGAATTAAAGACAAGTTAGCCGTGCACTGACGTTCTAACTCGTGGAATTACAAAAATTCATGTTAATCGTCACTACATAAGTATAATCGGTAGTGACCCGTGCTATTATATGACTGTATCATTTTGATATCACAGCTTATATTGGACATGAGACAAGACCATCCAAGTGCATTATAACCAGTGCATTTTGCTGACTTTTACTTGTATATGTGTACGCACGATTCGATGAATTTGTAACTTTGCATTTCATAGGAAGCATACAATTACCCTAAAGGCGAAATCACGGTAGCAAAACGCCATGCACTTTGTAGATATAACGTACAGCAAGACTCGTTTGAGTATTACGCGTAAGTCGACAAATCGCGCAAGCTGACGTCATAATTATGTCATGATTCAGTGATTGCAATATTGAGAAAATCGCATTTTTATTTACCCTGTGTAAGTCATCAGATATTTACATTATAAATAAAATACACAATTAAGAAGAATTTTTCACCAACAAGTCCCCTCCCAAATTCAGACGTTAATTAGGTCATCCTGTTTTACCCGATAATTCCTGCTGTTTTTGTGTCGTCATTTCCGGGCACTCATTAAATTGATGTCGTCATTTCCGGGCACTCATTAAATTCATCTAACCATTTTCGTGATAGTTTCTTTCAGAATTGCATTCGTAGTAAATCTTTAAGGAATTAATTTTTTTCGTAACATCATATTCACCGAGAATAATTGTCTTAATAACGAACTACGCGGTAATTCTGTCGACTGGATTTGATGAAACTCGCGACAAGCAAACGGTTTTTTGTTTGTTTGTTTGTTTGTTTGTTTGTTTGTTGTTTGTTTGTTTGTTTGATTTTGTCTTATATAGAGAGTGATGTAAGTGTGAAAAGAAACATTCCACAAAAATTTCCCCGCAGTCTTCTAAGTGTGCACTGAATTATCGACTTCAGGTCGGGAATGGTGGTGTTTCTAATCACCGCGTCATATATCTTCGTCGTAAATAATTATTGTGTGTGTATTTACAAAACGGACTTACCGATCGAGTAAAATATATGATTAATCAATGACCGCTGGTGTTTATGGCTAATGCAGATGTGATATGAATCCGACCATTAATTGTAAATACTGTTGTCGCATAATGTAAAATACATTGTTTATTTTCATTTATGTACACTAATATTTGATATTACCCCCCCCCCCATGATGTACATGTACATATTACAGCGCTTCCCAGTTGCGTCAACTGCTTTTGCGTTACAAAAGATCTAGCAAAACAATAAACCATTCCACTTGTTTATTCAAGTTACAAATTGTTTGTACCGATTTCTACTGTGCTATAGTGTATAGCGGGCCACTTTCAGAGCTGTCACTTGACTTGATGGGAAAGGAAAAAAAAAAGATCAGCGAGTAGGCTAAGAAGTAAATCGAGAAATGAACATGAATGGTTTGGCAATATGTATTTGATGTATGTATTTTTGTGTATATGTGCGAGTGTGTGTATGTGTGTTCGTGTAACTTGCGTTTTCGTTTTCTCGATTTAGGTCACAAACACCAAGTGAGAAAATTCAAGTCACGTACAACAAATACCAGAGTGTTACATGATTATATTGATAATATTGTTAATATTTGATGATAATGATAACAATAATAATAATAATAACAATAATAATAATAATAATAACAATAATAATAATAATGATAATAATAACAACAATAATTATAATAACGACAATAATAATAGTAATAATAATTATTATTATTATCATTATTATTACTATTACTACTACTATAACTACTACTACTATTATCATTATTATTGATATCAGTATTATAATATTCATTACAATATTTCTTCTTTCAATTCAATTCTATTCAATCATACTTTATTTCCATAACTCATAACTCAGTTTGAAAGTCAACTTTCCATTGTGTAGTGAGGTGCCCGCACCTCGTCAGGGGCCCCAATACCGTCACCCTGCTTAAAATTGTTACAAGCGCACTGGACAAAAATTTATGCCTGGGACTGTGTTCAGTACGCTTGAAACTTGACAAGGATACCACAACCAAGTAAATTGTGGTGAAAACCGAACAGTTTTCCGTGGAAATCTTAAATTTATAGACGGGTTTTCTTCGGAATACGTGTTATAACTATATAACGGTCACCCGCACGCATCTTTTACGTGCTTGTCTATGGGAGCATCACGGCCACCCGCACACGTCTTTTACGTGCTTTGCCAATGGGAGTGCGGGTGACTGGGGACTGCGGGCCCCTTCCATAACGCACAACTATTCCGCATCGATCGCGTTTGCGGACGATAACTGCAAATTTCCGGTATCGATCAGCTAGTGAACGTCAGTGGTTCTATTGGAATCTTCACAATTTTTCCTGTATGTGAGTGGGATTTCATAGAATTTCAGTGACGAAATGTGAATCAAATACATGCATGCATTAACATTAACTATGACGAGTTGCGGGTCACTATAAACTACACCACATTGCCGCAATGAAACAGACAAGCACTTAAAAAATTAAAATATGTTTGAAATGTGTCAGTACAATTGGTTAATCTCGTTTTTCTTTATCCCCCCGGCACACTCGATTGCAAAAGCGAAATACACATCTGCAGCATGCCAACAAGACGATCACTAGAAGAACGACCACGACCAGAAGGATCGCTATCACATCCAGCAGATTTCGCTGGATAAAGTTGAGCTCCAGGGAAGGATTTCGCATATGGTCGCCGCCATGTTCCATCACGTGACTCACCCAGAATGCAGCGCGATCCCCGGGGTGCATGGGACGGCTGCGCAAAATGCCCGATTGCCTCTGCGCTATCCTCGCGTAACTGAAAAAAAAAAATGATCAATGTATTAATACGTCATGTGTGACGCAGTTTCATGGACGACACTATACACTCGTAATGCAGTCAAAATATTGTCAATGATATTTATTCTATCAAGTAATGCGAGATTTTTGGCAGAGGTAGCAATGTTCGTAATATCAGTTGTAACGATGATAATGAGATTTCATAATAATGATGTATCATTCCATGAATGTAGGCCCTAGTTATATCATCAAGGAAAACGAAGTAACAAACCATTGTATGGCATTGAATTGCATCGTAACTGTTGGATATTGAGCTTTCGTTTAGTTTTCCGACGACACACGGAATGATGTGTATATAAAATTCACAGTAGAATAAACATGGTATTTCATATGAAATTGAAACAACTGTATAAGAAATATGAAAAGCACAAGCGGAAGAAAGATAAAGACGAAAAGAAGATATCTATCACGACACCAAAGAAGAAGAACAAGAACAAGAACAAGAAGAAGAAGAGGAGGAGGAGATGGAGGAGGAGGAACAGAAGAGGAAAAGAAGAAGAGGTAGAAAAGTAACAAAGAGGAAAAGGGGGACAAAGACGAAGAAATAGAAGATAAAATAAAGGCTGAACAACCTGTCATTGTTCAAGACGGTCTTGATTGCCGCGTAGAGACGATCCGCTGTTACCATCGTCTTATCGATGACTACGGCTAATTGTCGGAGGGCAGCTCGGGCCGCCATGTCTGTACCATCGCCCGAGAGCGGGATTGCCACAACGGGCACGGCGTGGTACTGGGCCTCGTAAAAACCGTTGTTTCCACCGTGAAATACAAAGAGGCGTGTCTTGGGATGACCTGCGTACAGGGAGCAGGGAGTCAAAGCGGAATGTAGTCTTTCAACAATACCTCTCATGATAAAAGTAGTTTGTTTGTTTGTTTGTTTGTTTGTTTGGTGTTGTTCTTGTCTTATTTTCCCCTTATAAATCGTAACGAATTTAATCAAGACTAGCACTATGATGTGACCATTATTTGGAGAATGGAGAGAAAACGACAATCTCCAGCTATTTGTCATTCTGTCTATGTCCATCTTTCTATCTATTATCCATCCATCCTTTTATCTTGCCACCTGTTGTTGTTGTTGTTTTAAAGAACGAAAGGAGAGAGAGAGAAAGAAAATGGGGCCCTATACAAATAATTTGCCCCAGACAGCACTTAACATAAAACAAACATTATAAATCTTATAGAGATATAAACAAGAATATTGCCACCTGTCTTGATATCCACATAAATCTTCTTATAATGTGGTCAATCTACCAAATGTCCGTCTATCCATCTGTCGATCCGTCCATCTATTCATCTACTGTTTCTATAATACTATCTATTCACCTACTTTTCCATCCATTTTTCCATTTATCTATTTATTCATCTTCTATCCAGCCATTCATCGATATATCTACTTATCTATCTATCTAGCCATCCATCCATCCATCTCCCTTCCTTTCTATTTATCTAGTTTGCTATTTTGAAGGTTTGTCTGTCTTTCTGTAGAATACCAATCAATTTTTTTTTCTTCCGTCGATGCATCTTCTATACACACGTCACTTGAGCAAAAATGGAAAAAAAGTATCTTTTTAAAACTTAAGTATAAGCCATAAAAATGATGATTGTGTCACATGTAGACATTGACATATCACACAGAAGAGAGGGTTAAAAAATACAGCAGTTTAAGACGTACCCAAGATGTCGTTCTGCGGTAACCATGGGAGTGTTTTCACGTTGCTAGGTAACTTAAATGGGGGCGTTGACTTCATCTGCCAGAGAACCTTTTGCTTCAGTTTGCCGAAGACTTCAGCGAACGGTGCCAACCAATCGGGCCTCACCTGGTGGAAGTACGTCCCGAGGGTGAAGAGAATAACCCCGTCATCACCGGATGACTCCATGAAGTCTTCCAACTCCTGTTGCCATGGGAACAGACAGTTAATATCATGGTAGACGTGGTAGATGGAAATATTGCAATGGGTAGAAAAGAATATAAACGTTTGGAGACAAAAAAAAAATTAAACAACAAAAACAACAAAGTTAAAAGCAGTTGATTCTGGAGAAAAAAAAAAGTATTAACTTAGATTATCAAGATCTGCGTTCCTCAGCATGTTCTCTGATGGGGAATGTTTTGTCCGTGGAGAAAGATTACAAATTGAGGGTTAGTGATCACGTGATCACATTCATTCCATCACCTATTTGTAGAAATTATGACAAAGCCATGTAATATAACGTAATGTCATTGAAAGCGTGTTGTATTTATTTCATTCATGGTTACCGCATACTACTTAGGTGCCTCAAGGATAACCCAGTAAACTGATTTCTTAGGAAATAGAGGATTTGTGGCAAAGGATTACATCCTTCAAACAAAACAACTAGGAATCCTCACGATAACGCTTTGTCAAATGTGTCCTCGCACAAATTTATACTATCTAAACGTAAGGCGACATAAACTAGATTTCCTTGATCGTCTGGATATAACTATTTTTAAATGCTCATAAATAATTAACAAAATCAGGGTTAAGAAACAATCTTGTGGTCTTATTTACAACTTAACGGGTGATTTTTTCAAAGGCTGCGAACCTGCGGCAAAGCGGCGGCTGGGCGTGCGGTGATACCGCCAATAGTGATGACATTTGGGAAAAACGCGGTCGGGATTTCCATGGAGAAGTCAATGTTGGTGAGATAGAGGGACGGGTAGCTGGCCACAAGATGATTGATGGTGCCGGGGATGTCGGGTCTGATGTCGAGGCGGTGGCGGAGCTCGTTGAACGGGGAGTTGATCACGTAAGTTAACATCAGGAATGCTCGGTTTGTAAGAACGTTCGTGACTCTCTGAAAATGTATGAGATAACATGCAGATTTGATAGTCTCGTTATTTTGGTAATAATAAGAGGCCTTCCAATAGCTGCTATAGACACTTTTTTCGTATTATGAACTTGATCTTTTGATGATTGGCAACGGAGGTTCAGTTACACCTCTTCAGAACAGTGAGCCACCTATATATATATATATATATATATATATATATATATATATATATATATATATATATATATATTGAAACAAGGAAGGAAAACTGACCAGAAACAATTGTAATAATAAATAGCGAAAACTTTGAGCAAAGAAGTTTTCGCTATTTATTATTACAATTGTTTCTGGTCAGTTTTTCCTTCCTTGTTTCAAAATATATTACAAAAAGCTGCATCGCTTCGGCGATCCCTCACATTTATTCCAAAGTTGATTTACATCATTTGGGTTTATGTCAGGTTAATGTGTGTGTGTGTGGCACACATACACACACTATAGCTTCTGACCACACGAGCAAAGAGAGTTAAGGGTTTGGGACGAACACCGATCTAGGGCTTTCAATAGCTCAGTCGGTAGAGCACCGGTCTAGTAATCCGGAGGTCTCGGGTTCGAATCCCGATGAAAACCCATTTTCTTTGCTCAAAGTTTTCGCTATATATATATATATATATATATATAGGAACATGAGCATATTAAGGGTTGAAATGTTGGCCCGTCGGATAATCGAGTTTGGTTCTGCCTGAACCGCTATGACGTTTCCGTGGCCGAGCGGTTTAAGGCGTTGTCAAAGACCTGGATTCGATTCCCGGCGTTGGTACCAACTTTTCAACTCTTGCACTTTTCCGAAAAGGAGGAACAGTGAGAGGAATAACGATGTCAAAGCTACGCACCGTTTCTCCTTCGTTTCTCATATCTCACATATTATATACATATGTTTGTATGTATATATGTATATATGATATATATATATATATATATATATATATCAATTTTGATGATAACAGATACTCATGAATAGCTCGTTAACCTATAGCTAGGAAATCAGAAATTGAATAGTGCATGGTTTCTTGACATCTTATCATAAACGTAAGAAAAAAAAAGTTGATATGCATTATATGCACATTCGAGTTTATATAAATTGGTTCCCGGACAAGCCCCCATCCAAGTTGTTACAACCGCGAAAAGGAGATGAAGGCACTTCACTTTATAGCAACACACGCAGCATTTTTGTGACACACATTGATAATAAAGCCACATCACCACCTCGATCTTTCACAGGAGGAAACGACAAGAACTGCCCACGTGTGCGATCTCCCCATCTCATCCACTTGGGAACTACTTCCCGAGTTTTCCTGAATTTGCATAAACTATAGACCTATTGATATTCTTACCAATGGTCTTTTAAAAGTCAAACGCGCTAGCTATAAACCATATCATTTTCTGGAAAGGTACAAATAATGTCCTTTGCTTACATCAGTAATCATTATTTTTTGTCAATGTATGTTAACGTATTTGCCTTTACTGCGACATCACTTCTTCCAAACAAATAAAAAATCAAGAATATTAAATACTGAAATAAGCAGCTCATAAAGAGATGAATAGTCTGATCTATAACATCATACACAAAACCGTTAACAGTTAATGGAACTGACCAGTTAATGGGCAGCGAAATCGATAGACAAGTACACAGATAAATAACATAGATAAGTGGACAGACACATTGATGCCAAGATAAAGACAGATACAATAGAGATAAATAGGTAGAGATATTTATATAGGTATTGTAGAAGATAATACTCCCAGATGGCTGTAGAAGGATAACTAGAGGGAAAATATAATTTGTTTTATGAAATCTTCGTTAAAGAGGAACTTGTCTTTAAAATCAATCATGGATTTAGCGAAACTGATTCATGCTCTCATATAGACCAGTTCGTAATTCCACTTTGCGCATGAGCAGAAAAAGGTCATTTATGTACCAACAGGCATTTTGGTTTATTAATTCTCTGAGATAAGCATCTGTGATGTGATGATTATTCATGAGATCCTTATCTAAATAGTGCTTGCCAGCACATCCACCTGACAGCAAACCTGGTATTTGGCAACATCAAAAGAAAAAGGTTGTCATTGCATTCAATACGAAACAATGAATTAGATGCCTGCTAAAATGTCAGCTGACGGACTATTCTGGTCACCTGGTCTAAACTCGAGTTCATAATTTGTTTGAACACGAATTCCATAAAATTTTGTTATGTCGGGCAAGCTTATGCATTATACCGCTTTGATAACGAGTGAAGTGCCTAACCAACTGAGAAAAAAAGAAAGGTCATTTTGTACCAAGGTGTACATGAGCTAATTACGAACTGGCTTATTCAAATCACCTCCAACTAAATTGCGCACTATTCAGCTATCACTCATATCAATGACAGTGTTATCTGATTGTATAGTTTTCGAACTATTAAGGATCAAAAGTGGGAAATGTTTTTTGTAACACCTAGTATCATATCGTTCTACGCATGTGGCATCATACACTGCACTATAGTCTGCGCAGATACTTTAAAAATGCATAACTTTTGAACGGAGTGTGTTCTAATAACAGTGCTGCATTCACTCAATCCACATGTATATGACGGAGGACTTGTCCTTTAAATTCACCTCGAAAAACGTCATCGGTGGATTGAGGCCGGTTAGAAGCTCCGGCGAAATGGCCAGGTTGACGGGGTTGCCGATCGCCGTACTCAGTGCGGTCACTACGGCCATCGGACTGGACATGACCGCCTGCGTCTTCAGTGTCATCGCCAGGAACAGGCTACAGGGCCAGATATGGTCGAAGATGACGACGCTGAAGTTACCGTGCTCGAGCCGGCGCATGACGTCGGGATTTCTCACCAGCAGATCCTCGCAGTCGTTGACGTTGCCTTGAGTCTGCGACGTTATGACTTTGTAGACGAACCGGAAGTCGAAAGGTTCTAAGGCCATCTTGGGAAACAAATGTACACAGAAGTTCTGAGTGCGCTCTGTATTGTCTGCGCACCCAATGTGTACATAAATATTTGTGCGTTCCTTGCTCGAATATGGAAAATCAATTGATCTCACTGTTTGATCATCGTTAATGACGATGATTATTATGAGATAATTACCATGGGTTACCCCTCTCTTTCCGTGATACACATTTCGGATTAGAACTACCTGCTGATTGTATCAAAAAGAGCTTCGCGTGATATGTAGGCCTATTTTTAACTATTTCAGACTATTGGCCTGGTAGACACTGCATGGTATACTTTCTTGGTATATGATATGTCACTCTTAATGACGACATTTTCCAAAATAGTGCACTATTAACCAGTGATGCAAAGCAAGTATGTCCTATATACTAGCAAAGCTTGGCCCCTATAGCTCACATAAAACCTGTTGCGTCAACAAGAAACGATACAAACGCATCCTACAAAATGAATTCTTGACGCCGCATAGCCACTGGCTCGCTGTAGCAAAGAAAAATATGACTATTAAGTTAAATCATCTTACTAGTGTATTTCAGTTGTACAACTTTAATGCTTGCTAAATTTACAACATAGCTCTTGAATAATGTGCTTAATTTGAGAAGTGCTGCAAATATAGAGCGAAAAAGACAGGTTACCCCTTACCAATTTACTTTTTTTCTTGTAAGTTTTTTATATTCATTCTTCAAAGAGCGAATTGCGCAATTAATACGGAATAGTTTCAAGCTCATCTCTTGTCCAAACTGTGGGTCGAGCTATAGAACGCTCTCGTCAAGTGAATTACTATAAACAGGAAGTAGGGATTAGAATTTAGAGGAGTTAGAAATGATTTATAGAGTAAATGAATTCTGAACAGATATGCCCAATATAGGCCTTTTTAACCTGTTCTTCCCAATATTAATCCTCCATGAACCTTCAATGCCCCGAACATTTTTTTTTTCCTTTTGCCCATCGACAACAAGGAATACACAGGTTGGTTAATTGGTAATCCACCTGTGCGCAAATCGTCTTTGGAAATTCGTACAAGTCTATAACACCATCAATTTCAGATGTGGCTAAAATGGCAAATACTGTTCTTTCTGACTGACACAAGTTATTAATGCGAACCAAGATTCAGTGATACCTTTGAAAAGGCTCCATGTCGCTCCAATACTTCCTCCACGGGGACAGAGTGGTTAAATATGACGAAGTTGAGGTCCTTGTCGTCGGGATTTTCCGCCCTGTGTGCATACGCGTTCGACAGCAGCATCGTAACATTGTGACCTCTTTTAACAAGATAATGTCCGATGGTCTTCCCAACGAAGTAATGCGAACCTTCGCCTACAGTGCACGAAATCAGCACGTTTTCGGCCACGGTTGCTGCGACGAAAGAAAACACTACACATAATCGAACGAGTGGGACAGCATTGTATGCTCGCCTGAGATTCATGGCTGTACATATGTAATTTCTTCGGCAATTCGGGTGGGGCGGCTCTGGCTTGAAAGAGTGCGGAGCCGCTATATACCACAACACAGAACTATTCGTCCCTCACAAAGAGCTGTCAATGTCGAAGATAATACCTTGGCTGTATGATATATCACAAATGAATTTCAATATGGGCCTAGAGCTAGCGAAGTGTTAATACGATAGTATGTACTTTGACCCCACTTTTCAGAGTGATTTCGTTTCCCGTGAGCGACTCATTTTTCACAGATGAGTGGGGCATGACGCGTGATAACTCTGCGGGTTGAACCCATTTTCTTTTTCAGTCGAGAGAGTCTCTTGAAATAAGACGGACCATGATTTAAAGTGCAGATACAGACAATGAAATATTGACAGTGACATTGAGAATCACAGAACAATATGGTTTAGGTTTAGACAAAATCATTGCATATAGAATCAGAAGGCTCTGAAGGTTGTGGAGTCACGAATGAATGATTGGTATAGGCCTATGTCCACTTTGACAGAAACAACAACAAAATCAACGAATAGAATGGTGTATTTCGTGATAATGGGGCGTTAGATGAGAAGGTTATGGAATTTCAAACCTTAACACGATTTTTTTTCCTCTGAATAGCCAAGATTAGTTGAAGTAATGAAGTCATAAAAATCGCCTCATAGAATACACAATAATCATTATGAATCTTGCATGTGTTTCTGAACTCGAAGGTATAACAGAGGAGAAGAAACAATTATCTCTCCTTTGTATCCGCCAGAAGTCACGCGCTCTATCGCAGGCGTGAATGAATTCCTTAAACAAAACACAGCATTTCTTGAAGTATGCATCATTCCTCACCAACAACAAACCAAGGAGGTTCGAGAAATGGAGTCACAACAGTCTTATTCGCTTTGATCCCATGCTCGTAAGCCGCCACTCAAAAATATTTGAAGTATGTGTTAAACTGGATCTGCCGCTCGGATGCGAAGGCAATTGACTGGTGTCTCATTGCATAATCACCAGCCACTTTCCAAGGAAGATAATGTCTTTGTGATGGTAATGACTTTTCGCTATCCCTATACTTACAAACGATGGGCGGTAGACAATGGTAAAGGCACGGGGGTGCGCGAATATAGAAATTGCTCAGATATTGCTGAAATAGATATCAAAATTATTCGACTGTACGTGTCTGTACGCTAATATGACATATCAGTTTATAAAGAACTATACTTGAAGATGATACCATATTAGTTTCATTTGGCGGAAATAAGGAAAAAAGTGATAAAACCGGCTTTCTAGGGTAATATTTCAAACACTTTCACAAAATACAGCTCAGATTTACACTTTTGCACATATTTTCGAACGGAATTGACCTTTGTTTTATATGCTTTGTCATTAGGTGAAATTTCATTGCATTTGATATATAAACGAGCAGCATATACCCGATATTATGTTAGCGTTAAAAATGAATCTTCAGATTGCTCAGAAAAATGGCGGCTTCAAGCATCGAACATCAAAGGCACAAATGCACCTGTGGAATTCTTTTGTCCATCCATAGAAAACTGACAGCTGACTGAATAATAATAGTCAGTTGTAACTCCATCTCTCGAAACTCCTTGATTAGTGTGTAGAGAACAGGAAACGCGAATAGTTTCATAAATTGCATTTGTCCATCACGCATAAGTTTTCGTTTTTAAATGTACGTTTAAATATGATTATTCCCTATTACAAGACTTGTTGTAATTTTCAAAGAATCTGTGGTATTAGAAATAAAATTTGATTTGAATAGAATGGGGTTGCAACTGGCGTGGATCAATCGTACTTTATGATTTAATTGGCATTCA
Organism: Diadema setosum; assembly: GCF_964275005.1. Lineage (NCBI taxonomy): Eukaryota > Metazoa > Echinodermata > Echinoidea > Diadematoida > Diadematidae > Diadema > Diadema setosum. The sequence continues at coordinate 28,596,981 of NC_092690.1, forward strand.
AAGCCCTCATCTGTATCCTTTTGTGTACACGTGTGTCATATCACGTGGTGTGCAAAGATCGTTTCCTGTTTGAACAATTAGAAACCATCTTTGGGAAAACGATAAACAGCAGACACTTTCATGATCTCAATATACACACCATTAATACAATCAATTGCATGTCCGTTATTGCCCTGCTGTATGATAATCGAAAACTGACTGTATAAAAAAGAAAACAAAGCAAATACTCAATATGACCACATTATACGATTGAAAAGAGTAAGTTATTGTGATTTTGTTAGGTAAGATCTGAAACGTGCACGTAAATTCCCGCATTCACCGATATACGCGCCATCCGAGGAGTAAAAAGCAGCTACATATGCACACCATAGTATGATCTCCATCATTACCATAGTGCTATGAAAATCATTATCGTAATGGTAACTGTTAAGTTCATTTCGTATTCATTTCCATTTTATTAGAGATAATTTTTCTCCTCCCCTACCCCTCGCCCATGCAATTCTTTATACTGTAGACGTCATTTTATTGTTTGCTGTCTGTTTTCGAGCATATAATTACAATATCATTGATAAGTATTGCGTACCGAATCCCTTTACACCATTTCTATTTTGCTTTGATCTATCTATAAAAGAGTACTTCAAATAATATTTATCTCTAACTACATACGTCTTTTCAAGAAGAATATCTCTAACGACATACACTTATCATGATTATTACGTCAAGCATAGTCTCTGCGATCGTGTACGATCAAAGTGCATGCAAACATGCTGTTGTCTGTAATAAAGACAATTGTCTTGACTATAACAGAATAACGAGATTCATGAGGATACGTTCAGATCATAGTCAAATTAATGTAAAGTATGTGTCTTAAAGGCGTGTCAACTTGGGGTGATGTTTGTTCATCTGCATGTCCTTAGCTGGAAGATGAAATAAGATTCGTATTCCGAAAATTGGTTATTACGATCGAAACACACAAATTCCGTATTATACCTAATAGAAAGTCGTCGTTCCGAAAATAAAAAAAGGTTCCTCAATCCAAAGGTTCATACTATGATCGAATTCCGAAAATGAAATAACCTAATCTGAAAATATATAGTTTGGACAGCGGTGCGTACTAAACAAACCTTTCGGATTAACGAACCCCCTGAATAAAGAATCACATTTCATCTCTCAGAATATCAGACCTTCGGAATAACGAACCTTCCTTCATTATTGGATTAAAACAAAGGTGTTTGAAATGAGAAATATCATATTTGTGCTAGTCTAAAGATAAACCCATACACACAAAGATATATCTCACACAAACAAATGCTAACACTAGCACTAAACACAAACACATACACTATCACAAGTACTAAGCAAACGGCGTGCACTTACAGTGTATCACTTGCACATTTTATTGTTTGTTCTATTTTGTTTTAACTTCAGGTAATGCTTAGTATATATAATGTGTTCGCAAATAAGACCATTGAATGTCACTAGCACATACACACACACACACGCAAACATACACAAACTTCCTTTATGACCTTTTAAAGAGGAACTCCACCCAAAAATTAAATCGACTTCAAAAGAAGAGAAAAATATTCCCTACACAACGATATAAAAATGACAAAAATTGGAAAAGAAATTAAAAAAGATATGACATTATAAAATTTAATTTTTTTTTCGGGAAATGCTTCTTGACCGGTCCTTTGGGCGAGCTGATGATATTATGCCCTCGCAATTTTTCATTTGTTATGTATGAAAATTTGAAGAAAAAAAAAATCTATACTTTCAGCTAAAACAGCTAAAAGCATGATCTCATGCCAAGTAAATGTCAACAGTTATTATTCATTTTTGGGTGGTTTTGAGGCAAGTTCTGCTTTCATAAAGCTGAAATATGAGATTTTTGTCATTTCTGTACATAGATATAGATAAGAAATTGTGAGAGCACGATATTATCAACTTGCTGATTTGAATATCAATAACGACTGGTCAGGAAGTGTTTTCCGAAGAATTGTGAAATTTTAGAATGTCGTAACTTCCTTATTTCTCATTCGAATTTGATCATTTTTGCATTGTACTGTGGGGAATTTCTTCTCTTGGCGTTGACAAAATCCTGGAGTGGATTTCTTCTTTAAATTGAAATCAAGTTGGTTTACCTTCTATAGAATACTAAATTGAGTTGTTTGAACATAATTTACGTGTCGGTGTAAAATTGATGAAGTACACGAGTACGTGAGACCATCAGGTTTACTCCTGCCCTTATTTTTTTTTTCTTAACTATGACTGCAAGTTCATGCAGGGATGGTTATGGGGAGCGGAAGTGGCCTTGGTTAGTTTGTGTCAATACCACTGATATCTATATTTAACAAAAAGAGAGAGGGGGGGCAGCCCCGGTGCTACGGTGCAATTAACTCACTGATAAGAGGCCAAAGCTTTTGAATTCTTAACGGTCATCGAAGCGCTGTGCGGAGGGAAGGACAAAAAATCTCGAAAGTTCACCTCCTCGTATCTCCCTTATTTTACCACCAAATCCCTTGAAACTTCACACATATATCAAATATGAATATATCATCCTTCATATGATTTTTGGGCGAAAACGCTGATGTATCTTTCGAGATATGTGTATTTTTCTGCTTGAGTCGACTGTGGGAAAGGGTTACGATTTTTTCCCAACACAAGTCTGCGCCTGCATGAATATGCATTTGATCAACATATTACTAGTCTGTATACACCAGACTCACTACCTGCGAAGTCTCGTGTTTGTGCAATTGAAGGGGTCGGTGCATTATAGTGCTAACCCACACAATGTTCATTTTGAGATATTCGCTTTCGAAAGTTTGAAAAAATCCATAAATCAGGTTAATGACTCGACAAGGCCAATTTTTTCGTATGTGAACCTTTACATACTCAAGATTGAATAGTGTCTTGGGGAAATTTACTACACTGATATTTTGGTGGATTCAAGAGGATTTTTCAAGTCACATTTTGAATTTGTGGCTTAGCACTTTAATGCAGCCAAATCTGTCGTGTATACAAATACTCTTTACTTTTTGAAAACTCACAAAATATCAATATCTCTTCGCTAAAAATGGAAAATTAATGTAATATTTGAGTTTCCCTCCTTCGTGACGTGAAATCAAAATAAGATATACTTGTTTTTAACTGTCTGTATTGTATAATCTGTGTAAATTGTGAAGACAAACTTTGCATATATTTCAGACGCACACACGCGCACAGAATCACTCATATAGAGACATAAAGACATCTTGAAATGTGGATATTAAACAATTTCAACAATTCAAGTATTAAAAGACTAAGCATTCAGTGTCATACAAAATAATAATATGATTTGTTGGGAGGGGGAGGGGTTATATCTCATTGAGGTTTTTACATCTTCCGTGTGCCTAAAAGCAGGGAAAGAGTCCCTTCTTCAGCATTATGCATATAACGCATTTTAAATTTAGAGTATCTAGATCAGAGAAAATAAAGTAAAATGGTACATATCAACATTATTCCAGGGATTATCATGTCTTTTGTTAAAGGGAATAAAATACCATAAAGGCCTTGTTTTAATAGCTACATTGGTTTTCTTGTTTAGGGTATCAAAATCACCAATAGTACTCTAAAATCCTTCTTTGTATGACAACGAATTTACCAAAAAAATAGTGTTGCATGAGAATTATGACTGTACATGCCTCAATAAATCCTCCTCCATGTTCGTTGGTAAAATGCAGGCTGTGTGAAATTATGCAGGAAGGTTCTTATCACATAATGAATGACTAACTCTTAATGGCCAAAAATCCATGTTAAAATTGGGAAAAAATATCTTTGGAAGTTTGAACACTTATAGATTTCTTATATTCGGACAGACCATACATGCTGAAATACAATGTGCCGAATAAGACCAAAATAAGCTACGTATTATACCAAGTTTGGTGTGTTTATGCACATACACTTTACCCCATTCTATATGCGTTTTCAGACTACATTTGGATCATGAAGATCATTTAGGAACAAGATAAAAATGTTCTCATGTCAAAGGTGTTACGGTGACAAAAACATACACGAAAAAGTGAAAAATCTATATGCTTTCAGTAGTTTTATCAATCACACATCTCCAAATTAATTTGAAGGAAACTTTCTTTTTTGTAAGTTAATCTTGAAAACAACCCTGTGAAAAAAAAAATAACTCTGAAATTTGTAACAGAATACAGCAAATACATTTTCTTTCCAACATGGAGACTTCTTCATGAAAATGCATGATAAATACGGAGTTTAAAGGGTAAATGCAGTAGTTGAAAAAAAGGAGCTATTGACTCACAATTAAATTACATTAAAAAAACACTATACTATCAGCATTGATGCTTTAAATTCTGCTTTGATTGCTTTCAACGTTTATTGATTTAAATTGAGAAACCATATAGAGGTATCAACAACGTGGAACTATGAATTTCATGCGACAGCGTTAGATTTGAAAAATAATGTTTGCAGTTGTATCATAAATGTAACATCCTTTCAAAGGATATTAAACATGTAAGTATCGTGTCTCGGTTATGTAAGAAACTACAGGGAAGCACAGCTGTATTGACAGCGGCAGGATTTTGTTTGAAAATTTGAGGTAAATTAATTGATATTAAAAATGCATTTTGTTTTCATCCATTTTCTGTCTATAGCTAATGCCCTAAATATGGCTGTGAAAGCATAGCAAAATTGCATTTTATTCAAAAGAAGTAACACATTAATCAATGACAATTTCAAATGTTATTTCACTAGTGATCTAACTCTGTAAGAATTACTAACAGATAAGGCACATGTCCAAACATGCAGCTATCCGCATATTTTTTTTTTTTTTTTTTTTTTTTTTTTTACCCATATGAACGTTTTCAGATCACACTTGCATCGGGAAAAAAATCATGAAGTTAGAGACAATACACTTATTACAATAAGCCATTTCGATGAAAAAAAAAAACACACATAACAAATAAAGATTTATATTTTGAATATATTCCATCAGTTATTTAACTACTGAATTATTTTGAGGAAGCTTTCCTTGTGAAGTGAAATGTCAGCATGAATAAAGTGCTAACCCACTAATGAAACTTTAAAGGGAAAGTAAACCCAAAGAGCAATGTGGATTGAGTGAAAGCAGTAATATTAATAGAGCACATCAGTGAAAATTTGAGGAAAATCGGGCAATCGATGCAAAAGTTATGAATTTTTAAAGTTTTGGTGTTGCAACTGCTGGGCAAGGAGACTACTAGAGGTTATGACGTATGAGTGGACTACAATATAAAGAAAATAAAAAGGGAATTCAATGAAAATTCAATTTTCATGAAAATTACATATTCCATCAACTTGATACTGACATATGTTAGGGGTAGCACTTATTTCCCCTGCTTTCTGAAAGCGGTTAGTCAAGAAGTCTTTCATTTTGCTAGAAAAGTGAATTTTTGTGGAATTCCTTTTATATTTCCCTTATATTGTGGTCCTCTCATACGTCATAACCTCTAGTAGTCTCCTCATCCAGCGGTTCCAACACCAAAACTTTAAAAATTCATAACTTTTGCATCGATTGTCCGATTTTCTTCAAACTTTCACTGATGTCTTCTACTAATGTTACTGCTTTTATTCAATCCACATTGCTCTTTGGGTTTGTCTTCCCTTTAAGGTGCTGGGACAGACCATGAATGTTGATTAATTTTCTTATAGGTCACAATGAACAATGCTAAAATACTCCTAAAACCAGTGATTGTGGTATTTTCCTGATAAGTTCAATGAAAACAAAAAACTGGCGAAAAATGTCATGATCAGTAGAATTAGCATGAAAATAGTGCTAACCCCAACAGTACAAAAATTAACAAAAAAATACTCATTAAATGCTTTAAATTTCATTAATGTTTATCTCATCTCCATTTTCATAACTGGCAGAAGAGTACAAGTTATGTTATGAATCAGAATCACTCATTTTTGTAGATGAAAAAGTTTCCTCACTGTTCAGAGTTAAATATTTTTATGACACCCTTCTGTCTGCTACCATGGAGGTCGCCATCTTGAAAAGTGTGGCTTAGCATTATATTCCTGCCTATAAGATGTGATTAATTTTCGGGGCAAAAAGATGCCTGCATTAAAAACCCATTTATTGCTTAAATTTCAAGATGACATTTTTAGGGATTATAGAGCAGTGGTTCGGGATGGTGTAAATGCATGTAACTCATTTTTCACGAAAGTGTGGGTTAACACTATAATGCACCGACCCCTTCAATTAGTAGTTAGGTAAAAATAAGAGCAAAAAGACAACCAACTTTAAGAGAAGATACTGGACATGCACAACTAGATCATCCTCCTGCGCATGCGTTTTCTACTGGTGAGTGCACGCTTAGCCAATCAGCGGTGTCAGGCTCGGCGCAATGCGACAGAGGTCGATTTTCGGTCAGCAGGGTGGTGAGTGGGCAAGAGAGGAACCCTGCTTTGTGCTTCAACTGTTTCAAGCAGCACAAAAACCAATACATCGGACTGCGTATTCCTTACGCCATGGATTTTACGTGGGTCACAAGTGACAGTGATCTCGATTTTTTCCAGACATAGCTGTGCGCCAAATGATACAGAAAAGATATTTGGAGAGCAGCATGGATATACTACCATAAGTCATATACCGAAGTTTCATTTTTGTGCAATGAAGGAAAATGTGAGAAAATAACACTTGTTTTGAGACCAAATTTTCTGTTTTGGAAGCTAAGTTTCGACATTATTTTCACACGTTTATCCTCAATAAAACCCCAAATAACTAACATTACGAGTTAGAGAATAGTTTCTTCTTCAGTTTGCTGTATAGATTTAATCATTTGATGGCTTTGAGGTGAGATATTGCGATTGTCCTGCAACACTTCCCCAGCGGTTTTACGCACACAAGCTGTCTACTTTTTGCAACTGAGGCTTCGAGGTCATAAGCTTTTGGCGAGTTAATTGCACCCTAGCGCCGCGCCTGGGGGAGAGAGATCAGTGGCCGGGTCAATACCCACTGCTTCAGTGACCCGCGCGGACGCTGCCATTGAATACGTCGTGCTAACCATACAAAAACTTTGTTACACGTTAAGATCTCTCTCTCTCTCTCCCTCTCTCTCACTCCCTCGCTTGCATTGGTCTCCTTCGTATAACACCTGGTAATTAACAGCACAACTATGAAATTTAAGTGCTGAGCCAGATCAAAGAGAGCCAAGTCTTTAGCCTACGACGGACAGCAATGTTGGCATATAGCGAAAATACACTACGCTTGTAGACGAAATACATACGTATATTCGGCCTACTAGTATATGAAAATTCTACTCAAACAATGACTTTGAACGTTGGACGTGATGGTAGCGAAAGCGAAATACATCTGGCGTGAACATGATAAACAGTTCCGCGGGTTCTGCCCTTTGATACCATCGTGTAGCGCTGTACCTGTACATCACCGCACGGACTGATTTCTGCTTCCATGAATTGTACATTCGGTATGCAGGGAAGACTCCATAATACTGTACATGTAATAGATGAAGGAGTTTCTGCTAGTAGTAAGAGGTCGCTAAGCGTTCGCATTCGAGTACAAGATGAGCATTTCGTCTTTAACTTACATGCAGCTTCTAGCCTATCAGGTGAAATGCATGTCAGTGGAATAACACGAACTGCTCCACATCACTAGCTCTCACTTGTAATCTTGAATTGTGACTGCGGCCACGTCTCTTCGTGTAAGATTACTCTTCAGATCGCCAATGATGATGCTTCTGCTGAAACGTACCCTAGTCCCGACTGTATGTTTCTGTGTACTGATTATCGGGTGCACTTCAGTCTTTGCGGAAAATGTACTGATATCATGCAGCGTGGGCGAAGGCTCGCACTACTTCGTCGGGAAAACGATTGGAAAGTACCTCGTTAAACATGGGCATAACGTGACCGTACTACTTTCCAACGCATATGCGTATAGAGCAGAGAACCCAGACGATCAGGAGCTGAATTTTGTCATATTCAATCACTCCGTCCCGCCGGAAGCTGTACGCGAGCGTCACAAGGGCTATTCCAAGGTATCAAAATATTTACGTATAAGCAAACACACAGCATGTTATATGCCTATACAGATGTAATCTTTGTAGCATGGACCTACTACACATGGACGTTCATCGCTCATTAAAGGGGCCCTGAAATCCAAATGCACGTTGATTTGTGTTGATTTATGATACCCTCAACATCACTTTTGCGGAGAAACGAATATCTAGAAACATTCCATATTTTTAACGATTTTTGTCTTCTATCTTTCTTCAGATTACTTGGGAACGCCCACAAAAAATCCTTCCAAACCAATCAATATTAATATTCTTGAGATGACCTCATCTGTCAATCATTGCTAAAGTACTGAAATGTTTAACAAAAGACATTGGAATGCACCTTCTCCTCGACTCAGCATGTAAACTAATTGCATGTTCCCTCGCCATGTCTTTTGTTAGTCACATTAATATGACAAAAACATGCAAGTTATGCTGAGTCGAGAGGAAGGTGCATTCCAATGTCCTTTGTTAAACATTGACAATTCATCCACCTGTTTCTGTCAAAAATATCGCAAAAGCATTTTAAACATGCTTTCCTGCTTTGCTCTCATCATAACCGCCGACAGCCAGTCTGGATAAAAACAAGACGACGCTTTGAGAAATCTAAAACTATACACGCGCTTAAGATGATATTATACTCTTAAATCAAGGATAATACATGTTGAGTTGTAGTGTATGTTGGAAAATCATCACTCTTAAAGCAAAGTTCTTCACTTACGAAATATGCATGTATTACAAGAGAAAGAAAAAAAAATTGCACATTAAATGTGACCTGTTATCTAATGTTTCAGTTTCCGCGCGTTATTTCAGAGTAAACATGGACAGTAACCGTAGATGACATACCGAATACAATGTCTAGCCATTATGGCAACGTTACGTATATTTCCGCAAGTTAGTGTCACACTTCAGTAATTGCCAATTTTGTGACACAAAATTAGACATGTTTTGAGGTTTGCTGCTCCCCGTCATTGATGTTCATTCAAAGGCAAAGTCTGAAAAGGCACCTCAGCCAAATAAGACCGAATTGAGGGGAAAGGATTCCTTTGTCAGTGAAGATGCACACTCACACAATCGTCAATACTGTCCAAAATGTCTGAATGCAGTGGCGGATCCAGAGCTGGACGCGCGCCTCTCTTTATGTTTTTGTTAAATTTCATGTTTCTCCCCCCCCCCCCCCCCCCCCCCGTCAAATCACTTCCCGGAGTACATGACGATTGTACTCTGTAATCTCTTCATATACATTAATTATCAGTATAATTATGAAAGAGATAGAAACAAAAGGAGTACAAAACAATAAGATAGGACAGCCACACAGACCATTGTGTATTCACATAACCGATTTCACCCTTTCTTTCTTTTCTTTTCTTTTTTTTTTTTTTTGCATTTGAATATGTGTACTTCTTTGAATATTGCGTGTTCTTTGAATGATTTTGTCTCCCATGCGTTTGTTTGCTCTTCAGATTGCTCTCGAACCGTTGGGGGTGGGATTCTTCTACAACCTCACCATGTCCCAGCGACAGGGAAACGTCGACGATTGCGAGGACCTGCTGCTCAGGAACCCCGACGTCATGCACCGGCTCGAACACGGCAACTTCAGCGCCGTCATCTACGACCAGATCTGGTCGTGTAGTCTCTTCCTGGCGATGAAGCTGGACACGATGGCCATCATGTCGAACCCGATGGCGGCACTCGATCTCGCTGGGGCCCAAGTCGGCAACCCTACGAACCTCGCCCTCATGCCTACGGGTATGACGGGCTTCAGGCCGGAGATGTCGTTCTTTCAGGTGAGTAACGTTCGCTTGTCTTCGTCGATGGTTTTGCAGGGCTTGTTGATAACTAGCTCTTCTTTTTCTTTTTACTCATTTAGATATGATATTTAATTGATCGTACCATAAACCCTATTCGTTTTCAAAGGGAACTAGTTTTGTGTGAAATACTGATTTTTTAAGTTGTGTTTGTTTTGTAATCTTGTCACCCAGATGAGGAGAACTACAGGTAGAGTGGGGTTTTTTTTTCGGACTAGGCTATGTAACGATTGTTTACATGGCAGATATCATATTGAGACATTGTATGAAATGTTGCGTTGTATGGGTGATCTGAGGTAAGGACACTTTTTAAAGATGATGGCAATACTCATGATGGTAGTGTAATGATAACTTTCAAATATAGTATGTTTTACCATCGTCATCATTTCGTGTTACCATTAATTATAGCCTTTACTGACTTGCATAATGATATCAACACGATCACTACGAAACCAAACACAGACGCCGTGACGTGACAATTATCATCAATGTCGTCATTAACTTTGATTAATATTCATGGACCTCTGAACTATGTAACAACATACTGTTACGGTCAATGATTTGATGATGACACAAAAGCATCAAAAGGAAAGTGCTGTAAAAATGCAACCCAACATTAAGATTCGAGTGTTGTTACTACATTTTGATTATAGTTCATCTGCCATCTCCAAAATCATTCTATTATCATCGATACAACCTGTTTTACTTTGGTGTAATAATGACGAAAAACGCTGACGTTTTAATACCAGTAAGAAGAATGCAACTGCTTCTGTCTGATTATTTCATTATTTGTCACTATCTTTATGTAGCACAACATACCTCCACTATTCTTTGGTAAAATTCCCCTTTAAATGTCCCCCCCCCCCCCCCATCTCCCCTTCCTCCGCATCCTCGTTCATAGCGCGTCGTCAACGTGCTGGCTCATCAGGCCATCAAAATCATCCTCACGTTTTTCGTCAGTCCCTTCGACGAGTTGCGCCAACGCCTTGCCATCCGCCCGGACCTGCCCGGCACCGTCATGGAGCTCATCGCCACCTATCCGTCGCTCTTCCTCTTCAACTTCGAGTTCGGGATCGAGTACCCCGCGGCCCTGTATCCGAATATCATTCCCATCGGCGGGATCACGGCGAAACCCGCTGGACCGTTGCCACAGGTAACGCTTATTTCGGAACGTATTATATTTGAAACTCAATGTGAAAAAGTCCGTGAGGCTGCGAACATTTTGCTGAATTAATCTGGTATTTTGTTACATCCATATTTTCGAAATAGAATGACTTAAAGAAGCTGTTCCGTCAGAGGCCGATGAAGGGACCCTGGTCTTTTACTATTTCATGAAATTTCGTGAAAGTATCTTTAGTTTCCAGTGTTCGGCACTTGGGTGATAGGAACGTAATTCGAAGAATTAAGTGGGTGTAAGTTTGGAGGGGAAGGGGGGAAGAGGTTGGGTTGGAAGGGGGAAGAATAAAGGGTGGATCCGGCTTTCGGAGGGGAGTGGTTTATCGAAGGAAAGGGTAAACGTACGTTGGGAGTGGAAGGGGTAATGCTATGACGTGGACTGGAAGAAGAAGAGTTAAAGAGGTGGATTTGGAGGGGAATGAGTTAAGGCGGTCGATTCACACGGGAACAGGGTAAGGAGTAGGTTAGGAGGCGAAAGGGGTAAGGGATGGGGTGGAAGGAGAAAAGGAAATGAGGGCACAGGGGGACGCGGTTGTGGGAAGGGAATATGGTGCTGGGCAAAAAGTCGTTTTAACAGAGAGCAATGTATTCCCGACCCTCCTCCCCCCCCCCCCCTCCACGCACACACACACTCACATTAATACACACAGTTCCGCAAGGACATACTTAATCTGATGTTATGGACAGACTATGTTCACAGTGGATGGGATTCATGATTTATTGAATCAGTATAACTCACTGTGTCTGCACAATACCCGCGTCTCTTGCACGAACGTATTCATGACGTCATAACAACGGACCTTCTGTGGTGTATAGAAAAATAAGGAACGAGGAAGAAGAAAAGAATGAACTTAGCAAGAAATCTCACGCTCCAACGTCTGCAAACACCGACTAATAATCATATGAATACATTTATTTACACTGCGCTAATTCCAGAGATGATCGGTGGTGTGGCAATGATCAGGGCTTAGTCTTATGGTCCATAGTCCAAAGACCGCAAATTTTGTAGTGCCTGGTGAAAATGCACCTCGTTCAAGGTTTCGGGTTTATTATCTTAAAAAAAGGAGAAAAAATATCGCCGTTCTGTTGTTTATAAAACTGATCGTTTGTTCATGGCATGTCTTTCTACCAAGGCCATGGTAATGATACTTACTGTAATGATAATACAAATGTTCCAACAAAAAAAAATATGTTACATTGTAATAAAATGATACCAGTAATTTTTATCTCCAAGGATTATGTCATCGCGAATCAAGAGATACTGTCATTTTCTTAGTCATATTATGATTAATAATAGGGAAGAGATATATTTCTGTAAATTGTGGATTGGCAACGAAAGCCCGCGAAAGTCTTAACCGGGAGTTCTGTTGTCATGGATACAGGAGTTGGAGGACTTTATGGAGTCGTCGGGAGAACACGGGGTCATTCTGTTCACCCTCGGGACCTACGCCCATCAGATACGGGTCGGCTGGCTCCAGCCATTCGCCGAGGCTCTCGAGAAATTCCCGCAGAAAGTTCTATGGCAGATGAGCACGACTCCTCCCTTTAAGTTGCCTAGCAACGTGAAAACGCTCCCCTGGCTACCGCAGAACGACATCTTGGGTAAGTCCACACAGCTTCATTTATTATCCACTATGTCTTCATCTATCCTGATAATCATGTATTTGTCACAAATAATGTTGTCACCCACTATATATCTATTTTCATTCGTTTTATTTATCTAATCATCTACTTATTTCATCTATTCATTTGGTTATTATGTATTACTTTGTATATTCAAATATCAATTGATTTATTTATTCAGTTATTTATTCATTCATTTTCTTACTTATTTATTCATTCATTCATTTTTCATTTTCTTCTTTACTTGTTTACTTACTTATCGATTGATTGATTGATTGATTGATCGATCGATTTGTTCATGTATTTATTTATCAAGGAAGAAACATGAAGGAAGTATCAATCTGTACTTAACCAATGTAATGTTATCATCTTCTCCCATTATATGACATCCTCCAGGTCACCCGAAGACACGCCTTTTCATATCCCAGGGGGGCAACAATGGCTTCTACGAGTCCCAGTACCACGGCGTGCCCATCATCATCATTCCGCTGGGCGGCGACGCTGTAGACGCGGCGACTCGCGCCGTGCACCGCGGCTTCGGCCTCACCGTCGACAAATCGGAAGTGACGACGGAGCGACTTCACACGGCGATCCACACGATTTTAAACAACGACAGGTAAAGTATACGAAATGATGTAAATGATCATCATAATGACAATGACAGTATTAGTAGTTAGTAGTAGTAGTAATAGTAGTAGTAAAATTATGATAATGATAATACATTCTACTAATGTACCGCATGTTACATAGTACAAATAGTCTCTATATTATGCACAAAATAGAAAGATACAAAATACTGCAAATGAAATGAAGTAAAAACCACCAAACGCCTATAACAAAAGTTTTGCTGAAATAGATATGTTTTTCGTCTTGTTTTGAAGGTATAATAACCATGAAAATCAGGTCGAGCTTTAAAGTAGTTATATATTATCATCGAGCTATCTATAACCAGTTCCTATGTCTACTTCAAGAAAAAAAAAAAGGTACTTTTCTTTTTCTGATCTATTTGGTAGTGACGTCATAATTTCATGTTTGTTTTGAATCATTAATTTGTCATTCAGCTACGCGCAAGTGGCGAAGCGCAATTCCGAGATCCTGCGCAGTCGTGACATGCACCCCGGCGATCGCGCTGCATTCTGGGTGACCCACGTGATACGACATGGCGGTGAGTACATGCGGAACCCTTCTCTCGAGCTCAACTTCGTCCAGAAGCATCTCATCGACGTCGCAGCCTTCCTGCTGGCCGTGATCGCATCCGTAGTCGTCGTCGCCTTCTTCCTCTGTCGGTGTTGCTGTCGATGCTGCAAACGCGTCTGCTTTAGACCCAAACAGAAGCGTGACTAAAGACTTTCGTGTCGTCAGAAGAGTGGCAGAAATCGACACTGCTCTTCGCAAGAACATTCATTATATTCCGGAAGTTGAAGCAATCTTGTTTCGTATTGTGTGTTTTTGTATTTTCGTAATGTAATGATTTTGCACCGGAGTACATTTAGGAAATGTCACATTCGTGAGGTTTAGAATCGTCTTGTAGATTCTGTTTTGCACGCGAACCAGTGATTTTCTTTAGGTTTGATAGGACGCAGGTGGTGGGTAAAACTTGGGTCAATGAAAATAAGAACATGCGTAAAATGATAATGTTGGTACACTGTATACATTGCGATTTTATAAGATTATTTAATACATACACTGGCTGGCAGGTTGGCTTAGCTGTCTATCTTGGAATGGATTACCAGTGAGAGTTATCTATATAACTTAATTAAAAATGATCTACGATGAAAACGTAAACGGCAGTAATAAGCTGGCAGGACGTGTATCGCGTTTGCTTATAGGTTATACTGAACAGGAAGATTTCCCTAAACATATGGATACATCGAATAAAGAAAGACGAGTAAAACACTTTATGAAAGCTTTAGGAAGATTGGTTATTATTTTAGACGAATACTTTCTATCTTTAAAGTCTTAGATAAGTAAAAAAAAAAAAAAAAAAAAAAAAAAAAAAAAAAAAAAAAAACTGTCCCCTCTAGCTTGGATGCTCTACAACAAGTTGTAACGTCATTCTACTAGAACTGTATGAAGACACTCTGTCCGTCGGATCGGACATGATACAAAATGGATGCCCCGTGTTCGACTAGGCGTATACGCGCACGTAGATGATCCCGCGTCTTTCATACGTCATAAAAGAGCAGACTGAATGATAACCCGGTGAAGTGGTCTGCTCCAAACAGTGCTCACAACTGGACTACATGGAAGACCAACCAGCATTGAACTATAGTGAAGCTGAATATGGGCTATCCAGCCATCTTACAGATAACTAATGAAAACAAACAATATGAAATGAATGTACTGGATCTATTGTATATTTGATAATGAAATCATTCTATACTGTGAGATCTATTTTGTATATGTGTGTACTTCTTGTGTTGAATGAAAAGAAGAAAACAAGCAAAAGAAGATGACTGATTAAGTCGAGTCAGCGAATATCATAATATTTTAAAGATTATCTGTGTGTAGACTCAAAGTATTGTGTGTAGTGTAATATCATAGTGGTATACCTTGCCTATTTTCTGTAACATTGCGCAGATTCAGCGCTGATGAGCGCTGTCAGTGTAATGGTACACCACAGTTGACGTATGATTTAGTCTGTATGAACAAAATTGATCTCAGTTTGATTATTTTGCTGGCCTGAAATAGTGTAATCAACACAATGCTACCTCGTTTTTATAACGAAATGATTTATGATTAATCAGTGGGTGTATGTAGGAATGTACGAATTCTGCCTATTAAAGTCGAACAAACTGTCATACGAATTGAATGTGTATGTATTGTTGCTATACGGCACATGGTTAAAGTGCCTATTGTAAATACATTGTACATGATGGTCTGCGCTTTGTTGATAATGCGACATAGAAATGTAGGTGAATGAGTTCACTTCTTTTTCGTCGTTTTCTAAAAATTATGTACTAACTGCCACTCCAAATTAATAGTATGCTGCCACTGATATGCAGCATAATTTATGTGCAACTCATTGGCGTTCCATAGATGAATGATGCAGGATTGTAAAGCAGATGTGCCTGAAAATTGTCTGGTGGTTTTCTTTTTCCACCAGTAACTTTTATCATTACTACAGGTCATAGAATTTTATGTGATTAACAATGTATTGAATCTACCTGTGAATCAGGGCACATGCATTATGATATTCCATTGTGCTTTTTTTTTTTGTGCAACAGCTCTAGTACCAAAGGTTTCTGTGTTGAGCCATAACTTCTCTCTTTTCTTTTTCGAGAAGATGAACTTGAGGAGAATCATGCCTGGTGATAGCTATACATATCATTGTACTGGTACCAGGTAGGCATATTGTATGTTGAGTCTGTGTTTTTATATCGAGTTACAGATCCGGGATATCATGGGACTGCGCCATAAACTCGTTTTGATCAGCACGGAAAAATATTATGTTGACATCATTGTATAATAATTAATATACATGAATGCATCGTGAAGACACAATATATAATTTGTTCTAAAGAATTAAGATATGTCGATATATATACACCGAACATTGTGTGATAGAATATTTCTACCACCTAAATCAGAAAGGAAATGGGAAGAAACATTCAACCAAAACTTAGATTGGATTAAAATATATAATGTTCCTTATACATCTATATACTCTGAATCAAAGACTTCGTTATTTTCAGTTTGAAATTCTGAATAGAAATATTGGTGTAATAAATTAATTTTTGCAATGGGACTATCTAACACACACTCGTACGTTTTGTTCGAGCTCCACAGCAACAATTGCACATTCGTTTGGGGAATGTGATGTTACCCAAAGGTTTATTGCTCAAATACAGGAAATTATGTTACAGAATCAAACTCAAATTACTAGAAGTGCTTTTATACTAATTGGTTCTACGGAAAATCCAAAATGTTACAACGTGGTTTGTTTGTACGCAAAATACTTTACATTTTCTGTAAGAAATAAAAAGAAATCATTACATTTTAGATAATTTTGTCAATTTTTGAATGAAGTAGACGAATATATGTCTGAGAAAACTAAAGGTTTTGTATCTAATATCAATTGGAATCACATTTACATTATTTAGTTGTTCCGCAGTTGCCTGTCAAATTTGGATCATTTGTCTTAATGTATTGTATACATTTATTTTGTACCTGAACGTTTATGTGAATAAAATTTCTTTGTGAAAAAAGAGTATACATACATCCTATACCTCGATCGATCTCTCTCTCTCTTCCTCCCCCTCCCCCTCTCTCTCCCTCTCTCTCTCTCCCTCTCTCTCTCTCCCTCTGTCCTTCTCTCTCTCTCTCTCTCTCGTTGAAGACTGGAGAATTGAAATGAATTAGGTGAATGTCGACGTATACACCGATTTTAGCAAAATACAGAAGAAAATAAGGGAACATTTCTGGACTGCTCACAATCATTTTCATAGATTCGACTTATATGATTTATCGACTTGCAATATGTAGACCTAGAGGGAAACAAATTGAATAAAATCACACTTGAACCTTCACCCCTCTGATTAATATTTTTTTTTTTTCATTTGGTACATCAATGTTCAAAAATATATCTAATTTGAATAAGGAGATGTACGTCTGAGATAATATTCTGTGCGAAATGTTTTTATTCAAATTTCGATGTGAGTCTTCATATAAAATGTGTTCACATTATATTGTGGTTCTACTGTGAATAGACGATGACAAGAAATTGACAGGTGATATAATAAAGTATCTAGGCAAGTACATACTAAAGTAGTAATGACTGGTTGTATAAACTGGCTTTATGGGAGATTTGCATACACAGCATACGCTCGAATCTTTGCTGACACTAAAGACCCAGTAAGATAGGGTCCATATGGATTCTTGGGAGCCCCGATTCATTTGCTGCCCACCGGGGTACAATCGAAAACCACTTATGCACCGATCAGCGAATACAGTTTGTGCATCGAAGCATACGCTCATTAGTAACCCATTACGGTCGACCTGTAGGTTCTCAGATGATATCGGAGCCAGGCCATCCTTCCCACTCAATAATATATCCCAAGGAACCCGGGCCTTAAAGTGCAGCTCTTGAGTTGACAAATGTCGTACAGTGAACACAGCGTGTACTGTACAAAAGACAAGTTGCTGCTACAGATTGAGTAGTGCTCTTAAAACACATGCACGTGTTGATTACAGCACAGTGTATCTAAATGAACGTCGTCATACTTACGTGGTACATGAAACGCAGTACATGGAAGTACAACGTATTGTGCGACCCTCAAATGCGCCACAATGACGTAATGAAAACGCTTCAGTGGCAAACGAACAAGTTGTCGTGCAACAACCCGCTGACACACAGAACGCATGACTGTAGAAAGAACGCCTAAATTTGGCTATGCTAAAACTACAATGCAATAGGAAATCTCAATTTGGCGGGCAAAATACTTGATAAGAATAGTCAGATCACGTCTTCTCATGTACCGATATGTAAATCACATAAATTGCTACTTTCACCGAAAACAACAAACTTACATTCGCCAAAATAAGAAAGAGAACTCTCGGTCTCATAGCAAATCTGGATGATTTTTAATTAATCAAGGGTTACTCTTTACTTTGCAACAAGAATTAAAAAAAATCCTGTAGCTAAAGATGTTTTTAGACATTGACAGTGCAAAAAAAAAAGTGATATGTGATGACAACCGTCCAGCTGATAACTATCAAGGTGTTTCTTTACAAAAAAACATTAATTCTTATTTCTTCATCAGATTGCTAACAAGTACGTTCACTTGAGGAGTCGTGTAGCCTAAAAAAAAAAAAAAAAAAAAAAAAAAAAAACCTTTCAACGTTACGTATCATTTCATGCTCACTATAATCTTTATAACACTTAATATCTTTGATTTACTAAGCATGAAGCATACTGCTCTTTCGAGCATACACACAGATCAATTCATGGAAGTACTGTGATAATGTGGTTTGTATTCGTAAAGCTATCTGAAGTACTGACATTCTACACACACGCACACACAGACAGATGTATACACGCCTCGTCGCCTTGTAAACTCGTCATTTCCTTCACGCTCGGCCAAGATTTCCTTCATATTTATATACTCATGAATGTTCATAGATATTCATATTCATTTTGTTCATTTCTTATTGTTTTTCTCTTTGCTAGTGCATAAACAATAACTACGCAAAATTACATCTCTCTTCTGAGAACATCCGGGTCTTGATTTCAAAATGTGCTTGCCAAGATTTCTTTTTCTTTCTTTTTGCACACGGCACACTACCGTCTGGCTCGAATTTGTTTCCAACATCGAGAACTAAAGGGACCGATCATTCTGAAGCAAATAATTTTCACACAACAATAGATATAATGTACTCTTAAATGAATCCCACAAGGATTGGAACAATCATCCCCCAGCATTCCCACTGATCAGTCACTAGCCATCCCCTTTAACACAATTCATTCTGTGAACCCCAGACAGTAACTTCTCAGTGATTCATATGAGTTAGCATTAAATTATACTCAAAACAAAGACGGCACATCTACGCTCAGAGTAGAGGTACTGTATAATATGTTTTATAGAGTAAATCTATTTCAAAAATCTAGATGCCTGATTTTTGTGACGAATCCCACAATTCATCGAGTGACTGTCAAGAGTACTGTTCTTGAATAAGAAAAATAACATACATGTAAATGACAGTGCGATTCATCAACTTTTCCGCATTCGAAAACAGAGTGCACACACACACACGCACGCACACACAAATACACGTTCACCTAATTGTATACTCAATAATTATCAAATATTCAGGTCTGAATACATGGTATCATAATTTACATGTAAATATTTACGTGAATACATTACGAAGTGGTTACTCAAGCATTATTGCCGAACGCACAAGGTTTTTGTTTGTTTTTCTTACAAAATAACACGAAGTGAACACGAACATGAACACGAGGTGAAGAATACATTGAAGCTGAAAAATTAATGTTAACACGTGCGTCGAGTTTTTGCTTTCGGAATGCAGTTCTCGATAAAAATCATTTTAGTGGGCATGGATGGAACTGCTCTTTTGGTCCTGTTTTACATGGTATCACGAATTTTCGTCAACAACGTTCACGTCAGAAAGACCAGAGTAACTAAGTAGGCTTGTTATAGATTCTAAAGCTTTTGAGTACATAATGCTATTTTTTATGGAATTGTAGGAGCGTAAAGCGGTAAAAAAAAAAAAAAAAAAAAAAAAAAAAAACAATACACGCACTCGGGGAGCGCAAACCTCCACCGTGACGACAGGGTTACACGAACGTCCAAAAGAAATATAAACCTAGAGCCGCCTCGTGGTGATCGCCAAATTGTTTCCTCTTTCCACTGTGGACCTTTCCTGAAAATTTCATCAAAATCCGCTCATAAATTTTAAAAGAAATTTGTCTTTGTAAACGACATTCTTTATTTGAATTTCACGCTTACCAGGCATAAAAATAAACAAACAACTGGCACCGGCCAGCACAATGATATTATTTCCTTGATGGATAAAACGAGCATCGAGAAACTAGGAGGTGCGTCTCAGGTTAACATGTTGGCGCGTGAATCGTATGTAGTATTCACTAGACTACATTTGGAGGATAAAGAAAATACACCGAAGTATATCACTGGAATAGAAACTGGTAATAAAAGTAAACGGTGAAGACATTGCTCAATTCTATTTCTACTTCACATCATTACCATCCCTTTTCGTCACGTCACTTTACTATCATCATTCAAACTATATCTTCTTTATATCCTCTTGTTGCAGAAAGTAACTCTCAAAACAAGTTAGGGGGTATACACTGCTCGATGACTTAAAGTGCATAAACTATAAGCTTCCAGCAACACCATGAAATTCACGATTTGCTATGTGTATCGCTCGAGTCACCGATGCGTCGTGTCGGTTTCCCCTGCTGAAAATCGACAGTTTGTCGAAAGGTCAAATTCGGCCAATGAGCGATACAGCATCGATCCATGGCTTCTCCCAAAGCAATAAATACTTCCTGTGTCAAGGCAAATCGAGAGCACCACCCCTGTCGATCGGGAGCCACGCCTTATGTTCGAAAGCCACGCCCCCTATTTTCAAAAGCCGGTCTCAGCCTCATCTTTCGCTGCTCCCTCGTCCCATCTGTCTGACTGAGGATTTTGTGGGTCCCTGCAAGAAATAAAAAACAACAACAATATAGTATAGAATAAAATCAATTAATTACCTAAATAATATTAACAATAAAGATGACGATAATGATAATAATAATAATAATAATAATAATAATAATAATAATAATAATAATAATAATAATAATAATAATAATAATAATAATAATGATAATAATAATTGATAAACATAATAATAAATAAAAATAATAATTCAAAAGATATTATATTTTAGTAAGTTTTTAATGCCAAAATTACAAATTAAATGAACGCACATGCAGTGATACTGTTATTATTGATCTAACCGTCACAACTTTGCCACATAATGACAAAATTGCAAAATTACCAACAAGCACAATGAGCGAAAATGAAAATGGTATAACGCTACGAAAATGTGTCTTTCCACAATATACTCGTTTTGTCTTTTGTTTGCTTGTTTGCCTACAATTTCGTAGACAGTGATTCTTGTTAAGCACAATTTCTTCGGGGGTGCTTTATAGGGCACAGAAAAGACGAGTTGAGCTAAAAATGAAATATCAATTTGGCTGATAAACAAATAGTAATACTGGAGAAAACAGCTTCAAGGCAAACAACAAAATTGTACGATTCATGTAATGCCCTCACCATAGACAACATCGCATGACATACGGCAGAGGACACTATCTGTTTAAAATGCAAGTAGAGGTGTGAATGCATATGTAAAAACTGCGTGCTTTTGTCTGTGTGTGTTTGTGTGTGTATGTGTGTGTTTGTGATTTCTGTATACCTGACTTGCACCGTGACATCGTCAGCTGGTCTGGTCTTGGGTCGCGCGCCCGGTGGCTTCTGGTTAGTCTGTGCGGGGTTGGACGCTGCTTCTACAACGACCAAGAACAAGTTAGTGAAACAACAGAAGTGCATCATCATAACCGTGCCAAGATATGAGCTGACATAAATTTCTTTGTAGGCCCAACACATGCATTTTCCTTGTCAACATGAAATGAAACTCGTATCGACAATAAGATATCTTCGATCAAGGATTTTGAAAAACGATGTGTGACTGGTAATGTTTGAAGTCATAAGATGCAGGAGAAGAAGAAAAAGAAGATGAGGAGGGGGAGGAGGAGAAGGAGGAGGAGAAGAAGAAGGGGATGAAGAAGACAGAGAAGATCAGATTGTCCTGAATGAGCAAATGACTTTGCTTCTTACCGAGCATAGAGGCGTCCTCCTGTGTTCTGTCAGACGGTACCGTTGTCTTGCCCGCACTGGCCGCCGCTGTTTTTTCTTGCTTCTTGCGGTTCTTTTGTATCCGTGCTTTCAACGCTGAGGGCAACAACACAAGATAAAGGGCAGAAGTGAGACCTACGGCCCATTGATGGACTCCCGGCATCTGTGTGTGCTACTTTATGCCGCTGCACGTATTGTTTCTTTGTCAAGTAAACGCAGTCATCACACCTATCCTGAAGAGTCTTCATTGGTTGCCTGTACAGGAGCGTATTCGGTTTAAGATACTTCTTTTGGTTTATCATGTTATTGAGGGAACAGCTCCTGATTACAATGTTTGTTTGTTTCGTCAATACCAACCTTCACGAACTCTTCGATCCTCAACTTCAGGTCTCTTACATATTCCGTTTTCTAGGAAATCTTGGGGGGAACGTGCTTTCGCTCACGCTGGACCAACACTGTGGAATTCACTTCCTCGTGAGCTGAAAGACTCAAGCTCTATAACATCTTTCAGGAGTAATTTAAAATCCTATCTGTTTAGCAGTGCATTTTGAAGACCAGTGTCTTTTGAAGACAGACTTTCGTGTCTTTTTTTTTTCTGCTTCTTCATCTTCTTCTATTACTGTGATGTACTTGTATTTTCAATCTGTTTGCTTTGATGTACCTATTGTAAAGCGCCTTGAGCATTTAATCAAAGTGGAGAACGGCGCTATAGAAATTGTATGTATGTATGTATAGGATTCCAAAACGTTCCACACCGGTCTAAGGGAGGGGGAGGGGAAGGGGAGGGAAGGAGGTCATGGCAGGAGCGATCCCCTATAAAGGGGCACGAGAAGGGGGAAAGCCTAGGACATTATGGTGAAACTGTGCTCCTGTGCGACAGTGATTAGAATATGCTGATTAATGGAATGGAAACATAAATGACCCATTAAGAATCTCAGATTTTCTGGTCTTGAGTTCTACAAGTCAGTTCAATCTGTTAAACCTTTTTCATTAAAGTCGACAATAAATGGGAGTGGCTTTTTCCACTTCTTTCAAAGAAAACATGTTAATGACAAGGCACACCCTTTGTAAATTACTCCAAAATAGTCTAAAAAAAGATTTAAAGATACCCGTAAAAGTGGCTTTACATCAACAAGACCGCTACTTCATTTACTTATTATTTTTATCTTTTCCTTAACTATAGGAAAAGGAAGAAAACTTGAGGGGAGTATATTATACCCTTGTGTTTTGAAGAAAATGTCAAACGGGTTTGAAGGAAATTTGCATTTTACCCGCTGAGGGCGCTCTTGGTTTTCTGTCCGGTTCGTCCCTGTTGCGTGATGATTTCTTGCCCCCGCGAGTCTCGGCGTACGGTGACGAAGCGTTGGGCGTCAGACACGGGCAACACGCCGCGCAGCAGATGTGACAAAAGTTAGACATCCGCGACCGTGACGGAGTGTCGTCTGTGACGAAAATAAGAAGAGTTTTATCGCAAAATGGTCTAAGCACCATTTTTAAACATTTCAAAGTACATGTAAGTCCATCATCAGATAGAACTTTTCCAGTAATACCTCGCTTGTAACATAACGAGTAATAACTTTTATTCTATAGAAGATTTGATTTTAGAAATCCTGCGTTTTATTATTATTTTCTTTGTTTTTATCAGATTTAATCACAAATATCTTAACTTAACAAGAATTGATTCGGCTCGTTTTGCGATAAAACTCTTCCTATATAGTAGTATACATGTATCCATCTATCTATCTCTCTCTAACTTGTATCATATAAATAGTTCATGGCCCTGACTATACACCAAACTTGATCACATGCATCACTTGCGCATAATTAGCCTAATTAGTGCAGTTTGATTTCAGTCACAGATACCGAAGGTCAATGTGATTTAGAATATTGCACGAGGATTAATTACGCACCCAGTGTATATTGGTTAGAATAGTGCATGAAATAGATTGTACCATTTGTTATAGCAAATAACGTGTATTTATAAGATTGGTTTGTCTAGGCTAAGTATTTGGCTCATTCCTAATTTGTTAAACATTGGACTCTCTGTGCAAGAAAGTATAGTACACAACCGTGAACTATAACGATATAAATGAATGTCACATGGTACAAATTCACACAATCACAAATATTGTTGTATATGCATTTCTCGATTGTTCATAACATCATTTCCTTATCAAAATCAATTCCATGGAACTTATACTTTAATACGGAGTTACATGTCTGACGGCAAAATAATAGACTTTCCTATTTTGCAGAAGAGTCATGATTTTACATCCATAAAAGTGTCGAATATATCCACAAAAATTATCTGAGATCTTATTCTCTACCCTACATCTTGTGTTCTTGTCTAGCAATCTGCATATATATCTCGACAAGTACTTCTGTATTTCTTCAACGTTTGTAAAATCTGTTCCTACCGTCTGCGCTGACTGTTTTCGAATAGTTGGATCGCACCATTGTATCTTTCAGCACTGAAACAAAAAACAAACAAACAAACAAACAAAATAGAAACACGTGGTATCTACCAGTATGTTACGTCATGAGCCGCAAGATCTGAACACGCCTGAAATCAAAGTATAATGAAATGAACCAAAATGATATCACGATGGTAGCAATGATCGACAGGACAGTTAACATCTCGGTCCATTACAGAGAATGCGTCTGTGAGGTTTATTTCAAGAATACCCCTGAGATAGCACGTATCAGAGCACAAATCTCAGCCACGAAATTGTCTGATATGGCTGAGTTTACATAGGCTGAGGTGATTCTCATCTTACTCCAAATTTGACTGACAAGAATAAGGTGTAACAGGCGTGAAATGCAACCACGTGGGATTTCGTCCTATTTTGGCAAACACGTAACAAATCACTTCAACGGCACGTGATGGAGTTGTTTATGGTAAAATTTAATTCGCGCACAGGACAGTGTGTGAAGTCTATTGTCAACAAATTTGAGAACTGGGCCGCAATCTACTTACATGAACGAATCCACACAACCAGCCCGACGACGATGACGACGAAGATGAGGACGGCGATTACGATTATGACTACCATCGTTGTGTTTGTTCCTCCGCCTGTAGATGAGAGGACGGTGCAAGAAATCAAAGTTGCATTTTTTCTGATTTCAGCGATGAACATCGAGAAACAAAACTCAAATGAAGTTTACACATCAATAGGTAAATTATTTAGATAATCAGAACAATAAAATGGAAGAATGTTTCCTCTCAAACGGTTCCCTGGTAGCAATGACGGCTGCTTGCACCTCGTGGAAACTTCAACATAGCGCCATCCCCGTCAAAATCTATACATTGATTCTGGTTGCCGAGCCCTCGTTGTACACGACGTAATTCATTCCAATGCTCCCGCTGTGCGTTGACCACCTCTACAGAGTGGTACAATTTATATCAGCTTAAAGGAACAGTGCAACGAAAAAGCACTTTGATTTGCATTGATTCATAATACCCTGATCGTCAGATATGTGGTAAAAGAATATCCAAATATGCACCACATATCTTATAATAACATTTCTGCTATTTTTCTTTCATATTGCTTGGGTACGACCACAAAAAAAAGGAATGATTGGCAGATGATGTAATTGACAGAATCTTGATTTGGAAGAGTCTTTGTGTGTGTATATTTATCAATAATTTGAAGAAAAAATAATTGTCAAATATTATAGACCATGTTATGACACATATCTATATACACTGTAATTCCTTTGGCCACACGTCACGTTGAGAGTTAGCAGGAATCAAATCAAGTCTAGATACATTTCCATCATAATAAGAGTCCCTTTAACATTACTGTGGTACAAAAGACTCACCCTGCGAACCCTCCCCAGGGCATACCAGCATCGCCGTGACTCCGCTCCCATCTGGAACGGCCTCCCCTACGGCCGCGCATTCCACGGTCACTCTGGAAGTACCCATCGGGAATTGGTGGTCACCGTACACGTTCATCGTCCCGTCGCTGTTGTCGGAAAACTTCAGCTCGGATCCGGCGACCCTCTCGCCTCCTATGCGCCACTCCAGCTGAATCGACGGCCTGAAGTTAATCGCTCGGCACGAGAGTTCGACTGGAGCGTTTGGTGCTACGGTGAGCTGGCAAGAAGAGTTGGTGGACGGGAGAGGATTTGGCGTGGAAATCGTGAGAGAAGGATACGGTTCTTCAGGGGACACTGCAAAAGAAAGACAAATATTTATGCCATGATTAATGATAAGGGAGAATATACAAATCATCAATTAATCATTGCAAATAGTGATATTTCCCCCGAAGGAAAAAGTTTATAAGTACATGTATTTCACAAAGCGAGTACATAAAATTGTGTAATACAATACAATGGTGGTGAAAGTACACAATAGAATGTGAACATGCAATATCCAATAAAAACTTCAACAAAACATACATTTAGTGCAATGATATAGTGTGCCATATCAAAACACAAGTGATTTTTTTTTCTGTTTCATTCTAATTCTTAAATGAAAATATTAAATAAATACAATATCTTATCAAGTAATATAAAGTACCGATATTACTTGATGCTAATTGATACTATACTTTAGTAAAGACTAGGTCAAGCAAACGGGAAATTTATTGATGGGATGGCATAATCAAAATTTGATATGTATTTCAAATTGTGAGAAGTATCGAATTCTAACACAGTCATATCGCTGATCTCCTTATTTGACTGATATACATTCTTTACAAGAGTTTCCTCGAACGTGGCGAACAGTGTTTTGTTACTGTAGTCGCGACCCTGCAAGGCGCCGGCGAAAGCGCTGAAACGTCAATCAAAGTTGTTCACCTGCGACTACGATGTCGACGTCGATGACGAGTTCTTCCATGGATATCAGATCCACTTGACAGAAGTAGCTTCCTTCGTCAGCCACGACAACGTTATCGATCACGAGCGAGTGGTCGGGCTGCATCGTGATGCGATCGTTGTCGCTGCCGGTGACGACGCCGCTTTCGAAAGACGCGACGGTGGTCGCCGTCGCCAGGTCGGGGCCTTTCTTCCAGGCGATGGAGGTGACGGCCCCCTCAAAGCTGCACGGGGCTTCGACCGAGTCGCCCCGAAAGACCGTGATGGTTGGAACATCTGTCGTAGCGCGGGCCAAGGGTACGCCTGAAGATAACATCCAAATATTATACGAGATATTAATATCGCGTAGAAAGCAAATAATTGTATCCAGAAATATGTAAAGCAGCAAATTCCTACTGGAAAAAAAAGAAAGAAATATATACATACGTGTATATGAACATAATTACTCATACAAACATGTGCAGTATTCACACTACCCACCGACTCAACAAAGATAATCTAAGCTAGTGACGTTTGCGTACAATATCGAATATAATAAATAATATGTGCAATCATGTAGACCTACACATTAATATTGACACGCACTTGATTTCATCAGGGAGGTGAGACCTCACCTCCCTGATTTCATGTGTTTAACATTTTCATCATGTATTTAAAGAGATACATGAGAGCATTTCAGGGAAATCTAGGATCCAGCTTCAGTACAGTTTAATGGAATCGGTCGACAAATGTAATATGGCTTATTGATAGTCGGTCTTTTAGAACGAGTGTTTCACATGTGTCATTTACCCGACCATAAAAGACAGGCGCTCGAAGCCAATACAAAAAAAAAAAAAAAAAAAAAATCAGGTGACGTGTTCCATATGACAAAGCAAGTGGAGATTTCATATTCATTGTTTGTTTGTTTGTTTGTTTTATTTTTTGTTTGTTTGTTTTTTGCACATGGTTATAGGTAGTGCCAATTTAGTACATTCCACGGAATACCTTTTGTGGATTCTAAAATTGGAATCACGCTTGGTAAAAATAGCCACATACGATATTTCTATATATATTATCTTCACGTTCGGTGCCTCACAACTTCGTAACAAATGAAATGAACGTTTGATTTCTACCGTGTTATACGAATGATATTTCGAGTCAAATCAGTAAATTCTATGATTGGATGGATTCGAAACCTACGAGGATTGGATTAAGAGACTTGTAGTCAACAATACTGCCGAAATGGCGACGAGCTTCGCAGTCCAGTGGTAATTTATAGAAGTCACTTTGATCTGCCGTCGTATATTGAAATGAACTAAATGCAACAGACATCAAGCACATCAGACATCAAATCTTCTACCCTCTGAGTGCTACTTCTATACCTCCGCCGCCCAACCCAACGTATTTGCCTTCATTTCCACCATTTCCTATTGCATTTCCGGCCACACGACAACTCTGTCTCGCCCAATCGGCAAGGGACATGCGACTATTTAGTGACTAGGCTATCTTCAAGACCTTCCTTTTTTTCACAGTCTCACGGTGAACAAGGTGCCATGTCACTATCTACTTAAAAATGCGACAACAGTTTTAGCCCACAGCATTCTTGTAATCTCATGATTAAAAGCCATTATAACTATCATTTTCAGCAGTCAATAAAGAATTTGTATTACACAATGTTGTCATTACAATTAGTACCTATGACCGTCATTAATGTATAAGGATGATAAATTAATTCTTTTTGAATGATATTATTGATTATGATGTCACGACAATAAATCTTCTGCTGGAAATGAAATTTATACGATGATCACATCAAACGATTTTAACGGTGCTAATCTCTCCACAACACACACAAACACACACACACAATATATATATATATATATATATATTTAGTGGCATTTGTCATCCCTATGTTATCATTACAACAACAACAAAAAAGAACACTACGATCTCTGGAACGTCTTGCCTTCGGGAATAAATCTACAAGACTGAAATAGAGACTAACGGTCTCGCATTGCAATAAAAAATGCTCCTCCGCATCATGCATTATACAGCAGCATAACAAAAACTCATGTCAAACATTATTTGAGAGTAAACCACGATGTAAACGTGTTGGCAATGCCATTTCACATCAGCAATGTAGATATAGCTGTAATTAGAAAATGGAATCCATGTTATCTCGCATATCGACAAAAAAAAAAAAATGGGATAGCCATCATCCGCTGGTCACATTAAGAGAACATTTTCTTTTTATTTATGACTAGACCCTCATCCTGAAGAGAATGTTGATGAATTCAAAGCAGCATCACTAAAGCCGCTGTACCCTAAACGCACTTTTCTGGTCCGGAGACTTATTGTCATCGCCAACACGAGATGGCATCTCCCAGAATACATTTTCATCTTCCCCGGTATTACCCCCGCCCTCCTCCCCCTCCAGAACTTAATTCCTCACTTTTAGTAACCCTTTCTCTCCTTTGTACATCTCCTCCTGTCTTCCTTGGTTCTCCTGTTCCCCCTTCCCTGGTTGATTCTGTTCTCCTCCACGTTTACTGGTACTCCTCCATCACCTCACCCCTGCCCTCATCCTCATCCTCCTCTTCCAAAGATCTCTATCCTCATTCCTTTCCTTCTTCACATTCCTCACTAATTGTCTTACTCCTATCAAGGAGCTACTACCATGCTCCTATACAGTATGTCCAAAAAAAAAATACAATCAGATTTTCGAATATTTATTGATAATACCCAATATGCTTGACCTGTCTAAATGCTACGTCAGGGTCATAAAATATAACATCTTAGCTCTATTTTGCAGAAAACCCCATTCAATTTGGTTAAGCGGTCACAGAGAAATGTAGATTGTTGTAAAGCATGTCACGAGTCTGATTCTTCCAATTTTAGCACTTCGAAGCTCTTGTGTGTGAATTCAATAGACAGAACTTCGAGGGAAGAGATTCCTGACATCCTCTACAAAATTCCTCATTTCTCTTTGACCACTGAAGCAAATCGAATTGGGTTTTCTGTAAGATGTGGGCAATGAGTTATAGTTTCATACCCTGAATTTGTATTTAGATTGATTCACTATTTTTAAAGATATCATTGCGGAGGGTCCCGTTGTAATTTTTTGGGACATACGGTATACTCTAATTAACCTTCACCCGCAATCCCATGTGCTCCAACATTTTCACTTCTTCCTCCTCTACCTCAATCTCCTCCACTCTTCATTAATTCTTTCCTTTCCCTCCTCCTGTTACTACTCCTCTTATCCTATATCATATCATTTTCTTGGTTTTTTTTTTCTAATTCTACTTGTCATCCTTCTCTTCCCCTCTCTCTCTTCAATCTCACTCTCACTCTCAATCTTATCTGTTCCTGTCTTTTTACCCGTACATGTATTATCTTTTTCTGTTCAGAAGTTCCTCTTCATCACCATCTTCTTCTTCTTTCTTAATCTCCTCCTCTTTCTCCTGTCTCCTCATGACCTGCTCCTTATTCCACTTTTCAATCTCTTCCACACAGCAACATATCAATCCGCTATCCTTCCTTTACCACTTCTTCCTCTTCGCATCTTCTTCCCCATTATCCTCCACCTCCTCTACATCCACTTCTTCTTTACATCCCCTCGGCCTCTCCCTCTCTCCTCCCTCCTTCGTATCACCTTCATCTTCCTTTTCTTTCTCCATATCTCCTTCACCTCATCTTCCTTGATCGGCTTTTCATCTTCCTAATATAGCAACATGTTGTTCCCCTATCACTCCACCTCCGCCGCCACATCTTCCTCCTCCTCCTCCTCCACTACCTCTTCCTCCTCCATCTTCTCCTCCTTCTCCTCCTCCTCATCCTCCATCTTCTCCTCCTTCTCCTCCTCTTCCTCCTCCTACTCCTTTACCTCCTTCTCATCCTCCTCCACCTTCTCGTCATCCTCCTCCTTTACCTCCTCCTCCTCCTCCTCTTCCTCAGGGACTCCATCTGTTCGATCTTTCCTCTCTTCAATTACCACCTCTTCCTCCTCCTCCTCCTCCTCCTCCTCCTCCTCCTCCTCCTCCATCTGTTCGATCTTTCCTCTCATCCATAACATCCTCCTCCTCCTCCTTTACCTCCTCCTCCTCCTCCTCCTCCATCTCCATCTGTTTGATCTTTACTCTCTTTCATTACCCTCTCCTCCTCCCCGCCATTCTCAGACGGCATCGCCGTGATTGGTGTAAGTAAATTCCGCTCCTAACGAGATTTCGGCGAGGCTCAGGACAGCTTGGGACCCTTGTCGGAGTGAATAAAAAACCACTTCTTCCGAGATGTACCCGATGTGACCTTCTAAGTTTTCAGCTCGCCTCTTCATTTCACTCGACATTCATGCATAAAAAGGAAGAGAGATGGGAGGGAAAAAAAAATAATAATTGGGCGACGCATCGAACCACACGCGCTCGATATTCGAGATATTATGATAAACGAAAGGAGAATTCTCTTGGCGGGAAAGATTCTTTATTCGCGTGGATTTTAAATGAGGGTACATTACGCTCGCGGGCAGCAGAATATTATTAGCGTTGTCATCAGTGCAAATGGATTCAAAGGGGGGGGGGGAAGAACTGGACCAATCTATCACAACGGATCATAACAAGGGCACGTCTGGCAAGCTAGCGATTAGCTTTTGCCGACGTAATCACGCGGGAGCAAAAATGAATTTGTAATAAATCCATCCACTGGGGTGAGAGAGAGCGAAAAATACAGAAAAAGAAAATGATTTCGTTGTCGTGAAAGATGAGGGAATTACTGCGAGGTTTTATAATTGCTGGTGTATGGATGAATAACGGCCTTGAAAGTCTAGGCTTTTTTACGACTGTCACAACAGAAGAGCAAAGTGGTGGACACACCCATAGACAGCGTGATATTTGGCCTTCTTGTTCTGCACACCATTTTCGTTCTCATTGCTGGAATTTATTTATCACCATGATCACTATCCTTAGTGTAAAATTCATTATTACTGCAATTACTTAACATGATGATTGCTCATTTGCATGTGTTTGTGATGACCATTTAATGTCATTATCATTATTATCATTATTGTCAGAATCATTATTATTATCATTATTATCATTATTATTATTATTATTATTATTACTACTATTATTGCTACCACAACTGCTACTATTATTATTTTGTTAACTATAATTGTTATCATCATGACTATCACTATCATAAATATCATTATCATCATCATCATCATCATCATCATCATCATCATTATTACTATGAATGTTTTTAATCGTTATTATCGTTACAAATTTTGATTACTATTATCACTAATATTTTTAGCGCAAACAGGCATCGTAATGATTTTTCAATCATCTTTGCCATTCCTACCATTGACATCAATTGGGTTGTAGTCCGATCCATCTAAACTTGACGTTACGCTGTTAGCTCTATCCTTTTCTACAGTATTACCGCAGCTTTATCAAAGTCCCATTTCACCTATACACACAGGCTGAACTGAGAGCTCGATGAATGTGATGCGGATTGAGATGTACCTTACATAATTATCAAGTCGCATGTTGTCTCTTTGCAACAGACATACTCGGTTCTAAAACACTGTACGGTACGTCGGCTATCAACATGAGACCTTCCAAAATAGTACGAAGAAAATATGATTCAAATTGGTTATGCAATGAGTCAGGCTCATTCCTATACCAGTGCATAAATTAACCATTGTCAGACATACTAAAGCCCCTCCCCCTTTCTTTATATAACTGAGATATTAACATAAAAGCAGCACCCAAACCAAATAGGTCTATTCTACACATGCTTTTGTACACAGCATGTCTATCTATTATTATACAACCTAACAAGTCCCTCACGCAAAATGAATTATGCAATATGGAATACTATCCGCATGGTTGCATTCATTTCACATCGTATATCCCCTCCGTTTTTCTCTGTGTTTTGTTTTTGGTTTTGTTTGGTTTTTCATCTATTTTTTTTTTAACAGGAGAGAGAGAGACTCGCTACATTTTTACGATGTATTTATGCCCTGAGGTCCGTCTACAGACTGTTTTTATGCGATGGGATATTTGTTTGGTCGAGTTAGTCATCAAGCATATGGACGCCACTCCGCGATGTTTACATTTGAGTTAAATATGAACCCGACCGCGACAGGTTATATACTCCATATATTGCAACAGAACGGAGAGAGATACAGACAGGCACAAGAACATGTATGTTCAAGCAGAACTGCTTGAACATACCAGGGAATCCGGTAGTGATAATACCCCATTATGATCGGTTCTACCCCTAGTGTAGATTACAGTTAATCCCCCACCCCCTCCCACCACCACTATACCAATCTAACACTAAGAAAAATAGGGTCAATTTTGCACCTTTATGGGTGTAATTTTGCACCTTTCAGACCATTACATGACCTTTAACCCTAAAAAGACCGGGCTATTTTGGAGGTTTAGAGGACTGGGGGCATGATGCCCCCCCCCCCCCCCCCCAAGATCTCGGCCGTGGAATGTCCGATTGTCGCCAAATTCGGCACGCATCTACACTTTATGACGTAGGCCTACGCTACAAGAATGCATAGTTAATTTTACACAAAAAAAAAACACCATAATTTTCTAATTAAGGCTAATTAATTATGCAAATATGCTAATATTTATAGATTTTTTATTTTTTGGTCTATTTTGTGCCAGTATGGTTGTCCAGTGATCCCTTAATGTAAAATATGTGAAAGGACGTTGTTTAACATGACCTGTATTTGTAAGAAAACTGATTCTCCAAGACCAAAAATTAGGTAATTAATTAAACAATTATACTCGTTATACATACCAAACTCGAGTATCTCGGTATTTCTTATGTCAATTATTGTTTTTATTTCTTGTGTTTTCTATCGTTTTATGGTTTTTCTTAATTCAAAACAATAAATTTCAACTTCAGATTAGATTCTATTAGCTGAAAAAACAGACTGTGCAAGAAAAACAAAAGAAACACATTAGAATCTTGCAAAACCTCATTCATTTCACACATAAACACATACAAATACGCCGATTTTGAGTAACATGTGACCGTAAAATGTTACGTAACACCATAACTGCTGCATGTATATAGGCAAATTAGGTTTCAAAAGATGCGTAAGACTATAAAGAAAAAAAGTTGTGAAGTTTCGCGG
Source organism: Diadema setosum (assembly GCF_964275005.1). Lineage (NCBI taxonomy): Eukaryota > Metazoa > Echinodermata > Echinoidea > Diadematoida > Diadematidae > Diadema > Diadema setosum. Next base: position 28,630,996 of record NC_092690.1, read on the forward strand.
TGAGATCTTATAAATTCCGTAAAGGTGCTCCCAGGTGCACCCGTAAAGGTGCAAAGTTGAACCCACTTTTCTTAGCGTGGCCAGCAACCATCCCCTCTTACCCGATGACATTTGAAAGGAGCGTAAAGACAGAGAGCCGGTAGATGGAGAGAGAGAGAGACAGGGGGGGAGGGGGTGGAGAGAAGGAGAAAAAACAGGTGATAAGAGAGGACGAGGAATTTGAGGAAGATAAATATTAAGTAAGTTCATCCAAAAAATCTACTACCTCCGAGATGGAGTATCTGGTAGTTCCGTCAGCAGGGGCAAAATTCATATAAGGCAATGAGCCTTCTTGTTGAGCCCCTACACATAATTTTACAATTCCCTCCTTCCAGTATGTTCTTTTCCTTTTGGTTCTTTGCCCTGTATAGGGTTGTATGGTTGTCAATGTGCCAATTAAAATTGTGATTTTGTTTGGTAAATTTTTCATCATGTATTGTTTCGTGAAACTGTTAAATGATATAACTACAAGTTGAACTTGACATAACACGAAACATCAGAGGTGTTCCCGTGAGCAACAGGTTAATCATAAGTGCAAAAACTGAGTTTGACAGCCTGGGAATAGACAATGTGTGTGTAAGCCCTAAAGCATTTTGCGTGTGTGTGTTATAGTATCTACATCATAAATATTCACGTTGATCAGCGGCTGCATATTGTATAGGGATTGCGCACTATGTTAAACGTGAAATTACTTTGCCATTATAACAGTTTTAGTGAGTCGCGAATTTTTTAGCATGAACATCGCTGTTGTTGTGCTGGCGTTGTTGGAAATTAATCAACGAACGACAGATAGAGGTAATAAATTTATGCTAAAGGAATGCCATGTTTCCCTGTAATGTATCTTCTACTTGCCAAGGGGTTAAGTGTAATTTTGTAGTTGATCGTTCTGGGCCCAAAGAACGTGGCGGTTCATAGCACTCTGGCAGGTGTGATATACGCCTCGGAGCACGATGATGATGCTAAAATAGTAAAAACAGGCAGCGTTATCCAGTCATGTCTGGAAGCTGAACTCAGCGTCACCGCTAGAACGGAGTGGAGCGTGGCGGAGTTGCGGATCCAGCTTTAAACTTGCAATTCGGCAACCCTAATCAAATCTTCATTAGATTCCATCTTTCATAGAGAATTCAGAAGAACACAAACATATCATTTCATTAAATATCCAAGAATTGTGCTGACAAAACTAATATCAGTGATATGTTTCGAACTTATCGACAGAAAAAAAAAGTGTGTTTAATCACATATTTTATGTATAGACCAGAGGGAGATAAGTAGTTGTGGGGACCATGACATCATCACGATATCTAATTTGCATCACTGTTAATTCATTTTTTTTTAAATATCGTAACTCTGACACTACGCAGTTCACTTATATTTGCCCATTTTTCATTTCGTTTTTTTAACTTAGTGTTTCGATAACGTCACTTTTAAAAGCGAGAAGTCGAGTTTCCCTTTAACTTCGTCTGAGGAGTATACGCACGATCACTTTTCCATTCGCCCTCGAGGATTCAAAGTTGCATGAAACCTGACGCAGGGATCTGCGGTTTTGCGGGGAATATTTATCTAAAATACGTCGCCCTCTGTATCGCCAAATGTCACCGATGACGCGCCCGACGTCGATGCGGAATATTTCTGATCCGCTTCGGACGGCACTGCCTCTGCCGACCTGATCGAAAGATCAATCGCATTGTTTTTCTACCCTCTCCCAAAATACCGTCTCAGTCCCAATCAATGTATGAAAACACTGCAGTCTGGCTCTGAACGTATGTTTTATGATAATTATTAGTGTCCGGATACTCAGCGCTTCTCATCTCCTTAGTTTGCGCGGTTTGAATCCACAGACCTGTCAGCGATATCTTAACCACGAATACATAATCATTACTGCATTATCATACAGGTCAGAATTCATTAGAGCACCATATCGTGGCGTATTCTTCGATATATTTCAAGTCTGTTGTGCTCGTTGTTTTTGTATAGAGAAGATTAAGATTGAGCATTTCTCCTTTTGTTTTTCTTCTACTAGAAACAGAATTCCTCTCTTCCTTTTCTTCTTCTTCCTCTCTATTTTTTTTTTACCGTAATGTGCTTATATTGTATAATAGTCACAGTGATGATCGATTAAACACGAGGCCTTATAAAAGGAAATGCATAAATAACAGGGAAGCGTCTGTGTGTTTGTGAGTGTGTGTGTGCATGTGTGTTTTGGGGTGTCAGGTATTAAATACCAAGCTTTAATTTCTATTTCTCTAAAAATAAATATTACACAGCAAGGGTAAATCACTTGCTATTTGTGTTTGAAAAATGTGTGATTGTTGTTACTTTGTATACAGCAGTATCAGCTTATGATATTACATTAATGCTAATTAATGAATAAAGATTATTGAAATAAGAATGTGTGTGCGAGCTTAATTTCAACTATAACACATTTTATTTCATGTGTTGGTAGCTTTGCTGTACTTTGCCCATCCATTTCTTACATTGACAAACTAAAAATGTGAGTTTCAAGTATAACCTGTTATAAATCTATATTTCCAAGAGCAGAAATGTTATCAAAGGAACCATTTGTTGTTGTTGTTGTTGTCCAGTAATACCAAAGTGAACTGCCGTTTTGGTATTATTTCAATGGAAGTGTGTATCACTGGGAAGAACGTACGTGTGTGTGCATGTGTATGTGTGTTTCTTTGTGATTGTACAGTCTACATTAGTGTCTGTCCGTCGCGTCTCTCCCGTCTTTCCCCGTCCCTCCATAATCTACCTGGTATAGTGTAATAGGCACATGTAGTACCTAAAGGGCATCCAAAATTGAATACATTACTCATTTCACGTCCCGCCTCACCGAATCAAGCATAGAATAGATTTAAGTTCAAAGGAAGACTCTCCTTTCATTTTGGGTATACGGATATTGAACCCTTTCCAGCTGCTTGAGTAGCGCGTGAACCAGTCTGTTCCTTTTTGCCACCTCGCCCCCTCCCCCTTCTCACCAACCCATGACTACATTACACGTAGCTTCTCTCCATACTAACTTGTGACGTATAGACACACTTAACACTTCAACACGCGACGAAGGCACTGACTGAACAATGATAATCCAAGAAAGAGGACTGGAAGATATATAATAAAACCAGGCAGGTATACTATAGGATTTTATGGGGGTTCAGAAATAAAAAAGGAGACCTTCTTAGTTCAAGTTTGTGTTCAGTTCCGTTATTCTACACATACCGAGCAATACCAAGGAGCAAACGGGGGGGGGGGGGGGGGGGTTCCTGCGGAACCCCTTGAACCCCCCCCCCCCCTCCCCTCCCTCTAGTTATGGGACTGAAAACAGCATTGATGCGTTACAATTAATGATACGCCATATGGCCAATGTTTCATTCAAGCAAAGACGTATTTACCGTAGACATATTGGCCACAAACATGGCAGAAATGCATCGCTTGGCTACTCAAACACCAATTGGTGTCCGCGACTGTCACAAAACTATATACCGAGCTTTTCGGGCTAGTAGAAAGACACTGATGAACAGAGACGGGCTCGTGAAATTTATGTTGAGCAATGCGCACCACGAAATACCTACACATTCTCGTCGTACATGGGGCAAGTAACAAGCGCACTAAGTAACTGGGACCAGCCATAAACATAGCTTACAAAAGTCTGGTAATGGCGTTGAATCATTGGGCAAGTGAATGTACTGAGCCAGCAATTACCACTCTTCTCGGCAAACTTACGAGCCAGTAATTGCTGTAACAGCGTAAGCCCCCAGGGCCACTAATACTAGTACACAATCCAACGGTTAGCAATTTACACTAACACGGTCGACTAATACAACGGTGATAAAATGCCTGTGTACAAGTGAGATATTCCTCTATGAACACTGTGAATCAATCGAGGCATAGCATAGTAACATTACGCACCCGCAAAGGGCAGTAATGTTGTATTTATACCCATTATACCTTGCCCCCAAAGAATAGTTCAATTGTATCATTGATAAACACAGTCATTTCGCGCCATGAGGAACGCTGTTGCCGCCAAATAAAAGGGTCAGCGTCGCTTTACAAAGTTCAAGGGTCTGAGAAAAGCTTTATGCGTTCATTGTGCATATTTAGAGTACGCCTTTTTACAATAAGAGACCCCCTTCTCAACCCCACCAGATCCCTTATAGTACAGACATACACAAACACACATTATTAATACAAATAAAAAGATTTGATTAAGGTTTACTACCTCAGATATAGGCACACTCCGCAGAAGAGATATATACGCAGTATACTACAGCGGATATCTGCCTATCAGCAGCACTGAAAGTAAAAGACTGCCCCAGCAAAGACTGAAGTTCGTCAGATTTTATAAGGTTAACAATGATACATTTCTGACTCTCTCTCTATGTAACTCGTATATTATGCGTGCAGCTCAAACGTCCAACAGACTGTCTCTGACATTTACATGGGCATTCGGTGCTGGTATTACACGATGGTGATATATTAGTGCTCAAATTGCTTTCGAGCAGAATTGCCGAGCGCAGAGAGACATCAAATTTTCCATATCATTTCCTTCGATGTTCTTCGGCCAGTCGGGACGTTAACAAGACTCCATTTCCGCGTACATGAGTTTCAATAAATCGGAATAGACAGACGTTATGGTTCGACGATGAAGATTTTGTTGTTGTTGTTGTTGTTGTTGTTCTGATAGCTTTAGCACGTGCGCATGCAATTTCGAGCATCAGTAGGCCTGTTACCTTCGAGACAATTCCCCCCCCCCCCTTCCACACACACTTCTAAGCATCGATAGCACATACACACTGACGCAAACATACAAACGCTTTAACATATAAACGCACAATTTCAATGTACAAACACGTACACACAAACGAACACATCCATCTACTCACACAGAAACATATTATAATCATAGACACAAAATTCACGACGATTTGCGGATGGTTTAATGATCAAACGCAGCGCAGGAAATCCCCGCGGCTAAGAGCTGAAACATGTGAAACATAGATTCTTGAGTATTTTGAGTAGGTGATTTTGCCTGCACAAAAGTCCCTTCAACATTTCCATAATCCTTCGTGGCTAAAAGAATGAACAAACTGTTCACAAAAGATCCAGAAATCACAGCATCCTCGGACACTTTACTTATAATCTGTATGTATGTCTACATGTAGTGTGTAACACAGGAAGCACCACACGATTTACTCGAGGAAGCAGATATTGTTCGCCTTCTCTAATTCAAGTATAGAAAAAGAAGACTGCGCCGACCTGTCTTGTTGTTCTATTCTTTTTTCTACTAAACCTCGTTGCAGAAATAAACTGCACGTTCATTTTTCTAGCGCCTTTTGGCAGCGTGAACTTTGACACACGTTTTCGGATGAGATTATTAAAATTGAGACTTGACAATAGGAATACAATTCATGTCTGCCAATAACAAATCCTTTTGACCTATAATTTCTATGCCCGAATTCAATGGGCTTCGAACTGCTCGAAATATATCAAGCGACTTACGAAGCTGCGGGTTTTCTCGGCCCCCTGCCGTCCCCTCTACAACAGTAACACCTGCAATTCGGAATAGCGTGTCGCGACCAAAGTCCACGTGTGCACAAGTCTGCATCGAGCACAAAGATGCTGGTTTTAAATTCCAACGTGATAGGGGCCTTCATCACATTGTACTTGTGGAAAATCCGATTGCTTTTATCGTATACAACACCAGTTTACAAACGTAATGTTATTTCAATCTTATTCATGATAATCATAATGTTGTGACAAAACTTGTTTCCTGACAACCTGAAAGCTTGCCTGAGGATTGCCCGACATACATAGCTACAACCAACGCAATTGCAAATTTGAATTCCAGGTACTAGTGCAATAAGAAGGTGCGAAAACTGAATAGCTAGGCAACTAAGTTCTCTGAAAGAAATATAAGGTACTTAATCTGAATGCATATTGAGCAAA